>NC_134578.1:117716403-118044957 GCF_050947875.1 Dermacentor variabilis | reverse complement strand
ATGGACAGAATTGGTTGCGAGTGAGAACACATATTGTACCTTGAGATTAGCGAAATAGTTCTGAATAAGCTTGAAACAGCAAAGAAGTTTCATAATCCTTATGGTGATAAAGAATCAGTACAGTGCAAGTTCACGGAAATGAGTATTGGTGCACGTGAGCCAGTTCGTAAGAGCTCGCCTAATAAACAAACAATAAGCATAAGAAGTTGTGCTTTTCAGTGAAAAGGTCACTGTTTCACGTTCCTTCAACTTTGTATCTGTCCCGCTTCGGACAGCACATGCACTGAGTCAGGTTCTCTGTAGATGACACATTGTTTTAAGCAACATGAACTACCTCATGGACAAAAGGTTAACAAAAGGTGCTGTCCTGCAGTATTGCACCTTTTGTTAACCTTTTGTCCATGAGGTACAGGCGCTCTCAGAATAATTCGGAACGCAACACACGCGGCCGCTCGCCGACGGAGCGCGCCCGTGGAAAAAGTAGTACCATGGTCTGCGCGTGCGCGGTCTCCCTAGCGAGAAGGGTTGGCTCCCTAGTGCATCTAGTTTGGATTGCGTTGCTCCAAAACGGTAGCCCTAGGTGCCCCTTAACGTTTTGTCAAGGGGGCTAGGCCGATGGTGTCCGTGACAAGCTGTGTCTGCGCATGCACTCGCGTTGGAGAATAAGCGCTCGTGTCTGCATGGTCGGGTGCTTGGGCGCCTTTGTTTTTCATTTTTCATGTGGGCCGTATTTATCATTTGCTCAAAATATTTATGGTAGGTGACCGTGACTAGCGCTGGCAAAGGGCGGCGTTTGCGTCTGATGCAACCGTGATGATATCGGCGGCTCGATTGATAAAGAGATACGAACATATTTAAACAATGACAGTTACGCGAATTCCGCCCTATTACAATCGAGGCAACATGCCGAAAAAAGTGCCGATGAATGTGCGGAGAAATATAATTAAGCTCAGTTCACAAGATATACCTCAACGTGAGATATGCCGCCTCACAGGAAAGTCTATAAGTGCGGTCAACCGAATAATCCAAGCATACAGGGATGAAGATAGCCGACTCAAAGATGCAGCACGATCGGGACGACACTGATGCACGTTGCAAGAGTCCGACCTTCTGATTGTTGCTGTAGCCGTTGCCGATCCTTTTTAGAGCGCCCGCCAGATCAAGACAGCCCTCAACCTGCAAGCCAGTGAGGAAACAATTAGAAGGCGCATGCGAGAGGCTGGTCTTCGTGGATTTGTCGCGGCACAAAAGCCACACATTACGGAGTGCCAAAAACGCCGGCGCCTTGAGTTTGGCAGGGCATATGAGCGCTGGACGACTGTGAAGAATGGAAGGAAGTCATATTCTCAGATGAATCGACATTTTCATCTAGATGAGATTAAGAGCGCCGGGTATGGAGACCATACAACTTCAGGTATTTTCCTTTTCATTCTGATCTTTTAAGCACAAATTCTTCGCACGCGCAAGAGGTCTTTCATCTGAAAAGACGATTATCCATTGCCTCCTTTTCGTGTAGATATGAGCCTGAGTATGTTTCCGAGATCTACAACAGCGGCCACTCTGCCCTCAACGTTTGGGGAGCAATTAGCAAAGAGGGCCTCGGTCCGATAATCCAGCTGTCCCCATGTTCACAGCTGAAGTTTACAGCGAAATTTAGGACTTCCACCTATTGTCATACGCTCTTGACGGGCCATTTAAAGATGGCTGCTACTTGTTCCAACAAGACCTGAGCCGGTGCATATTGCCAGAGCTGTGCAAAAACTTCTTATAAATGTGGTGTTCGCGTTCTTTACTTGCCTCCGAAAGGTGCAGACTTCAATGTTATGAACGTGTGGGGCACGATGAAGGAAAGTTTATCCAAGCTAAATGTTGGAGGGGCAAGTGCCGACGAGCTCTGGCTCGCCATAACGCGCGAGTGGAAGGGCTTTGGTGAGAGGAGGGACTTCGTAGATGCGCTCTGCGAGTCAATTCCACGCTGCCTACAAGCTGCGCTTCGCGTGGACATCGCGAGATGTTGATAGCAGAACATGCCAACCGCTTTAGACGAAACAAAGTTACGTTTCGATTCTTTTTGTTTTCTGTGGAAAAAATGAACCCAGTGTTCTTCCTGTTATTTATATTTACTATGTTCTCCTTACTATATTTTTTTCATTCAGCTCACACAGCCTACCCTTGATTATCAATGTATATCCCCTCTGAGCAAAAGAAAATGAGTATGAAAATGAATATCTACACCAACAAACGCCGACACGAGATCGATACGTAAAAATACTCGCTTCCAATGATCCAGTTTCCGTGATTGATTGGCGCACAATATATGCGAACCACGTAATGTGGTGCGCCAATAAATGACTGGAGTCGTGAAGAGTTCTTTAAAGTGCCCTTCGAATGAATGGATGGATGGATGGATAAAACTTTACTGGATCCATTTAAATGTGGTTGGGCCCCTAGACGTCCGGGAGCCCCCTGGCGGACATATCTAGGAAAAGCACGGTCCACCAGCCAGAGCTGGTCATGCGAGCAAGTGGCCTGAAGAGTGGCCTCCCACGAGGAAAAGGAATGAGGTGGCCTCCTGTGCATGAAACTGGCCTTGAGGAACGTGCCGCGTTATTTCATTTTGTAAACTCTTTTATTGCCACTATCGCAGACACACCCTTTAAGAGCGGTCATGTATAAGTGGAAATTGTCCTCGTTTTACGAAGCCATTAGTACCACGGAGTGAGAGATAATTTAATAAGAACTAATACTTCGCAGGACAGGCTAACACGGTTGAAAAAATAGGGCAGCGAGGTCGTTGTAGCCAAGCCGCCTCACTAGCACGTAATCACGCAAAGCATTGCTATTATCTCCCACACGGGATGCACACCATGGCGAGAATACGCTGCACGGCGTCCACAAGCCTTTATTTATAGATTATGGTGCATGCTGCGCTACAGACATTCATTCGCCCAGCCCCCCCTGCACAATGCTAAAGGGCACCTAGCGCTACCTTTTTGGAGCAAGACAACGCCAATCTAGAAACACTAGGGAGCGAAACTTGCTCGCTAGGGAGACTGCGCATGCGCAGACCTTGCCTGTATTTATCCGCCGGCGCGCTCCGCCGACGAGCAGCTGCGTGTCCGGCGTTCCGAATTATTCTGGGGGCACCTGTACGTGCCAGGAAAAATGAGTGGGCAGCTGGAGTACACATTATTTCTTTTACAACAAGGCATTTGCATTACATATATGCCATTTACCAACCTGTATTATACAATGCATATATTTGCAAAAATAGAATGGTTACATTCAATCACTTCATTCAGAACAAGGTTTGTGCTGGATATAGACACTGTTCATAGCAATCTGCGACCCAAGCAAGTGGCGTTAAAAGGACTAGTGAAGACCACAGATTATTCCACATTAATACTTGAGCACAAATAAGCAGTTGTGTGCATGCATGGGAGCAAAATTATATGAACCATTGAAGTGGTCAAACAGCACCGCTGCGCTCTATACACTCATTGATATTGAAGGATGGCAATTCCTGTATCCCCATCATGGGTTTTACCTGTTTCTTTTTGATATAATCGTATGTGGTTTTCATTATTTCTTTTCTGTATCATGTTCCCAGCGGCTTTGCGTTCTGTTTATTGCATGTTCCAGGACATATGGTATTTTACACAAACTGCAAACACGCACACATGTGAACTGGGGAAAGCTGGACGGGTCGATACATTGTCTACTCTCTGGCTGTGCTCTTCAACTAAAGTTTTCAAACTCTGTTTGGCACTGCCTATGTTTCCCAAGAAAAAAAGCTAAGTGCATATGCCACCCAACCTTTACTGTGGTGTCGCATTTCTTTGTTGGCGGCAGCCAACGTGTAACACGCAAATTTGTAGTTGCAAGTTAACACTTTTACCATTTAGTGTATAGTTATGATGTATTACCGCCAGGTATGACATTGTACATACAAGGAACTGGTCGCATTCTCTCATCACAGAAAACTTGTGCCAATTGACTTAGTGTTAATGCGCAGGTAACCGCGTTATGTACTGCTTTCAGCATAGCAAAAGCTTTAAAAATATGTTTCAGTCCCATGACACAGGTGCAAATGCCACAAATTCCCACAATGCAGGTTTTTTTTTACATGCTCAACTTTAAAATTGCTCTGCCGCCAAAATGCCTACACGACTGTGGAAACTCTCACTATGTGACTCAAGCAACAACACATTACAGTGTCCTGAATTGGCCAAGTTCAGACCGCATCATCTCCGGGACCAGCCCAGTTTACTAAGAATGCATCAAGAATTGGATAGTTTACTCAGCAAGAAGCTTGCCAAGTATACTCGGTAAGAAACTGACTGAGCAAACATCCCTTGCAAAAGCCAAAGAAACTTTTGCTTAAAAGTGATGCACTTGGACAGTACAGAAGTTTCAGACAAAGGTACACCACCACTGGAGAGCTCAGCCATGCAGTTTGGCCACCATTCCCATGGTCCCTAGAATTTTGCTTCAACAGCACATGCTCAATCTTGTTATTGTCGTAATACCTGAAAAATTGTAATTTACTGCCATGATCTGGGTTCCAATATATAGAAAATTGACTACCGACCTGGCCGATATATTCTACAGCAAAAACACCCATGCGCTAGTTCAACTAAACACATGATATGTCTCCTAATGCATAGCTTACATACATAAGCTCAGTGTTATTAAGAATTTACAGTACTACATGCTTATCAGTGGACATGTACCTTATAGTCTCAATTCCTTCAAACTAGTGCTGGCAGTAGCTGTGATTTCAGATTTCCATATGCAACAGAACTATACTGGTGCACCTCTTTCGGGAAGAGGATTTAATTATCGGCCATTAAAGTATTTCTCCAAATATAATGGCTTAAAAGTGTGACGGCTCATCGTCAGAAACAGCAATAAGTTTTCACAATGTGGATTACGAAACAAGATACAAAAAGGCTAACTATTGATGAATTAATTGATACTACAAACACTATGTTGTATTGACTTACTGTACAAGAATACAGTAAGACATTCCTGTTTAAGCGGGTACAGTTTAGCAGTTTCATTTTAAACGTAGTAAAGTGAAGTCCCCAACTCAGCGGCTATTCAACATAATGTGTTTTCTATTCGCATAAACTGTTACAGTTTATTGCGTACGTATTGGTTAACACATGGCGTTTGCATTTTTCCTAGCACTATCACGGCGGTAGGTCGGCCAGGCAGAATGAGCCTCAGAGATCAGAACGGCCTCGAAGCACGAACGCAGAAGCCGCTTGGAAGGACGAAGCCACACTAACATCAACATTATTTCGGTGCCGAGCCAGATAGTGTTGTGGCATCGTGCAAGCTAGGACTTGCGCCATGCCAAAGTTTGGACAAAAACCAGGTGCTCAGCATAAATGAAAAATTGGAAATTGTTCGTGCTACCGAACGTGGCACAAAGTTGGCGCTGGCATGCGAGAAGGATCTAATGTTCAATATGGTATGTGGCATTTGGAATGCGAAGGAGAAGATGCTCGGCAGTGCTGCTGGGACCGCGAAAAGATGTTGGCTACGAGGTTAAACTTTTTGAGGTTCGTCTTTTCACCATCGTTGCCTCTGTTATTGCCGAAGTGTCCCCTAACGAGTGATGAGGACGACACAGAAAACGACAGCACGGGCGATTCAGGCCCGACAGTGGCAGAAGATGCGCATTACGTCAGGCTCATGCGAGTGTTTGCCGAGCTTAAAGGAGTTTGATGCTGCTGTCGTCGGTGCTACGCTGCAGCAGCATCAAATGAATATACCAGACTTTTGTCGCGCAAAATGGATAATACTGCATGTATTTTGCCCTTTTGTTGCACTCTCTGTGAGTTCTGTTTTTGACAGGTAAGTGAGAAATCTCACACTATTTCAGTTTAGCAGTACTACCGTTCAATACATGCTTCTTCCAAGCTCCGGCCAACTACGGTTTAACAAGGTTTCAACAATGTGCTGCAAATATGGGACAGGAAAAACAAGTCTACTAACATGTGTGCAATGTTTGTAATGCCGTAATTACTGGTCGATACTTCTAAAAAGAAAATAAAGTACGGAAGCAAGGGGTCGGCGTAGACTTGAGTCGCCCCGCAGGGGCGTCTGCGTCAGCAGACGTTTGGTGTGTTGCGACACCACGTACCCGAGCACACGAGGGTTGGACCCTCCCGCGTGTAGCCGTGCGCAGCTTAGCCGTGTCCGGGGAAAGGGGGATCCTGGGGGTTGAGCCGATGCCGGGTGTTCGGACCTTTAAGGCCCCCCGGCGGAGGCAACACACCTCTTTGGCCTCTGCTTCACGTAGACGGCACCCCCGGACTGACCCACCCGGGGGAAATCGGCAGTCGCATTTTCCTGTCTCTCTCTTCCTACAACCTTCGTCTTTCCCTTACTTTCCACCTTTCCTGTCTCCTTCTCTCTTCTATTTACTTCCTTCTTCTTGGCGGCAAGGGTTAACCCTGTGTGGCTATCCAACCTTGGGTACACCATATTGGGTTATAGTGATGGCGTACGGCTGGCGTCGTGCAGGCTTGTACACAAGCTCTGCCGCGTCCCCTCGTTGGGCTCCGTGGTGGGCGGTCGGCGCTGTTGCCGAATTTTTATATATTTTAATGGAAACCTCTTTCCCCAAACTTCCTGATCGCCCTCCTAAACGAGGGCGCACCGAAGATGTCTTCAAGTTTTTTGGACACCATATCCAGAATTTCCCCCGCTTCGACGTTATTCATTCTGAAAAACCAAACAAAGCAGTCCGAACCATTTCACCATTCCTTGTCTCAAAGTCCTTGACTGATGCTTTTGGTCCAGGTTACAAGGTGTCCAGGATGGCAAGCGGTGACCTCCTCTTGGAGCTCCGCGATCTGAAACAATATGAGAATCTACAGAAATTAGTGTCATTCGGGGAGACCCACATAACAGTAACGCCGCACCGTACAATGAACACCACCCGTGGTGTTGTGTCGGATGATGATCTGCTTGAGCTGACTGAAGCGGAACTCCTGGAGGGCTTCAGTGAGCAAAATGTTATCAATGTTAGAAGAATAAAGATAAGGCGAGGTGGTAAAGAGATTCAGACGAAGCACTTAATAATCACCTTTGGTTCAAGTGTCCTGCCCGATTCAATCGAGGCCGGGTACATCAAGCTCCGTGTTAGGCCGTACGTGCCCAACCCACTCCGTTGTTTCAAATGCCAGCGCTTTGGCCACAGCTCGCAGAGCTGCCGAGGCCGCCAAACTTGTGCTAAATGTAGTGCCCACGAACACACATCTGAATCTTGTGAGAATGCTCTCCACTGTGTAAACTGTGACGGGGAGCACGCCGCATACTCGCGGTCGTGCCCCTCCTGGAAGAAAGAAAAAGAAATCGTAACGATCAAAGTTAAAGAGAATATTTCATTCAAAGAGGCACGCAGGCGGGTATCGTACCTGCCCAAGAAAACCTTTGCCGATGTGGCGCGTCAGGGGGCAGCGTCACAACGGCCTCCCGCGGCTGTCCGACCCACAAGCAGTGAGGCGGCAGCTACGCCATCTGCCCCCGCGGCCGTTGCAGCTAGCGCTGCTCCGCCAACCCAGCAGGCGGGGCCATCAACCCCGAAGGTGGGCGCAGCCGAGGCTGCCCCAACCTCCGAGGCCCCTTCCAGCGCTGGCAACGGCCAGCGCAGCCAAATCCCTCAGGGAGCCCCATTGACCTCCGGGCTGATGGGCGCAGGGGTCTTGCCTTCCGGGGCAGGACTCTCTCGGAAAACCTCTCGCTCGCAAGAGCGCTTGTCCGGCGTCTCACAGGAGGCAATGGACACTACACCTGTTTTTAAGGCGCACCAAACGCCTAAGGAGCGCCGAGACTCGCTCGAACGCTTCAAAAAGGGCAGAACCCCTGTTACAGGGCCTCGAAAGAGCTCTGTAATCTAAGGCATTCTTTCCATTTTCCGTGAACACAGCACCAATTTACTTTAAATATGGATACACAAATCATTCAATGGAACATCAGAGGTCTCCTTAGAAACCTTGATGATTTGCAAGAACTCATCCACAAACATAATCCAAAAGTGCTGTGTTTACAGGAAACACACTTAAACTCCAAACACACGAACTTTCTCCGAACTTATGTTACGTTTCGCAAAGATCGCGATGATGCTGTCGCATCATCGGGTGGTGTTGCGATTGTCACTCTTAAAAGTATAGCCTGTCAACCCTTACAGCTGCGAACGCCCCTTGAAGCAGTGGCGGTTCGTGCTGTTCTCCTAAACACACTTATCACTGTGTGCTCGCTCTACATACCCCCACATTACAAGTTATCTAAACATGAATTTCAGTCCTTCATAGATGAATTGCCAGAAACCTATATTGTTCTTGGCGATTTCAATGCACACAACTACCTGTGGGGCGACCCTCGTATAGATGGGCGAGGACGACTTGTTGAACAATTCCTTTTCTCATCTGGTGCGTGCATTCTGAATAAGAAAGAGCCCACATATTACTGTCTTGCCAACAAAACCTTTTCTTCAATTGATCTCAGCATAGTTTCTCCTTCTATTCTGCCTGAATTTGAATGGGAAGTTACAAACAATCCTTACGGAAGCGACCAATTCCCCATACTGCGGCGAACACCTAAAGAAAACGATTATCCACCACAGGCTCCCAAGTGGAAGATTGATACAGCTGACTGGGAGAAATTCCGAACTCTCAGTAGTATTTCATGGGATGAGATGTCCGCGTTAGGAATTGATGCTGCTGTGGAATATTTTACAGCCTTCATAATAGATGCCGCAACTAAATGTATATCACAAGTAAATGGCTTGGCATGCAAACGGCGTGTCCCGTGGTGGAACGAGGACTGTAGGATCGCTCGTAAGAAACAGAACAAAGCGTGGGGGTTGCTACGCGCCTCTCCCACTGCGGAAAATCTGTTTAACTACAAGAAACCGAAATCGCAAGGGAGGCGAACACGCCGACAGTCTAGAAGAGAGAGTTGGCAGAAGTTTTTATCCGGTATCAATTATTATACAGATGAGACCAAAGTCTGGAACAGGGTTAATAGGATAAAAGGGCTACAAACATATTCCCTTCCTTTGGTAAACACACAAGGTCAAACACTAAAAGATCAGGCAGACTCGCTTGGGGAACACTTTGAGAGCGTGTCGAGTTCAAACCATTATTCGCAATCCTTTTTGAAATACAAACAAATAGAAGAATGTAAGCCAATAATACGAAAATCCAGACAGAATGAACCCTATAACCGGCCTTTCAATATTGCTGAGTTGACAGCTGCCTTGAACACATGCAAAAGCACTGCACCGGGACCTGATAGAGTCATGTATGACATGATCATAAATTTACATACTGACACCAAACTTACACTACTCACACTTTTCAACGCTATTTGGGCTACGGGATACCTCCCATCCACATGGAAAGAAGCGATTGTGGTCCCTGTTCTTAAACAGGGCAAGGACCCTTCTTTGGCGGCAAGTTACCGTCCGATAGCCCTTACAAACTGTATTTGTAAGCTTTTTGAAAAAATGGTTAACCGCAGACTTGTACATTTCCTTGAACTCAGCAATATGCTGGATCCCTTTCAGTGTGGCTTTTGACAAGGGCGGTCCACAACCGATCACCTTGTGCGCATTGAGGGAAACATTCGCGACGCCTTTGTACATAAACAATATTTCCTATCCGTATTCCTCGATATGGAGAAGGCGTACGACACTGCGTGGCGCTATGGAATCTTGAGAGACTTGTCGGGAATTGGCATCCGTGGCAATATGCTCGTCCTAATAGAAAGCTATTTGTCCAACCGTACATTCCGTGTGAAAGTCGGCAATGTATTGTCGCGACCTTTTATACAGGAAACTGGTGTACCTCAAGGAGGTGTACTTAGCTGCACGCTCTTCATCGTAAAAATGAACACGCTTCGTGCTTCATTACCGCCAGCCATTTTTTATTCTGTTTACGTAGACGACATACAGATAGGTTTCAAATCCTGCAACCTTACAGTATGTGAGAGGAAAGTACAACAGGGCTTGAACAAAGTGTCCAAATGGGCAGATAAAAACGGATTTAAAGTGAACCCCAACAAAAGTTCTTGTGTGGTTTTCACTAGAAAGAGAGGGCTCATTGCAGAACCCAGTATCGAAATGTACGGTCAGCGAATTCCTGTGAACAAAGAACACAAGTTCTTGGGCATCATACTTGATTCTAAATTAACTTTTATTCCACACATAAAGAATCTCAAGGTCAAATGCCTAAAAACAATGAACTTACTGAAAGTGTTATCCCACACAACATGGGGCAGCGACAGGAAATGTTTAATGAATTTATACAAGAGTCTCATTCGATCTCGGTTGGACTACGGTGCCATGATCTACCATTCTGCAGCACCGAGCGCGCTAAAGATACTAGATGCGGTCCACCATCTAGGAATCCGACTGGCCACTGGAGCTTTCAGAACAAGTCCCATAGAAAGTTTATATGCAGAATCAAATGAGTGGTCACTTCATCTGCAGAGAGCATACATCAGCCAAACATATTTCCTGAAAGTCCACTCTAATCCCCAACATCCATGTTTTAATACCATCAACGATATGACATATGCTACGCTCTTTCATAATCGTCCTTCCGTAAGACAGCCTTTCTCGATGCGTGTGAGGGAGCTTAGTGATGAAATGCATGTCCCACTCCTCGAGCTCCGCCTAATGCATCCAGCCAAGCTGCTACCTCCTTGGGATTGGCAGGTCATAGAATACGATATATCTTTCGTGCAAGTTACGAAACACGCTTCAGACATTGAAATCCAAATGCATTTCCGGGAACTCCAGCACAAACACTCCTGCACGCAGTTCTGCACAGACGCATCGAAGTCACACGACGGGGTGTCCTACGCAGCCGTCGGTCCATCGTTCTCGGAAATCGATGTACTGCATCCGGAAACTAGTATCTTTACGGCTGAGGCCTACGCACTTTTGTCGGCTGTGAAGCATATCAGGAAATCAAAACTCCAGAAATCAGTCATATATACGGACTCCCTTAGTGTTGTGAAGGCCTTGATGTCTTTCTGTAATCACAAAAATCCAGTATTTATTGAACTCCGCACTGTGCAAAGCATATATATCTAACCAACATGTGATCATATGCTGGGTGCCTGGACATAGGGGCATCGAGGGAAACGTTCTAGCCGACCAGATGGCCACATCAATCTCATCGCATGCAGTTAACTCTACTGCTTTGGTCCCTGTCACAGACCTGAAGCCTTTCTTAAGAAGGAAACTACGAAACCACTGGCAACGCATGTGGGACGAAGAAATAAATAATAAACTGCATGTAATAAAGCCACAATTAGGTTTCTGGCCTCCTGTAACAAAATCCCGCCGGACAGATGTCCTATTCTGCCGTCTAAGAATAGGACACACTTTTGGCACACATAACTTCTTACCCACGGGAAACGAGCCTCCAACCTGTGGTAGATGCGGGGAGAGGCTGACCGTCCTCCACGTCCTCCTGGAGTGTCGGGCAGCCGAATCTGAAAGAAGGAAAGATTTTTCCCTAGCATACCGGCAGCACATCCCCCTACATCCCGTAATGCTACTCGGCCCAGAACCTTTATTTGACACCAACACAGTACTAAATTTCCTTAAAGATGTTGTCCTGCATGTTTTTAGCCCCACATGTTCGTAGCGGGTCCTCTCTTCAGAGGATGCCGCTGTGATAGGTCTTTCGTGTAGCACGCGCCTCTAGGCCCTTCTGTTTCAAGGGCTCTGGCGAGGCAGCAGTGCGCCAACTAATTTTACCATCTTAAATATTTTATATTTTGCATCATTCTTCTACGATGGATTTTAATGTTCATAGTATTCGTCGTTAGTCATCGCCATAATTTTATAACACGTACATTTTACGCACTTTACAACGACAATTTTTAGGCCAGTTTACAGCCAAGTCACATCTCCATAATACATCGTCAACATCACTACTTGTCATGGCGCTCTTTGGCCATACCTGGCCCTTGCGCCATTAAACACCACATATCATCATCATCATCAGATTTGAGTCTGTGGTTTGGCCGCAACCGCCACATACCTATCGCCACCTCACAGTCACAGACTTATAGCAACATATGCGTGCACCATTGTGTTTTCTGGAAGCGATCGTTCAGAGCAGGTTGTCCAAATTTTTTCGAGTGTCGCGCTGTAGCCTCGTGCCAGCCACTGCGGTGGCACTGACCAAGTGGGGCCACTACACTGCAGGCTAATGGCAAAAGGTCGTTTTATACATGGAGAAAACCTCCAACCTCCAAGCACAGCAAGAGTTCGGCATGGACGAAAAGAATGTGCTAGGTGGCGGAAATGGAACAAGTTTTCCAACTGCAGTGCAGCCCGCATGGGTTTCACCGGACCACAGAGGAGTCAACACCATGAGGTGGAAGATACGGCGTATTCAGTAGGGAACAGAGAGAAGCATCAAAGCACATAACGACGGGGACTATACAGGCAAAGGCCAGGGAGGTCATCAATGCTAGGGGTATCACACAAACCGATTTCAAGCGCAGCAAAGGCTGGGTAACTCGTTTCATGAAATGTTTCGGTTTCAGCCTCAGACGACTGGCTTTCGTGTGCCAGAAACTAGCCAGCGAATTCTGAGGAAAAGCTCATGGCATTCCAGTACTACGTCATCAAAAAATGGCGGCACAACAGCTATCAACTGGAGCAGATTGCAAACACTGACCAGACACCGGTGTTCTTCGACATGTCCATGGCATATGCACAGTAAACAAAAAGTGTGAAAGAGATCAAGCTTAGAACGGCAAGTTATGGGAAGAAGTGAAAAAGAGCAATGTTGTGCTGTTTTGCTGATGGACGGACACAACACACTACTGGCCAAATAAAAGTTCCCCAGGAATGTTGTTGCGCACCTTCACGAGAAAAGTTCGATGAACAGTGCCACGATGAAGAACTGGGTGAAGACGATTTGAAGCAGCCTGCCCTACAGTGTCAGCGCTGCTGTTGTGGCCGTCACTGTCGCTATCCGATGCACGTTCGCGATGATCGCCTCATCAGTTAGAAGCATGAAGTTTCCAAATCTATAGGAGTGTAGCTACTTTTCACGAGCAACGTAGTGCATTGCTGATGATCAGCGGGCAGATCAGCCATCATCCATTTTGGCAGCAACTCATACGAGGCTGAGAAACAACGTGGCCAGGAATGGCTTCGATGCAACGAACAGCGACAAAGTACGAGTGACTTAATCCATTAGCAGAACTGTGCAGAATGAGGACCATAGAATAAGGAACCAACAGTGAGGACCCAGCCATACAGATGGCCCAGCGAGCAATCTGGGAGCAGCGCCGGCAGTGCAGTTGGCGCGGTCCATTTGCGTTTTGGAGAGTGGCCAGGCACAGAGCTATGGCCGCAGCCCATTCTTGTTCGGAGGGGTGGAAGGGCGACGGGAGAGATGCGCGAGGCTGGTGTGAATCTCTCATGGAGATAAGCGCGCGGCGGCAGTTGCAAAGGCGGGCAAGCATGCAGCGGCTAGCATTTCACTTTTTCTTTTTTCTTTTCAAGGATTTCAGATTCCATTACCTTTCAGCACGGACATCCAGCAACCAGAATTCATCGTTATAACCGATAATGCGGCATGGGGCCATTGTCGTAGGCAGGTTATTTCCCCATACAAACATACAAAAGGTGACGGTGTAGCAGCTTTTCGTTGTCATAACCGATATCGTTATAAGTGGGTTCAACTGTTGTATCACCCACAATTGCACGCTGACTGGCTGATTGAGAAAAATCGGATGAGCCGATTGGCTGTTTGAGCTCTACGTCACATGAAGACAATGGTATCGCCAAAGTGTTCGTTGCAGAATAGATGCCCTGGTTTGCAGTGGCATGGGATGAAATTCCAGCTGAAATGATCACCAGAGCATTCCGAAAATGCTGCATTTCTAACACGCTGGACGGAAGTGAGGACGATGCCCTTTGGGATGAAATGAGCAAAGAAGAGGACAGCGATGTCGTGGATGACAAGTGAACTTAGGACGTGCCTATGGTACGCACACTTGCATAATAAAAATCATGCTTTTCTGTCAATAAAAACGCCTTTTTTAATTCGGCTTGCATTTGAGGTAAGTTTTCTTTCTGTTTTCTTACAATAAAGGGCGGTTTAGATTTGAGTAAATACGGTAAGCTTAGACTGCCACAGTCTATTCTTCCATTTCTGCAAGGTTACAACTCTACTCTGGCTTCACGTTAAGGACAATGAGGAATGAAATGATCATGGATGTGAAGATCAGCACAGGTGCAAGGACATGAGCTAGCTTCGACACTATCCAGATTGATCGATTTAAGGGCAAACAATCTGCATGACGAGCGCAGACTAATAGGATCATTCAGGAAGCTCAATCCTAACTTCATTTTCATAACATCGACATTGCCAAACATTCAGCAATGGAAGCTCGTCTCTGCTTTCGCAGAGTAAAGCCCAGTTTGAGGAATTTACTCAGACCAAACAGCTCAAAGAGCAGTATACAGCCACAGTAAAACACAGCAATGAAGGAACCAGCGTGCTTGCTGAGCTTCATTGCCAAATCACATATATTAGGAGCACAAAGCATACAATCACAAACTTCAAGTGCACAAGGCAGTTATATTGCCTAGAAACGAGACAACAGCCAGATTCGTAGGACCTCCATTGCTACCTCTACATATGTCCACATTCAAGGGGACATCAATGAGTGGACAGGCTTCTGAGAACAATTTGATCCAACTATTCACCTCAACTGATTTGACACGTTCCACCAAATTTGACTACCGAAAGTGTTTTCTGGCTGGTGATGTAGCAGCAGCAGGCTCTTGTTTGCACGCACTTGAATCATGCTATGTGCATGCCACCTCACTGTTGAAGGAAATATTTGGAGATTGAGCAAAGATTATTCAGGATCACTGACGGCACTTTGACATCGTTAGAATGTGAAGTCATCACTTTGACATCGTTAGAATGTGAAGTCATCCAATGACACACGTGGTATGCAACGACTGTATGACGCCGCGTAGCTACACATCCATTGCCTTGGCACTCTATGTGTACCAACTCTAACGTATCCAGCTATGCTCATTGATATCGTCCAGCAGGCTCTACTTACGACAAAATTCTTAGCTTCACACGAGGGAAGACAAGTCACACTCTGAGGGTACACTTGTGTAATAGTTTTTTCTGCAAAAGCCTGCGAGTCACTTTCACCAGCACCTTCGTCAGACACCGAACTCAAAAATGTCCTACTGTTTATGCAAGTGGACCTCGAAAGCAGTGAGTAATGCGTGTCAGCATCTCAACTACTACAGTAGATCACCATATTGACAGACAACCTAGTGGTACACCCATGGAATGTAGAAAAAAGATGAAATTAAATAAACAAGGCCAGCCAGTGTAGGCAGAGAAAAAAAGCCAGTGGAAGACATCGGTGCTGCGTACGCCATGGCTCCCATCAGAGTATGTTCATTCAGTCAAATAAAAAGTGCATGCCAGAATGAGCAACCATAACTTCATTGTGGAATAAACAAAAGATGTGATTTTGTTCCAAAATACACTTCGAAAATGCAGACCCATACTGACACTGTACTTATGGGATTCTAACACACTCAATTTTCACGATATTAAAGTAACATAATAAAATTACGCATGAATGCAACTCGCCAGATTTATAATAGAAAAATATAGCATGCCCTAAACGTTCAGGATCAGAATACGAGACATGTAGAAGTTACCTTCACCAAAGGGAATTTTTTTATATGAGCTTTCGTAATGAAAGTGATGCATTGTCATTGAAGTTTGGCCTTTATTGGCCACAGATACCAAGCACACAGGGGTGGTAATCTCAAGCAATCACTTTTAAGAGAGAATACTGACTTTCAAGGGCTGTGGTGTTGCGCTGCTAAGCACGAGGTCGCAGCAGCCACATTTTAATAGGGTGGAATGCAAACACGTCCATGTGCCGCATATTCGGGGCACGTTGAATATACCCGAGTGGTAAAAATTAATCCGGAGTCCCTCACCAGCGCGCCTCATAATGAGATCATAGTTTTGGCACTTAACACCCCAGAAGTTAATTCAGATTATATGCAACTCTGCATCTGACTTGTCAAAGTATGCGGCAGCGAGCGTTCTTGCAGATACCGAGCTTTCCACAATGCCACGAATGCTGGCGGCCATATACGCAGTTTTTGTTTCATATAAGTTCAGGTTATTTTTGAACGCAGTTTCTCAGAAAAAAGTGCTAGTTAGATTTCCATAAATACAGTGACGCAGAGACTTTTGTTTTTGTACTTCAGTTCAATCCCGTTCTACAATGTTGGGCAATGCACATACATACTGCTTGCTTTCAGCCTCAAAGTCTATAAACAAAGCCTTCATTGCAACAGAAGCAGGCTTTAAAACAACACAAGTGTCAACATGTGACAAAAACACTCTTTGATGTGAGGAGGAAAACCATCAGCATTTTCACCAATTCCCAGTTTCTGACAAAGCAAGAGAACCACGCCAGAAATGCCGTCAATTGCATGCAATATATGGGAAACCATAAAAAATTTCCCATCATGGCTTGCAACGACAGAACAGTCACTTTTCTTCGCCTTTCTATACTGCTGGCTGTGTATAATTGTGCCTTCAAAGCTCATTCTTGAATATTCCTCAATTACAGCACATGTTGTGTCCAAGAAATTTTGCACAGATTGCAGCTCCTGCTCGGACAACATAGCTGTAACTGGTGCTCCAAATAAGCATACATTATCAATTCGAGTCACTTTCTTAATAGGAACTTTGCCAAGCAGTCCTTCGCAAAACCACACGACATCATGCGGAAGAGAAAGCAAATGCAGGGCAAGTTCCAGCTCTCCTTCGAGAGTGACTCTCTCCAGTATTTGTGTCGGAGCTCCTTTTGCAGCCTTTACCATCTTTGTCAGCTTACCATTCCCTGTTTCGAAGGGAAACGCTGAGTTTGCCCAAAGGGGACCCAGATGCTCCACGCTTGACGTCAGACGGCGAAGCTGGTGGACATTAAAAAAGTCATGAAGCGAGTCCCATAGAGGTTTGTAGCTCTGCACACAAATGATTCAAGCAAGTGACCTAGAAACAATAATTGTTTCATATAAGAGTATTGTTGAAAGAAAGCTTTGAGTAAGCTTGTCAATGCACGTGTAAATTATGGCATCTCCAATACTTTCATCCACTTAACGTGTGTCTCTAACAAGGTTTAAATTAGAGCATCCCCATGTATCAAGAGTAAAACTTTACATAATGGGGGACACAGAACAAACACACTCCGGCATAGCTTGAGCATCTATTATGGTGTGTGGGGATGTATCTACAATAGTCAAATGATAACTGCCGTCCAATACTCAACTTCAGAAAACATCCGCCCCTTTTGGCCGCTTCAATATCTTCCTTTCTCTGTCCCTTTTCATGAAATTTATTTCACGCCACAATCAAGCATACCTATGAAATGTGCACAGATTGAGTGTTTTAGCTTCCTGCATCGCATTTTGTTTTAGCATTCACAGCAAAAGGAAAACAGAAAAGAGAACAATGCTGCCATGGTTATCAATGAGAGTGAAATTGTAATGACTCAGACAGTCTAATTGAAGGCTTCATAAATTTCAGAAGCTATGGCTACCAGAAGAAACCAGCAGTGTGCACAAAATTAGTATAGTTGGTGTTGCACAGCTTCAGAAGTGCAGCAGTGGAAGAGAACAAACGCAGTTCAGAGCACATAAAATGCAACCTATCGCAGTGCAGGACCAGATAAAAGTCTTTTCTGACTCTTGTTTACCCTCCTATAGAAGTTAGCGTGCGTGGACAATGCTCCCACATCTGTGCGACCCCAAATACCAGAAAAAACACAGCTGCCAGAAAATTGTGCAAACGAGGCTGCGGGAACACTTTTTAACTGGGTGCACTGTTGGGTACAGGGACATCGAGGGGAATATGCAGAATGAATGGACGATCAGAAAAAAATGCACCTGCCACAGTGGTATATAGCGTGCTGTATAAGTCATGAAAGAAAAATAGTGTCAGGAGAAAAGCTTTGCACTAGAGGATGCATTTGTTTTACAAGACTCAATCCAGGGACAGGCACATTTAGGGCCTTTCACTCTCAGAAGGCTATATTGCAGAACAAGGTTGAATTCATTGACAAATCCAAGCCTTTGCCATAATCAGTGTCGCTTTGGGCTAGCTGATTACTTCAGCCTGCAAGTATTGTGGTTAGCCAAGAAGGAAAATGACCACCTAGCAAGCTTCCACAGAACTGATTGGCTAAGGCACATACTATGCGATGCTTTGATGATGCGCAAAAGGTTGTGTAGGGGACAGAGTAGTCTCTGCGCCTCTGCTCTAACCAAAGGCGTGCACATTGCTGCTCTTTGGCTTTTCAGAATGTGTACAGTAAGTATGTAATGTGTATACTAACATAACATTTGCACCATAAAATTAACCTAAACAATGCTCTCAAAAATTTCTATTTTTGTTTTTCCATTTCTAATAATGACACCCCTAACTTTGGTCTGAAGCAGACTTGTGACCAAATGGCCATGCAGTATTTTTTGGCGAGGCTAAAAGCTCTTACATACATGTTTAGAGCAAATGCACTTAACAGGTGTCGCTGGGGGCTGCAGGTTTGATGAAGGACCAGCTAACGACTATGACAAGGGAACACTGGCAGCAGGTGAATGGTAATAACAGGCTGAGTGATAAATACTCTTAAAAATAGAAGCAAGATAGTCCAAATGCAAGTAATCAATTTACCTGCACAGTGAAGATCAGTTGGTGAAATTTCACTGTTCAGCAGAGTGAAAATGGCTTCGGCCAGCATTAACATGTGCCTCCAGAACCGCGGTGGCCGCACTCCGAGTACTGTTTGCGGAGAGTAGTACAGCAGCCAGTTCTTGCACTCGCTCGCCTTCCAGAAGCACCTGTCTGCCAAGGACCGTGGCAGGCGTGTGAAGCAGTGGGGTGGGCAAATACTCAGCAGACGTTTATGCAGCTTCGCTATAGTTGAAGGAGCGCCTGCGCAAAAATAAGCCGTAGTATACTACCACAAATTCCATCTATGCCATGAAGAGGATGTTTGCCTCACCGATTACGATGCCTGCAATGGTTGGAAATAGTGCAATCATATGCCTAGTTTCTCAAGTACCCAGACTAGTCGTTAACCATGTCTTAGTAATAGCCTAGTTTTCAAGCAATGCCATGTGGACACAAAAACACAAAGAAACTACAGACTCCGCATAGTATGGTAGCTGTGGTAAGGTCACAAATATTTGTAGCAATCCAAGCATTAGGCACTACTAAAACAACATTTATTAGTGCTTGGTGCATTATAGCCAATGTTGGCTGCTGTGATATAAAACCTATACTATCATCAATTTTCTTAATGCACAGAGAAGCACATTGCCTTTACAGTTATATGACATGCAGAGGCTTGCAGTGATGCCTGACACCGGAAAAAGATGCAGAGAGTAAGTGGGGCTATACTAATCCAGGGACAACCAAATCAGGAAGGCACATTAAGCTTAGACAAAGACACTCCCTCACCAGAACAGGAATTGGCCTCCCTGGTACAGTATTTGGCCACGCCCTCCCTTATGATTCCTACAATTAACCCATGGCCCACAGCCTCCAGCACTGCTTCACCAATATCATGGGTACCCAACTAGCCCATCAGTACCTATAAAGTAGGCCCAATAGATCGATTTAATCAATACACTAAATGCTACTGCCTCCGTACTGTGCTCCCTTCTGTTACAAGCTATTGCCCACAGTGTAAATCGACAATGCAGCACTGTATCCCCACACTATAAGGTAGTTGCATGGCAGCTGCACTTCAAATAGGTGAATGCCAGAGCAGAGAGAACTTGCACGCCACTGCTCTATGGATGCTGTAAAACACATCATAACGCAGAGCATGCACCCCACTGTCAAAACGTGGACAGAATTTACGCATTCCATAAACTAGCTTAAGAAGAAAACCCAATGCAAGCAAGTCGCAAGTATGCTTAGAAGGTATCATCATACAAACTAAAACATTATAGAAGCCAACGTGAAAACAACTTTGGTCTGCAATGTTGGAGTCTAAGACTGGTTATCGTGGCAAGACATTTTCCAACACATCCTTATGACAAAATAGCATATGGTCACCCAACTAGCGGGCACATCTGAACCAGAGAGACCTAATAATTCATGAGCAAGGTGAAAAACGCCGTACCTTCAATGTGTTCTGCACAGGTCAGGCACCAGCAGCAGCCGAACCTTCCATTGAACTGTGTCTGGTTTGTCACTGCTGCACGGGCTGGTGCATCAACTGAACAGCAGATGGAATGAACTTTTGATCTAACCGTTTCTGTTCCATACTGCCATACAACAATTCCAACAGCCTGCAATGCCTCCACAAATTTTTCCATAAACACCATCATGTCTGGATGTTTGTATCCAAACCACAATCCAGCCAGAACAGGGCTTTGGCGGCGCACACCTGGCGGAAGTTCTTTTATAGTCAACTTGATGGGCCACACAGACGCTTTCGACGATTTATATACAGGGCTTCCGTCAGTGTTGAACGTGAGCGTGAAGTCCTTGTGGGATATCTTGCCACTCTGCCTAAGACTTTTGTAAAAGGCACCACTGGTGATGTCACTCAGTGAGTGACATCACCAGTGGTTCCATTTGGGCGAACAGAAGGTCCTTAAACTTTGCTATCGACTGACCAATTTGCTGCTTTATGTTCAAGATGCTGAAAAAGCAACCTGCGTTATTCCATAGCGAGACTTTCAGATCTGCTTGGCATGCTTGACAGCGCATTGTCTCTGAGCTTAGCTGCTCTAGTTGACTTCCGCAAATGTTGCAGTAGTAATGGCGATTCACGGCCGTATGCATCGTTGGATTCCACAACTTCCTGAGTAGATACTTGCTTCGAGGCAGCATGTCACCTTGAAATCCAAACAATGATTCGATGAGACGCAACAACCCGTCCACGGTGTCCCAAGGCAGCCCATGCGCAACAACTAAAGCTAGAATCATTACGACTGCAGCAGCTTTTGTGGTTGTCGATCAAGGAAGGGTGCCCGTGCCATACTCGCGCAGAGCCGCTGCGAGCGCTTGGGCAACGTCTATCGGCGGTACTGGGTGTGATTGCCCGGTTTCGTTGCCTTCGTCTGGGGCCGGGCATGCATTGTCAGTCTGACGGTCAGCTGACGAGGCGCCGATTTTATCGCCTGAAAGTAGCGGACAGTCGTCAAACGAGCAGGACAGATCAGGCTCGGCAATCTTCGAAGCATGCCCTTGCACAACCGGCTGTGACATGTGACGCAACCTATAGCGTCGGGTCCATGACGAAACGTGAAAAGGTTGGCCATCGTGGAAGTACATTTTCCTCTTCCGAGCGGGAGGCTCCATTGATAGGCGCCAAGAGGCCACGGTACGGAGTAAAAAAAGCTAAGCAAATGAAAGCGTACACAACTGCAAAACAAAGCAACTGTCAAGATACGCGCGCACTCACCGTCTGGACCACTACTGTTCTGAATGTAGTCACGTGGCCCCGATTGGTACGTTCGATTCGCCGGCACCACTTGAACCAGTTCACTAGGTGCTGCACCCTGCCGTTCGTTTCAGCGGTGCAGCAGTGACGCCCGCAGAAGCACGACGTTCGTTTGAAAAAGTGCAGGAAAGGTGCAGGGCTGGTTCATGAGT
The DNA here is from genome assembly GCF_050947875.1 of Dermacentor variabilis. Taxonomy (NCBI): domain Eukaryota; kingdom Metazoa; phylum Arthropoda; class Arachnida; order Ixodida; family Ixodidae; genus Dermacentor; species Dermacentor variabilis. The sequence continues at coordinate 118,023,226 of NC_134578.1, read as the reverse complement.
TTGCTGTACGCGCTCCACTGTCGGTGCCGACTTGGTGCAGGCATACAGGTGCGAAGTAGCGGCGCAGCAGACGAGCACGAGCACCGTTAAAAAGCTTGCACGCGTCTGATGTGTGTGCGCAAGTGTGGTGTGCATTTACGCCCCAGAAACCGATCATACCTGCAGTTCAGGACCTCTCAAACTTACGTACACCGTCCACATTCGTCAGAAATAGCACAACGCCCACACCACGTCTGCACCTTTGCAATCGTTTCGAGTGTTTCGCTGAGCCTGCACACACACACACACACACTATATATATATATATATATATATATATATATATATATATATATATATATATATATATATATATATATATATATATATATATATTCCAGAACGTTGATACATTCATGACACAAATACCTGCATTATATAGACGCAAATATTCTTAGGGACATTTGTCAATATTTTGTTACGATAAATAGTGCAAAATTTCTTAGTGCATGAAATTTATTATGAATTTGGCAGTCGCGTTTTCCGACTGACATCACGAACTAACGTTACTAGGAGTTTTGTAAATGTGCTTGGTTATTTGTTAAGCTGTGCGCATTGAAGATTTGGGACTGCTAGCTGTTATGTTTGGCGTATCTTTTACCACTAAGAGTTTGGATACGTTGTGCGCGCTTAGTTCTTCACGCACGACGTCGATACGATCATTATACTTTCCTACGTTGGGTGTATCTTCCCCGCACAGACATTTCACCAAGACATATCCCAGCTTATGAGCAGAGGAAAAGTCACAGTACAGTCGGCTATGTGCGATACACATTTTCTATCTCATGTGACCGGGCGGACCCTTTCAGCCTCAACTAGCTTCGGACAACAATCGCCATTTAAACATACACACCTATCGCCACAGCGGCAGGTACTGTGTGATTTAATTGCGTCTCGCGCAGGATAGAAACGTATCGAAAATTTGGTTCATAACGTAAACTGCGGTTATTCAGATTATCACACCTAAGCACGTGAAACACGAATAGATCTTTATGTTCCGCGAATCGGTTCGCGTGAGGGTGGAGATTCAATATTATGCACGGCCCAGAGATGTCCTCATCAACGTAATAAAATACTGATCTTGAAGGCCATGCTGTTGCTTGCAGCAGAAGGCGGAAGCGGTTGCGGGAGTCAGAAACACGTCATAGACGGCAAAGTCGGCGCTGAGGATCCTCAAAAAGGTAATATCAAGATAAGATAACGCGATATTTAAATGCTACTTAATCATATTGCAAATAGGTAGTATTGAATCCACGGCGCATCGACAATTTCAGTTGGTATTAGATCTCAAAGGCTATGCTTTTGCGGCCTGCACACGACGGAACTGACAATACGGGGCATGGCCGACATTTGCTCAGGATTGTCCATAAACGTTTTTTAATTTTTCTTTTCTCCACTGCCATGTGGCAACACAGAGCACACACATTCAGTACCTTCATAAATTCGTATACGGTGTCAGCAGTCTATGCATATTTACTACAAGCCATACAAGACTATAAAAGCGTGTGTACGTCTTTGCGCAAAGCCCTGCTGCACTAGCTCCTGCTATCGTCGCTGCTTCCCTCGCCATATTTCTCCATACGCCACGTTTTTTTTTTCATTCTTATACTTCTGTTCTTATATATCCTTTTTCTATATCTCTTTTGTATTATCTTATATATCTTTATTACTGTATCTATATATAGCTTAATTTAAGTGTAGTGCCGTGGTTATTTTTTCTTTTAAGTTTTCACTGTAAGTGCTTATATTAATTTATTTGTATATAGGTATTCAGTGTATACTGTAGTTAACTTCCTTCATCTTTATTTATGCAGTTGTGCTACTTCTTTTATTACTTTTCGTGCTTTTGTAGGCACGTATTTACGTCTTTGTGTAAGTGTACTTTTTATATTTGTGCTTGGAAATGTCAGCGCCGACGCACGCGTATGTGGAGTATGAGGACGGAGGCAAGGCGATCGTCTCCGTAAGCCTCATAAAGGACTACAGTCCCAACGACATGAACGACTTGGCGTGCAACAAGCGAATTTATTGGCGAGAAAGTGGAAAAGGCTTCGAAGGCGAAGAAGGGTACTACTCCGGCAACATCATGGTGTTGGGATGTGAGTATATACCAACTTTCAACACTTCATTTGCTTCGCGGAGGTCGATAGCAGGGCAAGGTTGTGACTGGTGTTGGAGATGTCGCGGGGGGCTTTTCTCATAGCTGGGTGCTTTTTTTTTTCGTCGCGACGATATATTGAATTTTTCACAAGTACTTCTCCAGGAGGGCGTATGTAACAGGCAAACGGAGGCCTCAGGAAAGCACCTGAGATTATAGTAACAGGTGCAGATCGCGGTGCTTTGGGCTGCATTTCATGCAGCCTCTATGTCGCCAAATGAAACATGCACACAGCGCTGTGTGCGCGTTCCCTTATTGGGTCCAGTTATCGTAACGAGTCATGATCGATGAGGTTAGTGCTGCGTTGTTATGGCGATGACTTTTCCGACGTTATTCCTTCTCGCTGCATCAGTGGTCATAGTGACGCTCCGACCGCGCTGGAGTGGAATAGAATCGGCGTAAGGCATTGTCACGTAATCGCGGCCTATCTTATCATACAACTCACGGTGCGATCGTGGTTATAACGTAGGTGGCTTATATGTCATTGATAAAGGAAATGGGAAAATAACTGAAAAAAATGTAGCCTTGTATGTGCTCGCCACGCGTTACTTCGTCTGAAATTGGGTCTCGTTGCCGACTCTACCGAAAATTTTAGCTCAACAGACCCTATGTTTCTCATTTGACACGTGCGACATGTGTTCAAAAGAACGGAAACCTGCTGCATCAAGACTTAACCTGTGTTAACACACGTTAACACTCAACATGTTAACGGATGTGACGTGATGCAACAAAATGCCCATGCTGTAGTGGGCTTGTTTTGGGGCACTTACTGCTTCCGCTTGTTACTTTTCCTTTTCTGTATGTCTTGTAGAGTCCCTCAGTTATATTTAACGCCTAATGTCTCTACATGTGTTATTATTATTGCTTTTTATTTGGTAACTGCGATGACCATCACGAATGCCATATTTTATTGTAATCAGCATTTTGTTTACATTATCCTTCAGGTGGCAAAGCTGATCTGATTTCCAGGATGTCGAGCAGCACAAGCCTGTTCCCATGGACGTTTTTGAACAATCAAGCGAGAGATATCGCCACAAGCGGAAGCCAGCCCTCAAGGTAATAATAATGATAATAATGCTTAAACAATTGCAAAGTTTGCCGAAACAAATATAATGCAACTTCATTTTCCTCTTGCCATTTACATTATTACTAGGATGTACCAACAAAAGAAAGGAGGCACCGACTAGAAAATGCCAAAAAAATGAAGGATGCAAAAGATCCTTAAAAGAATCTGGTGGAGATACGGACTCCAGCAGTGAAGACGAGTTGGTGCCCCGGAAGCTGCTCAAGAAAGCTGAAAATGAAATTGCAGGGCTGAAAAACAAATTAAGAATATCCGAGCAGCAGCGGATGGAAGAGCGGCAGCAAAACCAGAAGCTGCACGGCTTGCTTGAGGAGAGGATGAGTGAGCAATAATTTATCTTTAAATGGCTGTGTCACTTTGCTCACAAATTTATTTTTGCAGTATTCTGTGTCGCGTCACAAGTGTGCTGTCAGTCCTTGCGCATGAATGGCGTAGTAAGATGCCTCAGCATGCAAGCTAAGGTTTTAGATTAATGCTAGACAGTGGAATTGATTGTGCTATGTGTGGGCATTTATGTGATAATTATGATTGCGCTTATGTAAATGTGCACCATGCAGATTCCATGGAGGCCTCCATAATTGAGGAACTAAGAAAAGAAGTTCGTGCGGCAAGGCTGCCTTCACAGGTATGTAATGTGGCATGTTGATATTGTATGGGGAGCAAAATTTCATAATTTTGAAATGTCAAGTCAAGTCAGGCACTGTTTCCCATGGACAGATTTAAAAACTTGGTTACTTGACGATCTAGTTTAACCTTTTGCTGCCGCAATCACACTGCAATCATGACATTTCTTTGGCAGCTGACATGATTTGCACCCATAGTACTTGATATAGAATTTCTCATCTGAGCAGCAGCAAAATAATATTTGTCGATCTGAGTACACGAGTCTAGCTGCATCCTAATAAACAACTAATAAATGACACTTCTGTATTTCTCACGCACTCTCCTCACATTTTGCTAAACTTTTGCCTGTTCACCTTTAACCATGAAGGAAGGAAAAAGATAGGTGGGAGCGTACCGCAACGCAATTGAAGCCAACCTGGTGATCCAACCTGTGGTCGCATGCCGAAGTTTGCGGCTGGTTCTAGTGTTCGTGCTCAGCAGGCAGATCCACGGCAGGGCAGCTGAACAAGCATGCACCGAATAAGTATTGGCATAGCTACTGGGAACCAAACGTCTTAGCAAATCTCGATTATTCCTCTGTAATCTCGACCGAAGAGGTCACATGTTGGGCCGCCACTGTGGCTTCATGGAGCGTTCGCTTGCCAAGGCTGGCTGCCTGACGTAATGCTCCCTGCTATATCTTTCCTACCTCCATGCATTTAACTGCACAATTATCAATGCATATCTCTAAGCACATGGTAATCTAATAGCTACAGCAATTTGTCTAAAGCAGCTAAACATTTAAATTTGCAGAAAGCTTTGTTGCGTCAAAAACAAAACCCTACAAGCCTTAATGGCCTTGCTCTTTTACCAGTGCCTATTGGAGAAAATGTAAATGGACTTTTGATAACTGTACTGTTCTTCAATTGCCCTTTAGGGTTGTGCTGCAAATGTTTGCAGCGATGATTTGAAGCAAACAGTGCGGGAAGCTCCCATGAAGCCACATGAGGTGAGAACTTCATTGGCATTGGTATTTTTATTTGTTAGAAATGACTATGCATTATGCATTGCTCATTATTTATGTAGTCAACTTTAAAACAAATCTAACTTAGCACGAAATACTAGTGTAAACTTGATGGTATTGAGCTCTGGTGTCGTATATCTTATGCTGAATTATAATTTAAGGTAATCAAACCAAGGAATTGGGAGTGTCTGTTACGCAACAGCATTTCTAGTTTCCTTATGTACGCCTTTGTTAGGCACTGTGTACATTTAGTGCATGTTAGTTCACGTAATACTGTACTTATGGCTATATACTAGTTACTGTGAATAAGCTTTTCTTTGCTTCTTTGCACATTCCTGCTTGTGTAAAGTCTAGCTTCTGTTCACTGGTGAGCACTAGGTAGCATTATTGTGCAATGCATGGAATCCTGCTAATATGTCTGCAGTGTAGATTTCTCAGCGACAAGATCATTACAATTGTTTCCTGAAATAGAAATGTATTTCGCAGTGCAAGAAATTATGTGTAAACTTCCATTAAGGGTTATGTTTCTGCAGTAGCAGTATAATTAGCAGAGTGGGCAAATTGCGTGAATTGGCATTCGTTGTCAAATAAGCATAACAACACTAACAACAAGGGAGAAAAAATATACTCCACAGGAAAGTGCCTGTAGCACAAGCTGTAACTTCCCTTTCAAAATTAGCTAAAGTTCTACCCACCACAGTGGTTCAGCCACTGCGACGTCCTACCACAGAGCGCAAAGTAAAAAAAAATAATTATCAGTGTTGTGAGCCACAATCCAATGAGGCCAGAATTCAAAACGGCTCATGCATAGATTTATGTGTACATTGACGAACCTGAGGTTTTAAAAAAGTATCTGGAGCCCTTTATATGGCTTTTCTCATAATCTATGGGATTCATGTCCAAAGGCCAGCTTATTATATCTCCTTTGCATTAAACAGCCATAGGCACAAAAGGCAGATACTCGCTCATACTTGCTCGCCTATATATTTGGAGGCTTTGCACTCACTCGCAGTCATTGGCACTTGCATTCATGAAAGAAAGAAAATCTTTATTACCGCATAGTGAAATACAATATGGTATACAGTATCATGTGGCATTTGCAGTTGCTTGCATTGACACTTAATGGCACCCAGTCATGCTAATTCTTGCATCCACAACCATTCACTCACATTACGTTCACTTGCACTTGTGAAAAGCCACCTATTATACTCGCATTTATTGAAACTCACTGCCACCAAATTTCATTCATAGTCGTGTTTGTCAGCACTCGCTGTTATTCATATGTCCCCTCAAGCTTGTTAACACTCCCATTCATACACACATCCTTGCACCTATCATTACTCACTAGCACCCTCCTGTGCCTGTGAAATAAGTGTGGAGCAAGTACGAGTCATTACACTTGTGAACATTCTGACCTATACAAATTAAAAAGCTGGTGTTTTCTTCCAGCACAGCAATATGCAATAGTTTAATAATTACTACAAGTTTCTGGGGCTTTACTAGTTCTCAACAGTAGTGATAGCATGTAGTGCTCTGCAGTGTTACATAGTTGTCACACAAGAGGCAACACATGGGCTGCAGTATTTCGGCCAGCAAGATAACCTTATGCATTCAGCTGAAGAGCACCATGTAGTGTTACACAAATTTTTACGTGGTTTAAAGCTTCAAATATTGGGTAAGCTTGCTTTGAATTTAGAGACTGAAAAATGTACACACATCAGGTTGTCCCCATGCAGCAACCAAATGAAGAATCAGTGTTTGACGTTTCCCTTTCCTGTTGTGCTGCATCATTCCTACATTCTGCTTCCAAGCAATCGTTTTTTTCTAGCCCAGACATATGTTCAAGTAATAGCTGACAACCACGCTTCTTGCTTCTCGGTCCAGATCTATGTGTTTTGAGCCATTGGCAAGGAAGGTGGCAGGTTAGGCCCTGTTTAAGTCCAGAAAAGGGCTCAAAAAGGACTTTGCCATTGCTCTTAGACACTTCACAAAGCTCCTTTATAGTTCATGTGCTAATGCTGATAAGTCTGTGGCCTACACATTTAAAGAACTGATGTGTGGTGGTAACCACAATGTGGTTGGTTCCTGGATTTAAGGATAATTTCACTCAGGAAAATTCCCAAATGGCAACGACAGCGACAAGAATGTACCGCGCTGTATGAGGTATGTATACACAATACATGAAAGCCCAGCTAGTGTGTTTTGCGTGGGGCTGTGAAAAATTAAGATATGGAAATCTGAACAGCCAGAACGAAGACAGATTCGTACGCATTTAGCTTGTACTTTGCAAGCCTAATTAGCAGCCACGGGACCGTAAATGATATTGTTGCTTTCGCCACTTTATCTAAGAGACGCTGGAGTATGCAAAAGCTCTGTCTTGTTAACATTTAGCAGAATAAAATGACCTAGTGAACATTGTCTTCAGCTGTTTTGGATTGCGAGCACTCTTTTTCTTGGAGCTAGGCTTCGTTTCCTATATTTTTCTATCTCCCCCTTTCCGAAGCCTGTGCTTGGCATGGTTGCTGCTGCTGTGGTATCTTTGTAGGTATGATTGTGGATATGTATATGAAGGTTTATGTGCAAAGATTGCAGGCTCCAGCACTTGGGCTGACATAGCTCTGTACGCTCTCGGACTCACTAATGCCAGTTAGCATGCTATGTTCTGCATAAAAAGAAAGTTGCTATTTAAGATGTGGGTATAATGATGACTTGGAGGTATTTTTAAATCACACTGACCTCTTAATGCAATAACATGTTATATCCAGTGGCACCTTGGGTTTAGGCATTCGGCATGTGCCACTGTGACCCAAGGGGCTACAGAGTTCTTAAATTTAGCTAGATGTGCGTCATACAAACATCATGATGTTGCTTTTGTCATTGTTGCATCGCTGCATGCAGTAGACATCTCACACTGTATCTGCATGTGCTTTGTTTGGCATTTGCAATATGGCATAACCTGTGAGCAGTGTAGTGCATAAAGAAAAAGAAATTGCATGAGACACTTGCGCACATATGTTTATGGTGAACAAATATAAACATTGCAAAATTAAAATTACAGGTCCCACAGGGTGAAAGTAAACACTATTATATGCACCTTTGCTTTTATAGCACTTCATTAAGCATGTCACTAAGACTTTGCTTCTGGTTGACTCCAGTGTGTCTTGGATCTGCATAATTATTTTTTGGTGTTCTGCATGGGCTGCCACACTGACTATTGCTCAGTTGTATTTGTTCTCTAGCCTGCATCCATTGTACACCCTTGAGGTACTCGTTTCTATGATGTGCTATCAACTTGCTATTTGTGTTCAGGATTTGGATCTCGGCACTGCCCCAATGGATGGGGCACTGCCAGCTCATTGTGAGTCGGCACAGCCCAGCTGCGTCCTTGGGCCTCGAGAAGAGGTGGCAGGCAGCCAGGTAACCAGTCGTGTGCCTTCCACCCATGTGAGTATATAGATTTATCCTGATAATTTGCACCTGCTAAGCCACTATGCTTGCTAGACAAAGCTTAACGAAGTGTTTATTTCCTCTTGTTAAACATTGTGTCATACTGAAGAACTAATATTGCCATGAATGCGCTTGCAGTTGGTCTGCTTGAATTTTCGAATCATACTTTGTATACTAGTTTATGCCAACTCATTATGAGAATCGTGCTATGCGGATGGAGCTGTCTGCCTCCTGCTCAAAAGGAACACTACACACCTCTTTGGCCTCTTCTTCACGTAGACGACAACCCCAGACTGACCAACCCGGGAGAAATCGGCAGTTGCCTTTTCCTATCCTCCTCAGTAATCTTCGTCTTTCTCTTGCTTTCGATCTTCCCTGTACCCGCCGTGGTTACTCAGTGGCTATGGTGTTGGGCTGCTGAACACGAGGTCGCGGGATCGAATCCCGGCCACGGCGGCCGCATTTCGATGGGGGGCGAAATGCGAAAACACCCGTGTGCTTAGATTTAGGTGCACGTTAAAAAACCCCAGGTGGTCAAAATTTCCAGAGTCCTCCACTACGGCGTGCCTCATAATCAGAAAGTGGTTTTGGCACGTAAAACCCCAAATATTATTATTATTATCTTCCCTGTTTCCTCTTGGCTTCCTTTTACTTCCACTTTTTCCAGACAGCAAGGGTTAACCTTGTGTGGGATAGCCAACCTTGGTTATAACAGATTTGGTTATAGTAGTGTCGTACAGCTGGCGCCTGCAGGACGTGTTTTTTCACGGACCGTTCCATAAAAGAGAAACATAGCATTACGGGCCCGGCAAAGGGCCCTGTAACCTAACTTGAATTGTTAGACACGCAGCACTAACCTCGTTCCCATTATGGATACCCAAAAATTACAATGGAACGTGAGCGGACTTCTTCACAACCTTGACGATGTTAAAGAACTCCTCCGCAAATTCGCTCCACAGGTGCTGTGTGTACAAGGAACACACTTAAAATTATTGCAGACCAACTTTCTAAGGCAATATGCCACTTTCCGCAAAGACCATGATGAAGCACTCACCTTCTCAGGGCGTGTAGCCGTAATAGTCTATAAGGGCGTTGAATGTCGGCAAATAAATCTCCCAACTCCCCTCGAGGCAGTTACATTACGAGCTGTGCTATTTGGCTAGCTCACGGTTAGTTCGATGTACGTCTCCCCTTTCTGTCAACTAACTAAAGCAGAGTTTCACAGCTTCATCGATGAACTTCCTCCACCATATATATAGTCGTGGTGATCTAAATGCACATAGGCCGCTGTGGAGCAACACATGTTCCGATGCGTGTGGGCGCCTGAGAGAAAATTTTGCTTTCTTCAGGTGCATGCTTATTGAACAAAAAAGAACCAACATACTACACTGTTACACATAAACCATACTCGTCCATAGACTTAGCATAGTTTCGAGCTCGCTATTTCCGTACCTGGAGTGGTCTATTCTCAAGAACCCCTATGGGAGTGACCACTTCCCAATTACATTAAAGGTAACAAAACCAGATGAAGGCTGTCCGCATTTTCCTTGATGGAACCTCGAATCAGCAAACTGGGAACTGTTTAGAGAACTCGCATATTTAGGCGGTGACGACAATTCGAATTTTAACGTAGATGATGCTGTGGCATACCTAACTCATTATTGAGGCTGCAACAAAATGTATTAAACAATTTAACGGACTGGTAAAGAATCGAATGTAGGAAAGCCCTCAAAAATCAAAACAAAGCTTGGGGATTGTTTCACAATTCTCCAACAGCTGAAAACCTTATTTTATTGTGGCCAGAATATTGTCTCAGGCTTTTGCTATCCTGAGGTTTGACTATGTGTTAATTGAATGCTACTCTTGTGAACATGTTTGGTGTGGGAAAATTTGTGTTTATAGCATTGAAGAACCATTTATAAAAAAAGAACTTTTAATGTATCTCCAAATAGGTTCTGCTTATGTAGTTTGTAGTTTACTTTTTGCCAGTGGCGATGCTGGCTAGTCTTATAGCATGTGCTTGATGCACAAGCAATGTGGAAATGAGGTATTATCACATTCACTGATTATGCACGCTTATTGTATGCAGTCTTCTGTAGGGTATTCTTTCTAATGTCAGGTTTGACATTTTTTTGTGTAAAACAGAAAAACTAGGATAGGTAGGTTGGCTAACCACATAGGTGTGCTGCTTTTATTTCAGGGGCCAGTCCCAGTACCTCCAGAGCTGGGTGTGGAAGTTCCACTCTTCACACCAGTTGGTAGAAAGGCAAGCTGTGTTCGCTTATCTGAATCAAACTAGTTTATGTCACTATAAACGAGAATATGTGCTGAGTACTTTACTCGGTACTAACAGTGGAGCTTAGTGTATGCAGTTGTCAAAGCAGCCAGTACAGCAGTGTTCTGAAAAAATAACAGGTGCTCACGTGCTAGTATTTCAAGTTCATTCGTAGTGCATATAAAAATTGTTATTATTCCACTAAAATTCGCATTTCTGGGAATGTACAACTCCTACAATTGTTTTATTTGTCTATTAAAAGGAATTCTCTGCTAGCAATGGTGCATTGCTGTGTGAGCAGGAAAAGTCGACATCAATCGTGTATGAGCAATGGTTTATGAGAGTACTTATGTGCAGTAATACCTTGTTAACTCAAAGTAGTAAAATCTGGAAAAAATCTTGAGACAAGTGAATGTTCCAGATAATCAGTCCTGGAAATTGCAGTGAAAAGTTGAGTTCGTTCTAAAAAAATTTACCGCTGCTGACAAGCTTTTCAACGACAGCTAAACGTAATGGTTTCAAAGAAAAAGATATAAAAACATGCCAGAGATATCAATCAGCTTCATTTTGTGGCACTGCAGTCTTATTCTGTGCATGAAAAGTGCGTAAGGCTGGTCTGCTTCGTGGTAGCTCCTGGACCTAGAAAAGCGTCCTTGAGCCGCTTCACACATCGCACGAGCCGATTGTTCCCGACGCTGCATTTACCTTTATTTCGCAGCAAGTGAAGCACGTTTCTTGTTTCAACAGATGTCGGCACCTTTTGAGGTCTTTCATCATCATTGCCTTCACCGCCCCTTCCGTTTGTAGCCATCCCAGCGATTTCGGTGTCAGTAAATTCACCTGTCACCGGTACATCCTGGTCGCATAGCACACACTTGTAGATGCTCATGTCGCCTTCTACTATGCAACACACGTAGCACAGACTTACAGGGAACCCTGCCACAGAAAGCGACGTGAGCATTCACTGCTATGTGCTATATGCAAGCAGGGCATACCGAAAGGCATGCTGCACATGGGTTTTTATTCTATGCTGTATAGACTAAAATTCAGTGCCGCGAGCATTGTGTAGAATAAAAGTAAAATGGAAATCGGACCTCTGAGGATAAATCACATGCGTTGCACAAAGTGAACAGAATGAACTGTGTCAAGCATGCTATTTTGCTGGGCCTGCCTCTGCGCATGTCTGTCCCATCACATGACGTGCTACATGGTTGCTTGACGAAGTTGTTATGCCACTAGGTTCTGACTTCACGTCCTAGGAAAGTGTCCGCTTTGTGGTAGGTGCAGCAGTCTTGCGCGAAGCTTGTTTAACGTTCCTGTGACAGAGTTCTTGTTCCACTCTTAGTGAAGATCTTGAGGTATCCGTAATTTGGTCCAAATATAGTTCGATGCCTTGGAAAATTTCCACAGCCGATTTTTTTAGATATGAGAGTTTGAGTTAACACGGTATTACTGTAGTATGATAAGGCAGCTCAGGAGTTCTCACCATGTTTAGTAAGTATTGTGCCAATGCATTGATTCAGGCTAGTTGGTCTCGTACTGGGAGCCTCAACATCGCTTAAAATGCAGGGACAGATAAATGACTACATATGGTGCTAACTTCCAGCTGCTTATTTTGGAAAGGAAGATGTCCTTTTATGGACTCTCTACACATGTCCACAATGGTGTGACATCCTGTAAATGACAGCACGCATACATCACTTTTTAACGAAGCAAGTTCTGTATGGGATGGTGACAGGGGCGTAGTGCTGACGCACCTGTCTGCTAAGTACCGAGTATGAACAGCTTCTATTACCTCGCATGTCAGCTGTTGTCTGGCTCTACCCACGATACTGCACTGGTCGAACGAATGAGCAACCGCACTTTCTACAATATCGGGCCAGTGACTCACTGCCAAATTTCTTTACACTGTTATTATGCTCCCGTAGCCAATCGTTCAGGCATCATCCTGTTTGTCCTACATAAGATCTAAAGCATTGCAGGTGTAAGTGGCAGATGACGCAGTGGTATTTGGCAGCAGCATTCGGGTGAGTCATCCAGCATAGCCTTGCTAGCTTGTTAGGTGCAGAGAATACTAGTTGTACATTCAATCGTTGTCCAATCTTTTTTGAGTTGCGTGATAACTTATGTATTTAATAAAAAGAAAAGCCTCGCAGTTGAAAAACAATTTGTCCTGGTCCGGGACCACTGCCTTTCCGGGGCAGCCGCTCTATCATCTGAGCTAACCTGGCGGCTATCAGATGGCAGGGCGAAGTCGAATTTGTTGACAACTCGAAGCAAAGGCAAGAGTTTGACCTAATAATTCTGCGGAAAACCGCAAGGTGAATAGGGGTGTGCCAACGCATTGATAATCCGCAACCGCAAATCTTTCGCAACCACGACTGTAGGCAACATTCAGTGCGAGAAAAGAGAGCAAAAATGAAGTTTTGGTTTAAATTTTCTCGGCTGCTAATCAACCCTTTCTTTTTCTGCAAGAATATCTTAGCAATTGCTATGAACGGTTGGATGTGTGAGTTACCCTTTATTAATTACTTCTCTCCACCTTGCGGGTTTCTGTAGAACTACTACGTCAAACTCATGCCTTTGCTTCGAGTTGTCGACAAATTTGACTTCGCCCTGCCATCTGCTAGCCGCCTGGTTAGCTCAGATGGTAGAGCGGCTGGCCTGGAAAGGCAGTGGTCCCGGGTTCGCGTTCCGGACCAGGACAAATAGTTTTTACACTGCGAGGCTTTTCTTTTTATTAAGTACATAAGTTATCACACAACTTAAAACAGATTGGTGAGCGATTGATTGTACAACTAGTATTCTCTGCACCTAACAAGCTAGCAAGGGCATGCTGGATGACTAACCCAAATGATGATGCCAAACTCCACTGCGAAAAAAGGCGTGAAAATAAGTTTGTTGATTGTGCCTCGTGCATCATCGGACACTTACACCTGCAGTGCTTTCGATTCTCTATGGAGGACAAACAGGATGATGCCTGAATGATTGGCTACGGGAGCATCACAATGTAAAGAAATCTGGCAGTTCAGTATAAAAGTGTGTTGGTGTGAACATTTGTTTTTTTTTTCTTTTCATACCCTTAACAATTCAACATTCAGTTAATTCAGAATTTAGTTCCAGTGCTGTGAAATTTCAATGAATGAGGTTTTACTGTATTACACCCCTTCTTTCACCGCATGTGTAATTTGAGCTCACTGGGGTACTGCAAGAACTGTTTTCAGCCTCAAGGGTAAGATTCCTAGCTCTGGGACAAAGCAGCTCCTTAAGCGTGCAATAAGTTTTACTGTGATTTTCTACTGTACCCATCTGCTTCCCTAGACTTTTCTCAAGTCTAAATAAAAACTAGTATATCCCGTACAAAAGGTGCTTTGTCGCTGACTGTGGGATTAAATGTGGTGAATCCTCCGAAGTGGAACTGTTGTCCCTGGGCCATTAATCAGTCAAGCTTCATCGACTAGGGCTTCCTACAGTCAGGGCGTAAACTTTTAACCTTTTGCATGTAACTTGGTTTTATCCTTTAGTGCCATCACTGTGTTTGGCAACCTACTTTTCCTTAATAACTGTTACCTTTTTATCCATTAATTCAGGAACAGAGACTTTTTCTGAGAGTACATATGCTCTTTTGTATTTGAGTAATTAATCTCTTGGAATTTTTATCTTTCGTAGGTTCACATTGGAAATGTTTTATATATCCGTGCCAACAAGTGGACGTGAATGAATCAAGCGAAAACAGACAGCACATTTGCCGGAGAGGTTGCCCGATGCCCGTGGCAGCCACATGAATTGGTCGGCAGGAGTGTCACAGGCAAAATATGTATGCGCAAGCTGAAGGAAGGTGGCGAGGCACAGCCAGCATTAACACCAGAAAAACTTGGTGCAGTTCGAAGTAAGTAGACCCTGTCCTGCTAGCTCATCTTTTCATAACGACTGCAAAGTGTTTCGAAGGTAAAGGAGCAATGCCTATCACATGGTGCTATTTCTGCACGAATATAATGGGCTGTCGGTAAGATGGGATTGTATTGAGGTGATCTTCTTATATGGGCCGACATAGTTTACATCTACACATCAGGGGCATGCATAGGTGTATGTGCATATTTAGTGATGTGCTCTCGCTAACAAAAACTATAATTTAGTTTCTATAGTGGTATTAAAGGTGCAATAATCTTTCCTATTAACAGTTCTGCACTGGCATCTATGCAGTGTTTTCCATCTGCATATTCCGCGGTGCGGTAGCGAAAAGCTGTGCAATCTGTGTAGTCACTTGCATGAGCTGGTATATACTTGTTAATTTATTGTAATATACGTGTGGAAATGTATTAGACTATTTCTGTGGTCTTTTATTGCAATTCTGCAGCCATTTATATTGATCTAAAACACGAACATTTAACAGAGATGGGAACAGGACAATGCGTGGACGAGCACTTCCTTTCAACTGCTGTGGTTAATGTTGAAATATCAATTTACGTTGGTAAAAAACTCATAAGCCTCCGTGTTCTCTTTTTGCGGTTTCTCTGTGAGATGTTCACGCCTTACACTCAATATCGTGCCAGAACTAGCCCAATCAGTTACGCAGTGGAGCCACCTACTGTGCACGTCAGTTCCAATGGCTTGTGGAATCTAACAGGGCATGCTTTAATTGTTTGCATTTTTTGTGCAGAGTCGTACGAGCACTTTGTGGCAAAACATCCGAGCACTGTGGACACACAGGCAAGGAGGCTCAAGGACCTTAACAAGCACCTGGCCACGATGCTTCGCGATGCGAAATAAAGATGGTTTGTGTTGCGTGCCCTAAAAAGTGTCCTCTTTGTCTCGGAGCTGGCACATTGCCCGACTCACGTGTGATTGAAATTCACTCGCTGCAATGTTGGCAGACGATGTTACTGTGTGCAACTTCATCAGAAATATTGCATGAACAAAAGAACTCGTTTAACACAAATGCGAACACTTGTACAATGTAGCTAAATAAGAATAGTGTCTTTTGCATAGCTGAACGAGAACATTTTCATGTAGCATACACAAACGAGAACGATATCGTTGAGCGTAGCCATGCGAGAACTATATCGTCAAGCATAGCTATGCGTGAATAATCTCGTTTAACATATCCACACGAGAACGATCTCGTTTAATGTAGCCATGTGAGAATCTCGTTCAGTGACGATGTCCATTCGTACACATGTGACATACGACGTCGTTGAGTCTACGAAGCAATAATAGCGTCGAGAAGTTCTCGTTCAATTATCATACATACTTTTTCGATAGGAATGCGAAGGTTGTGGGTCCGGTTCCCTCCTGCGGCAGGTTGTTTTTTCATCCACTTTAATATCCAATAATTTAACCTTACTTTATTTCATTTATTAAGCACAAGTAATTTCCCCTATGTTGTCCTTGCTTGGTGTCAGTGTTTGTTGGCTTCTCATCATATGACTTATAAAAATCGGGCCCCTCAGTTAAACCCCTTTCTTCTCGTTTATATATGTACATATATATCAAGCCCTGTATTGTCATTTACCATCATACCAAATTTACCCTTCCTTTATTTATTCTTGAACACAAATACTGTAACTTCATAGTATATGGTATGCTCCTTCCCTTTCTTTTTATTTCTTGGAGATACGTGGATGCATTCTTTTTCCAACCAGTTTTCATCTGTACTTTTCGCGGAACACCGATTGCTGGAACTCGGTTTACTTGCCCAGGTTTCGGTCCCCTACAATGTGGCCCTTGTTCAGGCAGAAATTGACGGCTGACTGAAGAGGCCAACGTAACAATGGACTTCAACCCTGAAGGGCACATGAAGGTCGTCAGCATTGCAGCTGCTGTGGCCGGTGCTCACTGTCAATCTAACGAATTCCAGAGAGATTTTCTGCATTGCTCGTACTTTCCATGCAAACCTGCCGGACTGGAGGGGTCGCACCTATCTATACTGTACATGTAAGTTCTTTGGTAGTTTCGGTTATCTCCACTACTTAAAGAAAAAGAACATGTGACGGTTCACTGTGTGCGGCGATGAAGGAAACAAATGCCAAGCGACTGAGAGACGATGAGCCTAATCGTCACGCTCGTCAACATGAAGAGACTTGTCCGTCGGGTTTGTGCGACTGGATTATGCGTCTTTGTAGATGCTACTTTCTTTTTTCCTACGTTCGCGCCATCTTCGCCAGGGTGTGGTTTTAACGCGAAGCTTTCTTTGCCTCTCCCTCCAACTTTCCTACTGCATACTCTTGCTGTCTTGCACACCGCGGACGGAAGGGGACGGGGGGGGGGGGGTGTGTTCAGAGCGTGCATATCTATGAAAAGAACGTGGAAAGAGAGCAAAGGCGACGCGGGAAACTCATTTGGACATTTCCATCACGTCGCACGTGCACAATGCTCTTCGGAGATCTGTGGGGGTCTTCACATTAGCCTTTTGATAGCTCTAATTATCCGTGACCCCCCGTGAAGGCACTGCGGAAACTGCAGCGCTTACCGTTCTAATAACGTGCAAGTCCGAAGGACTGGTAAAGAGGGGGCAGAAAATTGTTAGAAGCGGCGTAATCGCCAAACCGGTGAAAACAGCATCGGCACTCTTCGCTCGCAGTTACCATATACTGAGGAAGGTCGGCACAGGGATAACGCTACCTTAGGAAAATGAAGGTAAGGAAACGCTAGTACAATAACATGGCGACAGTCGCCTAAGAACAGGAGGAACGGTATTATGCGTTTCTGCAATTTCTAACGAAAAACCATGCGAATTCCTCGAGTGGACAAATGTCAGAGGGTGTTAAGATGCAATATCACATCAAATCACCGTTGGTTCTATGCAACACTACGGATACGGTCGCTTTTCTGTGCTATGCGGCTATAGCATTGCTCGACGTCGCGGGTTCAATCTCCACCGTGGCGGCCGATTTCGACTTGAGCGAGATACAATAGCGGTAGGGCACTTAGATCATGGTGCAAGATAAAAAACAGCAGGGAATCAAATTAATCGGCAGTTCACCACCACGGCGTGCCTCATAATCCGATTGTTGTTTTGGCATCTAGAGCCCCATAATTCTTCCACCAATTCTGCTGTCATGCGATGCGCCATGTAAAGGAATGACAATGCTCTGCCCTCTCACAGGTTATAAACAATAGGGCAGAACCACGCCTCAAGCAAGTACGTCTCGCTGTATGATCATTACACTACGGAGACAAACAGCAGTGATGCATTCAATGTAATATTTGTCATCAACTCAATGCTCTCGTATTGCACTAAACGCTGAAGAAATTAATGATTCGCAGTCAGCATTACCGCTGATTATCGTCAGTCAAATTAAACAACACAGTAAGATTCCCAAGCACATCACGGATGGATGTTTACAGCGATTCCCATAGTGCGTCGGAGCCACATAATTGTTCTGCTTATTCGTCTGTGTAAGCTGACCAGCGACCTGACAAGGCCCTCTAACATGAAGCAAGAAAGAGGTTGGCCTCATCATGTAGGGCATCAGAAGGCCATCCAGACGCCACGCACAGACCACCTTTGCCCTTTTGTGCAGGAGCTCGCAAGGCGAACATTTGCGTACTTTTTGTCTTGGAGCACATCGCTCACCCTTAATGATGTATTATAAATATGTTATTGTGTTTACATCATCTCGTCTTCCCTGCCGAGCCCTCTCCGGTGGTCAATCTGGTTCGGGCTCCAAGCAGACGCTGTTGAAGGTCGCATAAGCCCCGCCCCTGTAGCCACTGGAGGTACCAGCTCGTAACGGTTGCTGGAGGCCTCAACGACCAGAACTCCCATTGTTTACCCTTTCTGCCAGAACTTCAACGCTCCCTTTGTTCCTACCCCTTTGATTTCTGATGCGGATTCTTTTCCCTACTCTCCTTTTTGTTGTGCTTTGAGACCAGCTGCTATGCAACACGTCCAGGCTTAATTATTATCCTGTTTTTCTTCCTTGGAAGGTGAGCGAGAGTGGGATAAGCGCACATAAAAACGCTGCTGAAGATAGTGCTGCCCTGACGAAGACATGTCCCGAGATCGGAACTTTGGCTCCAGCGACATTCCTTGTTGCATTCGTGCTCGGCACCACAATCCTGCTTCTTCAATTGAACTTATTTCTTTTTCAGGCTGAGAGACAGAGCACAAAGTGTTTGTCTGGAACTATTAAACATCTGCGAACAAGGGACACTACAGACTGAAGCCGTCAATTCGATCAGAACTATGCAACCGTGATGCTGATCGTAGTTTTGGCAGATGGACCACCAGTATTGTAGTTATTTTCCTTTTGTCTCAACGTTGCTCACTTCATGACGTTGCGAAATCTTTGGCCATCGTTATCATTCATTTATCGTAAGAAAATTTTGCGCTGGAAGCACTTCGATCTTCGCATAGGTTCTCACATATACAAAGTCACCTGGGATGAAGAAGTAATGAAGCAGTTCTGGCGTATTACGGGCCCAAAGCACAATTTTATAAGTACGCTGTAGCGCGGGTACATTGGATTGATGTTGACCACTAGGATATATGTTTAACGTGGTCTCAATGCACGGGGCATGGGCGCTTTTGAATTTCGCACCCATCGAAATGCGGCCGTCACACCGTGATTTGATCCCTCGGCCTCGTGTTTGGTAGCGCAATACCACAGCCGCTAAGCGACCGCGGCGGGTGTGCGTCGCAGAAAGGAGCAAACAGTAATGCGCCATACTGAGACGATATTACTTCACTCAGAGATGACTGCACCGTTTAGTGTCATACGCGAAATCTCTACGTTGGAACGCAACGGAAACGTGGTTTCTTTTTTCATGGAGCGCGATTTCGTTGAAGCATGTCTGATCGAGTTTGCACCACTTCTTCAAATATTTTATGCGAAGCATACTACTAGAGCTCAACCCAGCTCCTCAGGCGCGGCGGTGTCGCCTTCAAGGCTGACCACGTGACACCGTGACGTCACGACAGAGGAGAAACGGGGCTCCAACTCGCGCCGTCGCTCGCGGCGTCGCGGCGGTATATAAGCAGCTGCGCTTGTTTCTAGGTGGCTTTGGCTCAACTCTTGCAAGATGGGCTGGGTGGGAATCGAACCAGGGTCTCCGGAGTGCCAGACGGAGACGCTACCACTGAGCCACGAGTACGATGCTTCAAAGCGGTACAAAAGCGCCTCTAGTGAATGCGGTGTTGCCTTAGAAACGAACTGTTTCTAAGGCTCAGGCCATAGGAGGAGTTGCTCAGGCGTGCGTCGCTTGCTCAGGCGCCCATTTCGCTGCCGCGCCGAACGCTGCGTTGCTCGACGCTCACCGCGTCCAATGCGGGGCGCGTAGTCGCTGCGCCGTAGCCCATTGTCTTACACCCCTTGGCGGGTCGACGGGAACGCTGTCGCGTTCCACTCTTGAAGGCGAAGCAGAGTAACGCATGAGTTGTTTCTTCGTCTAGCCGAACCAAATATAGCCAAGCAACAGCAGTTCACCAAGCTAAACAGTGGTTCAACAACTAAAATAAAGGCTAGTATGCTTCGCATCCTGGGCTTAACCTTAGCTAAGCCACAGCCATTTTTTTTTATCGTAAACGTCATATCTATTCTTCAATTTGAGTACTCACTTGCCGTTCCTTATTTTGTATAGATCCAAAGCATCATTGGCTGGGTCTATTGCTAAACAGAAGGCGAATGTTGGCATTCTCGATACCTGACATTCTTTTAGTGTATCGGAATGGCATAGAATTCTCATGCCGCCGTGAAGCTTTTCCCCGATGTGGCGCTTACTCGCGCAGCAATCGGTGACTGCTGGCAACTCCGACGTAACAATGGACTTCAAAGCGGTATAAGGCACTCGAAGGTGGTAAGCGTTGCAGTTTCTGTAACTTAAGCACTTCAACAAAATCAGCAAAAGAAACAAAGAAACTAGTTTGGGTGAAATGGACACAACTGTATGTATTTGACGCAACCAATGAAACAGGGCTGTTGGCAATTCCCTGCGGTATATTTTATTGCTCATGAAGCGCGAATTTGATGCAATTTTTATATAGTGTTCCACTGTGCATCACTTCCTGGAATTGGTACCGCAGCGCTCTCATACAGCCAAGCATTCGTTGCTAACTTGAGGCGTTTTTAGTGTGCCTAAACAAGGTGGCGTTTTTATATATAATATTGCGGCCGTAAGAAGCTTGTCATTGCATACAAGGTCTGCGACGAGACGTAAATACATTTAAGGCAGCTTTAGTTACTCTCAAAAGAATAATTAACAAAATCCTAATTAGGTCCTGATATAGAATTTGCGGGAAGTTCTTTATGTGGAAAACGTGTAGGGCGTCACAATTTATGACACGCCGACTGCCTTTTTTTTCAAAATCCGAACTGTGTAAGGTAGCCAGGTATCCCATCCACTTGACCACGCCGGATTCGAGACACGGTCAAGCAGCGTGGCTGTCGCTCACTAAGCACTGTAGGTGAACTGGGAGAAGCAAAAGAAAAAAAAAAGGTCTCACCAAGATTTGAACGCGGATTGCTGGATTCAGAGTGCTAACGTTACACCATGAGACCGCACACTTCCGACGCCGCGAATCGAAACCGAGCCTCCTCGGCGAAAGCCAGGTATCCTATCCACGAGACCACGCCGGATTCGAGAAACGGTCAAGCAGCGCGGCTGTCGCTCACTAAGCACTGTAGGTGAACTGGGAGAAGCAAAAGAAAGAAAAGGTTTCAACGAGATTGGAACCCGGATTGCTGGATTCAGAGTGCTAACCTTACACCATGAGACCGCACACTTCCGAAGCCGGGAATCGAACCCGAGCCTTCTGGGTGAAAGCCAGGTATCCTATCCACAAAACCATGCCGGATTCGATTTCTTTTTATTTATTGCCGGTCTTCGACATTGTACAGAGCACATAATACAGTACAAAATTACAAAACAACTAAATACATTTTCAACAAGAGATGAATGCCAATGTTCCAATAAGGACAGGCGTTGTCTTATTAAAATTCTTTCAATGCTGTCAGAGGTCCTATCCTCGACAGCCACTCAGGTACACAGTCTTGTATGTTCGTTATTTCAATGAAACTAGACATGGTTTCTCTGAAATAGGTACGCGCAGGCCTAGAGTCTGGGTCACAGTAGTACCCAGACAGCCTTGCACGCCATAAACTGTGAAGGCCATTCAGAATTATTAAGTCGAAGGGAACCCCGTCATTCTTTACCGCCAGATACCTAATTCCATGCGGATTTAACGGTAACTCTCTCTTCATTGTTCGTTGTAGGACATCCCAGAAGAACACCCCGGCCCAGCAATGCAAAAAGACATGGTCTACTGTTTCAGCTTGCTTGCACATCAAGCAGTGCGATCCCCAGGGTACAAGGAAGCCACGTTCTTCCATGAATGTCTTCACTGAGAGTGTCCCTATGTGTAGTTTAAAAAAGAATGTCTTTACCCCCGTAGGCACTTCCATTTTTTTCACTCGTTTAAGGATATCCTGTCCTGGTATTCCAGTGTATAGAACTCTGTACAATGGCACTGCAAATACAATGTCGCGTACATCTTTATATAATGCTTTCCTTTTAACTTTACATAAATAATCAAACCAAAAACGAACAGAAAGGAAGCGCACACTATCCACAACTTCTTTAAGGTAGCCCCAAAGGGTTCCCGGCATGCTATCAGTACTAACGATAAGTGTCGGCAAAGCGCCTCTCAATCTTAGCTGGCATACGGTACGCAGAAATGGATCACGTACATCCCGAAAGAACAAGAATCTGTTGACGAGCTGTCGTACAAAAAGATGCGCCAATCCCAGCCCCCCTTCCTTCACGTGCCTGAACAGATTGCTTCGGCTACACCTCTCCCAGGTAGAGCCCCAGATAAAAACGGCGAACACTCTGTGCAGCTTTTGCACGTTTACTCTTGAACAGTAACACGTATACATGACGCACCACAACTTCATAATAAAAAACATGTTACACACAGTTGCCTTTGGGAAAATGGACAGGTTGATGCCTTTCCACCTTTCTGCTTTTTCTCCAGTTTCTTTTGCTTGATTCATCCAGTATTCATCGCTATTTTTGTAAATGTCCATGGGAACACCTAGATATCTGGTCGGGGTTCTTATCCAGCTCACATTTGCAAAATTGTCCGGGGCCGAAGACCACTCTCCGTGCCACAAACCACAAGACTTCCCCAAGTTCACTCTACTGCCCGTCACATCACAAAAATTTTTCACTACCCTTATCGTTTCCGTCACACTTTGTTTGCTTGTACAACACACTGCGATGTCATCTGCATATGCCAAGAGCTTGACTTTTGTGTCTGCCAAGCTGTAACCGCGCATTTGATCATATTCAATTATGGCCAAATACATAGTTTCTATGTACATCCCAAACAAAGGAGGACTGAGGGGGGCAGCACTGACGCACAGAACGCATGACGTTAATGGGGGTCCCCAATGATTTATTCACAATAAGCGTGTTGTGCAGTCTGGTACGCCAACGCCACTCCCTCAGTGATTATGGAACCTCCATTAACTTGATCGAAAATAGCAAACAAACTATCATGAGAGACACAATCAAAGGCTTTCTCAAGGTCGAGTTGGAGCACTGCGGCTCCGCCCGAGGTGACGTCACAGCACTCGAGCACGCACCGCATCGTGTGAATATTCGAAAAAATCGACCTTCCCTTGATACCACACGTTTGATGACCAGCAACTATTTCCTCTAGGACGCTTTGAAGTCTGGCTGCCAAAACCTTCATAAAAATCTTATAATCAACATTGGTTAACGACATCGGCTTGTAAGATGTCACTAGCCAAAGTTTGTCCACTTGATCACTCTTACGGACGAGTATGGTATGCGCTTTGCTAAAGGAAGGCGGCAAAGCTTTGTTAACATACGCATCATTAAACAGGTTTGTTAGAAACGGCGATAGTTTCTTGAAAGCTTTATATAAACAAGCGCCCAGGCCGTCAGGTCCAGGCGATTTGCCTTGGTTCAAACCATCAATCGCCTTTTGAACTTCGCTTTCTGTTATTTTCCCTTCAAATCGTTCTTTCGTGTCGTCACTCAATCGCGGCATGTGACCGAGAAAAACCTTTTTTAAGCTTGTCTACATTCGCTTCTTGAAACGCAAAGAGCGACTGATAATAACCTAAAAACGCATGGCCTATGCTCTTACTGTCTTCGGCAACTGTGCCGTTCGATAGAATCTTATCGACGTGATTCCTTCGACCTTGCGCTTTTTCAAGTCCAAGCGCCCTTTTCGTGGGCGTCTCCCCAGCTAGTATTGCATTTGCTCTTGCGCGCACAATCGCTCCTTCATACCGTTCCTTGTCAAGCTGCTAGGTTTTTTCTTTAATGGTTCGCACGTCTTGTTTATACGCACCTGGCTCTTCGCACTCTAGCGCTATCAGCTGCTTAAGTGTCTTTCGTAAGCCCCTTTCTTTCATTTCCTTCTCATACTTTAAGCAGCTCGGTCTTTCTAAAGGTTTCATTTTTACGTTTTGTTTGAACCATTTCCATTTCTCTGCTATTGTTTTACTATTTTCCTCACTTACTTTCCTGACGGCATCATGCACTGCCTCTACAAATGGCTCGTCTTTTAGTAGTAAGGTATTCATTTTCCATAAGTCCCAATGAAAATCTTTCTTCCTCTCCGTGCCTATATGACATTTCCCCAAGCAGTGATCCGAAAACGATACTGGGGCCACAGAATAACTCTGGCATTTCGGAATCATGCCTTGCGATACGTATATGCAGTCTAACCGCGCATGACTACTACCTTGAAATCGCGTGTACATGACTTCCCGCTCCCCCTCCAGGTACTCACGGACATCACACAGTTCATTATCACTAATTAGCTTAGGCATCTCACTACTGCTTTTATCGCGAATACCAGCATTATTGACTCTATCCGGAGCCATCAAAACACAATTGAAATCCCCCAACAAAACCATGCACTTATCAGTGCTAACATACTGGGAAAGGTTCGCAAAAAATGAGGCACGCTCTTCCACAGCATTCGGCGCATATGTGCACATGACTCTGAATTCAAGATCACGAAAAACAAAATCACAAAAAACAATCCTTCCGGATTGACATGAAAATACATTTTTAACAAGGCCAGGAAACTTCTTAACAAACAGAACACAACCGGCGGACGTCCCTACCGCGTGGCTTCGCGTCCGCCTAATATCTAGTCATGAAACGCCGCACTATGCTCCCGGTCTCGTCCTCTCAGTCAACCTTTGTCTCCTGGACAGCTAGAACGTCTAGGTCGTGGTCAGTGGCCAGCCGTAGGACTTGACTTTGCCTACGCCTAGCCGCCAACCCTCTTACGTTTAGTGTGGCAATAGCGAGTGACGGATTAGAAGCCATGCTGAACTAAAGTATAAGGTAGGCCCGGAGCATGGTGCTTACCCTTCACGACCAGACCTCTGCTAGCCGCCTCCGGGACCGCCGTTCTTCCCGGTGGTGTTCGTCTGCTGCACTTTGTCACCAGGCCTTCTCTCGAGCGGAACATTTGGCTTAGGCTTGAAGACCGACCGCCTCCCTAGAGGAGTCTTCGCCGGCGGCCCGTCACTAGTGCTGGATGCCACGTTGTTCTTAGAGTGTTTTAGTTGAGCGTGTTTACGCTCCGCTAAGCAGCTAAGCGGAGCGGAAGCGCGAATGCGCATGCGCCGTCCGCTTAGCCGTAAGCGGGATAGCGGAGCGAGGAACACGGTCCGCTTAGAAGCTGCCTGAGCGGAGCGTGCCGCACAGCACTTTGGCTAGCGTTGGCGTCAGAACGGATTGGATTGGATGCAGAAAGCAAGCGCGCTGGCTAACACGTGGCGTTCCCCAAGACGGCGCTTTATTTTCCATTGGATAAAATGGACCGGTAACGCATTACAAGCGCACGTCTAGATATTTCATGGAGAAATAAGTTACATATATACATATACACATTTTACTGTATAAGAGTGATCATAAAGTGTTTTTATTTTCTTTCATTACCCTGAATTTAGCCAGGGGGCGCTGCAACTACGAAAGGTCCGCTACGCTACGCTAAACGTATAACTAAAACGCGAAAATCTCCCGCCGCTCCGCTGTGGCTTAGTGGGGCAGCTCGGAGCGGAGCGTACCGTAAAGACGCTCAACTAAAACTCTCTCTTGTCTCCGGCCTCGTCACGGGGGCGCTTGGATGTGGCACCGAGACCAGCGGCCCGGTCCCCATCGATAGCGGACTCGTCCTGTTGCATCGCTGACTCGTTGTCATCCCGTTCAGCTTCACTAGCACCTGCCATCCCAGGATCTTTATCCTTGTCGACCCTTGCAGGCCCAGTAACCTGCTCAGCGACTTGGACGACCTTGGCGTCAGCGACCTCCGGCACCGTCACTGTACTTGTCGTCGCTGGGGGCACTTCTCTCCGGCTCCCTTAGCAGCGTCTTCGGTATCGGCTGCATCCACGACGTGTACTGCTGCCTCTTCACTCGCGACCGGGCGGTCGCAGTAGCGTAAGTCCTGACGCAGTCGGCGTCGACGTGCGTGAAGCGTCTGCAACGCGAGCAGCGCGGCCCCTTAAAGTCCCGCCTGACATGTCCCGAGCCTTGGCAGCGTAAGCATTACATCGGACGACCGGGTACCACCACCAAGGCCAACTCCCCGGCAACGCGTATCTGGTGAGGAATATCTTCCGCTTTCAATCCGCCCTTCAGCTTGAGAAGAACGGTCCTCGTGATGGAACATTTCTCCGCAACGCCTTGAACACGCCACTTCTCTCGGCTCACCTCAACCACCTTGCCGAAGGCTGCCAACGCAGTCCGCACGTCTTCTTCTTCGACGCCGTGTAGCAGCCAGTGAAGTCGGATGTTCACCTGCTGGTCCTGAGGGTCTATGATAACACATCGCCGCCCCTTAGCCTGAAGCTCTTTCAAGGCCAACAGTCGCTTTGTTGCAGCAGCATCACCGAGGGTCACTGCCCAGACATGATACTTGGTACGCTCGAAGGCATACAACTTCCGGTAGCAGGCCCGTGGGGGTAAAAGCATTCCTAAAGTCCTCAACCTTATGCGGCCTCGCTCTTACATCACCATGTAGAAACGCGGTGTTATTAACAATTCGTCCTTTTGGCAGCTGAGGCGAAATAAACTGGTAGTCCGTTTGTTCGTCGT
This sequence comes from Dermacentor variabilis, assembly GCF_050947875.1. NCBI lineage: Eukaryota > Metazoa > Arthropoda > Arachnida > Ixodida > Ixodidae > Dermacentor > Dermacentor variabilis. The sequence goes on along the minus strand of NC_134578.1, from coordinate 117,996,504 downwards.
TGCTGAACCTGTTTCCACGGCCAAAAGTGGCCGCTGTCGCTGCTCCACTGGAGTCCATGATTCCGCTGACCGTTCAGCCCGGGTGCCGGAAGCAGAATGACCTATACCACGCCGGTCTTTTTTCTTTATTCACAAAATGACATACATATTGTGACACGCTGACGAAGAAGATCATCGTCCGAAGACGATGTTCTTGGTTTCGCGCGCTGGCTACCATCTTGTCAGCTGTTATAGGTATTGTAAATATTCTGTAAATACACATCTGACTCTTTTTAACCCCGTAACGTTTTCGCGGAGGTTGCGGGATCATTATCCAGACGGATTTACGCAACGAGCGCTCCTTGGCTGCATGTACTATGCCAGCTCAAGGCGAGGATGCTTCGGGCCCGTCGGCACCCACGCCCACCGTCATTCTAGCACAACCCCGCGACCCAGGAACCTTTCCTGGCACCGACTACACTGATTTTGAAGACTGGCTTCAACTATATGAGCGGATGAGCGCCAGCAACCACTGGGACCAGACCATCATGGTCGCGAATCTGATATTTTACCTTGTGGGCACGGCACGCGTCTGGTTTCAGACCCACGAGGAGGAGCTTTACCAGCTAGAACATTTGTAAGTCTTTCGTGCGCCAAGAATTGGTCAACGTTGGCTTCACCAACGTCTGCTCAGTTAATCGGCCTGACTACACTCCGTCCAGCACCGTCATACGCACCCGCAGCCTGAATGCCCCAACGCGGTTTCGCAACCCGGCAGAATGGCGTACTCCAGACGACAGGCCTATATGCTTCCCTTGTGGCCGTATCGGCCACATTTCACGTCACTGCCCGTCTTCGTGGAGTTCCACCCCCTGGTCCTACCACCCATCCCACGGCCCTCATGCTGCTCCCCGGTTCGCCCGCAAACGCAGCCAGCAAATTCTGGCGACACTTCTTGTCCTACGGGCTCTAGCCTTTCTCCTTCGCCACGTCGCCGCTTCTCCCGATCGCCCCCACCTCGCCGATCACCGTACCCTAGTTCCTTCCGGCGCACCCTTCCGGAAAACTAACGGGTGCAGCACCTGGAGGTAATGCTGCCAAACCGACCCGACGCAAAAATTCTCTGTTGACCTTGCCCACACATCGGAACCTCATTAACGTGAACGTGGATGGTGTACCTGTTACGGCTCTGATTGACACTGGCGCGCACGTATCTGTGATGAATGCTGAGCTTCGGAATCGTCTCAAGAATGTCCTCACTCCTGCCCCTTCGCCTGTGGTTCAAGTCGCTGACGGTGAAACACCAGCCGTTATTGGCATGTGTCCGGCTCGCGTGAGTGTCGCCGGACATCATACTTCTGTTTTATTTTATGTACTAGATCACTGCCCTCACGACCTCATCCTGGGCCTTGATTTTCTGTCTGCACATTCCGCTTTGATAGACTGTTCTGCTGGTGTTGTGCAACTCGCTCTACCTGCTGCTATTGACCCTCGCGATAGTGCTCCGATACGGCTTTGTTCCACAGAGCATATTCGCCTCCTTCACCGTGCCATTACCTACATAGGTGTCTCCCCCGTTCCACCTGTACCAGACGGTGACTACATCGTATCTGCTAATCCGGATCTACTGCTCTTGCATAACGTCGCTTTCCCTCACACCGTCGTTACCATTTCGGACAACACATCCTGCCTTCCGCTTGTGAACTTTGGACTCTGTACACAAGTACTCCCGCGCGGAATATCCCTGGCGCAAATAACGCCAGCCAGAGAGTACCACATTTCGGCTTTAACTTGTGACAGCTCTTCGTGTTCAACGCTTGCTTCGCCCCCTGTCCCTTCAGATTTGAGTGCCCTAACAAAAATGATTGCTCCCGACCTTCCTCCCCAGCGTGCTCAAGAACTGCGTTGCCTCCTTGCCTCATACTGGGACATATTCGACCTTGGAGAACGCCCTCTAAGACAAAAATCTGTCGTAAAACATCGAATGAACACCGGTGATGCGAGCCCAATCCATCGGCGGCCCTACCGCGTCTAGCCTACTGAGCGACATATCATCCAACACGAAGTTGATAAGATGCTTTCACGAGACATCATCGAACCTTCTTGTAGCCCATCGGCATCCCCTGTTTTACTAGTTCAAAAAAAGGACAACAGTTGGCGATATTGCGCCGATTATCGACGCCTCAACAAGGTAACAAAGAAAGACGTCTATCCGCTACCACGCATTGACGATGCCCTGGATTGCCGCATGGAGCACAATATTTTTCGACCGTCGACCGTCGCTCCGGCTACTGGCAAATTGCCGTCGATGACATGGACCGCGAGAAGACAGCTTTTATTACTCCCGATGGCCTGTATCAGTTCAAAGTTATGCCTTTCGGTTTATGTAATGCCCCGGCCACATTTTAACGAATGATGAACGCCTTCCTACACGGTTTCAAATGGTCCATCTGCCTCTGTTACCTAGACGACGTGATCGTTCTTTCTCCGACTTCTGTGACACACCTCGAGCGCCTGCCGACGACCCTATCTGTTTTCCGTCAGGCGGGGCTACAACTAAATTCGTCCAAGTGCCACTTCGGTCGTCGTGAAATTTCTGTGCTTGGGCATCTCGATGATTCTTGTGGTGTACTCCCTGATCACGATAAAATACGGGCAGTCAAAGACTTTCCCGTGCCAACATGTGCAAAGGATGTTCGCAGCTTCTTGGGCCTTTGCTCTTACTTCCACCGGTTTGTCCGAAATTTTGCGAACGTTGCCCGCCCTCTCAATCAGCTCCTCAAGAAAGACTCTGCATTGATTTGGGGCCCTGAGCAAGCTGGTGCTTTCACCGAGCTGATTGGGCTGCTTACGTCCCCACCCATTCTCGCTCACTTTGACGCGTCAGCTCCAACAGAAGTCCGTACCGATGCCAGTGCCCACGGTATTGGAGCTATCTTGGCACAGAAACAACAAGGGTGAGAACGTGTTATTGGCTGCGCCAGCCGCCTTCTTTCCTCTGCGGAGAGAAATTATTCTATCACCGAACGCGAGTGTCTTGCTCTCGTTTGGGCAGTGGGTAAATTCCGCCCCTATTTGTATGGCCGCCAATTCACAGTCATCACTGTTCACCACGCTCTGTGTTGGCTTTCGTCCCTCAAAGATCCTTCAGGGCGCCTTGGCCGCTGGGCTCTGCGCCTTCAAGAATACGACTATTCAGTTGTATACAAGACCGACCGGTTACATCAAGATGCGCACTGCTTGTCGCGCCATCCTGTCGACCCTCCTGACATTTCTGCGGCCGGCATACCTGTCACCGTTCTCTCTCTGGCTGCTTTTCGCGACATTGGAGCCGAACAAGGTCGGGACCCCTCCTTGCAACACCTTATTGAACGGCTCACTTCAACGACGCCGGATCCTTTCCTTCGAATGTTTGAACTTCAAGATGGCATATTGTACCGCTCCAACATGCGCCCGGACGGCCCTGCCCGACTTTTCATTGTGCCTGAGCATCTGCTGTTCTCGCCCAGCTTTGTGATGTACCGACTGCAGGTCACCTTGGCGTGTCACGGACTTATGACCGCGTTCGTCGGCGCTTTTTTTGGCCTGGTCTATGCCATGACGTCTGCCGTTATGTCGCTGCGTGTGATCTCTGTCAACGACGCAAAAAGCCGACCATCCTCCCTGCTGGTCGTCTTCAACCACTTGACGTACCATCAGAACCATTCTTAAGTGTAGGTGTTGATCTTTTAGGCCCTTTCCCTACGCCTGCTTCGGGAAACAAGTGGAATGCTGTAGCAACAGACTACGCCACCCCATATGCAATCACACGGGCTCTTCCGACACGCTGTGCGACCGATGTCGCCGACTTCCTCCTAGAACACGTCGTCCTTCACCACGGCGCCCCTGGACAGCTTCTCACCGACCGAGGCCGCTACTTTCTTTCTAAAGTTGTCAATGACATTCTGCACTCGTGCGCGACTAAGCACAAGCTTGCTAGTGCTTACCATCCACAAGCGAACGGTCTAACCGAGCGCCTTAACCGCACCCTTACTGACATGCTGTCCATGTATGTCTCCGATGACCATGCCGACTGGGACATTGTGCTGCCGTTCGTTACTTTCGCCTATAATTCGTCTCGCCATGATACCGCAGGCTTCTCTCCATTCTTCCTCTTCTTTGGCTGGGACCCTACGTTACCTTTCGACACCGTTCTGCCTGCTAGTCTGAATTCCACATCCGAGTACGCCCGTGAAGCCATCCTCAAAGCACAAGAAGCACGCCATATTGCTCGACGTCGACTTGTAGAGTTGCAGGACAATCAGCGGCGCTTATATCACGCCCGCCATCGTGACGTCCATTACACATCGGGCACCCTGGTTCTCCTTTGGTCACCGTCGCGACGCGTTGGCCTCTCGGAGAAGTTACTTTCACGCTACTCCGGCCCTTACCGTGTCTTACGTCAAGTAAGTGACGTCACGTACGAAATCGCCCCTCTTGAGCCAACCGTGACTCAGCATCGCTCCGACGTGGTCCATGTCACGTGTCTTAAGTTGTATCACTCACCCGCCTCCTAACCAGCACCGAGCCGTTGCTTCAGCCACCTGGGGTCATATGACACGCTGACGAAGCAGATGATCGTCGGAAGAAGACGATGTTCTGGGATTCGCGCGCTGGCTACCATCTTGTCAGCTGATATAGTTATTGTAAATATTCTGTAAATACACATCTGACTGTTTTTAACCCCGTAACAATATATAGAAACACGTTGGCCTACTTGGACCAATGTGACAGGCTAAAATCTCTTGAAATCTCTTGAAATCAAGAATACCCAAGCAGTCAGGCGGATTTGCCTGTACACGATATATCTCACGTATGAAAATAATGATAACAAAATCTTCTCGTGCTGAGCGCACATTCACATCAGCGTGTGTTACCGCCATCCGTGTCTTCCAAAGGCTATGGAGGCGCAGGAGCATTATCGTGTCGTACGGTAAGCCCTGATCGCTGTCTACCGGCAGGAAATGGATACCCTGTGCTGTTATCGGCAGTTCCTTTTTAAAAGTTCTTTGCAAGGCGTCCCAATAAAAAATTGCATCCCAGCACTCAATTAAGGCGTGTTCAATGGTCTCCGGCTTGTTACATAGCGCACAGTTTGTCGTCCATGGTACAAATATTCCTTTGTCGGCTGTCCATGTTTTCTTTGGAAGGAGATGTATGCAATTTAAAGAAGGACTTTACGCTTGCTCTCACTGGCATCCTTTTAACTCTTTTTAAACCATTTTGTCCTGGGCCTCCATAGAATTTCATTCGGTACAAGGGCACAGGCATCATAGCTTCGACTAAATCCTTGTAAAGTTTCTTTCTTGTTACTGTGCTCAGGTACTGAAGGGAAAACGAGCTTTTAGCATTCGAAGGGAGTCGACTTTAAGGCGATAGTTTACAAGCTGTGCACTAGACACAATAAATTCAGGCAGAAAGCTTTTCAAATGGACCTGGGTCATCGTACGCAAGAATGAATCACTTTGGCCTCGTAAGAAGACAAAACGAGAAACAATCTGTCGTAAGAATAAATGCGACAATCCAAGACCACCACCTCGAACAGGACGAAACAAGTTAGTTTGGCTGACCCTTTCCCAAGTGGAGCCTCAGACAAAAACAGCAAATACTCTTTGCGTTTTCTGTACATTCACACGGGTCATCGACAAAAATTGGAGGACATACCGCACTTTGGCAATTAAAAATAAATTACAAACAGTTGCCAAACATTGATAAATCACGACCTTCCCATCCTGCGGTTTTCTCTTTTACACGCGACGTCTTATCCTCCCAGTATGGCGCGCTATTCTCGTAGTGCTCAAGCGGCACAACAAAACGTTTCGGAAGAGACGCGGTCCATTGTAAATTTGCAAAGGCAGACGGTGTGATGTCCCTGCTTCCGTGCCAAAAGCCGGTACTCTTGTCAAAATTGATCTCGTAGCCGGTTTGCCTGCAATGTCTTTTAGCATCGCTTATCGCCTCTAGTACACTTTGGCGATCTGTACAAAAGATTGCGACGTCATCAGCATACGCAAGCACTTTAACATGCGACGATTCAAGCTTATAACCATAGATTTTTCGATTGCTTATAAAAGATAAACAGAAATGCTCTAAATAAATTTCAAAAAGCAGCGGTGACAATGGACAACCTTGCCTCAGTGGTGATCTGAGTTTAATGTTGTCAATTAGTGTCTTATGCAGCACGATGTTTACCATGCAGTCATTGTATGTCATTTTTAGGCCATCGAGTATAAATATGCCTATGTTGACATGTTCAAGGATACAAAGAAGAGCTTCATGCGACGCACGATCAAATGCCGTTGCTAAGTCCAGCTACAACATAGCGACCCGTCCGCCTAAAATGTCACAGCATTCAAGAATACTACGGGCTACATGCACATTTGAAGAGGTAGCTTAGCGCAAATAAAACCACGGACACAAGGAAGACAGACAAGGACAAGCGCTACTCACAACTCACATCCTTCCTTCCATTAAACAGTTCTGAGTAGCGCTTGTCCTTGTCTGTCTTCCTTGTGTCCGTGGTTTTATTTGCGTTAAGCTACCTCTTCAAATATGGACGACCAACTAGCCCAACAGTCAACTCTTCTACATGCACATTTGTACAGATACAGCGACCTTTTATGTCACATGTTTGGTGTGGTCCGACAAGAAATTTGATGACGCTCTGCACTCGCTTTGCCAACACTTTCGTATAAACTTTGTAGTCGGTGTTCGTGAGCGTTATCGGACGATACTCGCCCACAGATAGCAGCGGAGCATGGTCGTCAGTTTTGGGAATCAGCACCACTTGAGCAGACCGGACAGAGAGTGGCATTTCTTTCGTTTCGTACGCCTCCGTGATGACTGCATGTAAAATGGGCGCCAGTTCATCGGCGTAAGCTTTGTAGAATGCGGCACCGAGGCCGTCTGGCCGAAGTGCCTTCCCCAGCGTTTGTTCAGTTATCGCCTGTTTTATTTCGTCAACGCTAATGGGTTTCTCCAAAAACGCTCGAGTATCACCATCTAACCTTGGCATTAAATCAAGGGTATCCTGTCCCAGCGGAATGCTCCCACTTCTTTTTACACCTATCAAGTTCTCATAGTGCTCGACAAATGCACGTTCAATTTCTTTAATGTCGCTGGTAATATCGTTCAGATACGTAATTTCCCTGATTTCATTTTGTGTTGCGTATCTCCTTTCGTCACACAATGCGCGCTTATTAGGATTTTCCCCCTTCCAGATCTTCTCGGCTCGCACCCTCATTACTGTTGATGAATACTTTTCGTCGTCCATAGCCTCGAGCTCGCCCTTAACTTCAAGGATGTCTTTACCGTATATCCCGGGATTTGAGGCTTCCACGCTGATCATAAAATCAAGCTGGCATTGCAATTCCTCGGTTTTTTTCCTTTCTTCATGACAGAACAGTGTTCCCCGATCGATAGCTATCAGCTTGAATTCGTTCTTGAATTGGTCCCGTTCAGCCGCACGTGACTTTGCTGCAATGCCGGCCATGCTTTCTATTTTTTTCTTTACTTTTTCGTTAAGTATCTCGTCACTCAGTAGTTTAACATTAAACTTGCATAACTGCCAGTTGAATTGCATTTTCTTTTTCTTGCCACCAAGTATGACCATTACAAGACAGTGATCACTAAAAGAGACATGCTTTACTTCATACTAGCTGCACATGCTCACAAAGTCTACCGTGGCGTACACTGTATCGAGCCGCGCGCTGCTTCCACGCTGGAAGTGCGTGAACACGGGCCGATTTCCATTCCAAAGCAGCCAGCCCAGGTCTTCCAAATCATTCTCGTAGGTTAGTGCATACAGTACCTTTGCACTTTTGTCGCGGCTATGTACAACTTTAGCTCTGTCATGTACCATGAGCACACAATCGAAATCACCAAGCATAACAATACGTTTCGAACACTGCAAGTAGCACTCGATTCTTTCGAAGGAGGCTACGCGCTCAGTCTCGTTATTCGGTGCATAAACACAGATCACTCTCCAAGGCTGACCAGAAAATCAAAAGTGTATAATAAGCAAGCGTCCTGCTTTCGAGACAACAATGCTCACATCCGAGATGCCTATTTTATTACGAACCCGCCGTGGTTGCTCAGTGGCTATGGTGTTAGGCTGCTGAGCACGAAGTCGCGGGATCGAATCCCGGCCGAATTTCGATGGGGGCGAAATGCGAAAACACCCGTGTAGTTAGATTTAGGTGCACGGTAAAGAACCCCAGGTGGTCGAAATTTTCGGAGTCCTCCACTACGGCGTGCCTCATAATCAGAAAGTGGTTTTGGCACGTAAAACGCCATAATTTAATTTTTATTTTATTACGAATGAATATCGCGCAACCACCAGATGTGCCCAAAGCATGATAAATACAAACATTATAGCGCCTTGGAAAGGTTTACACCATGCGAGCCGTCTGATCCTCACTTTCGAATTTAGTTTCTTGCACTGCGACTAGATCTAAGTCATTTCCCCAAAACAGGCGGCTCTCTTGATACTGCCTTCTCCGGGTCGCTAAGCCCATGATATTGCCGCCAGCATTGCGAGAACACAAGACGACCGCCACATCCCAACTGCGTTTCAAAGAGCCGCCACACCGCAAGCGTCAAGAAAAGCATCGCAAGGCAACGCTGGGCCGGTGCTGACAGTTGCTGGCGGCTCGTGCGCGAGAATCGGACTGGCACGCGACAGGAGGCGACAAAGAGAACGACGTTAGAAGAAGCGAAGCTCAAGGGACGTTTTTGTTGACGGGCACAGGTTCGCCCAGAATAAATTAATTTGCATAGTAACGGCCGTCGCAACTGTTGGTTACAATATTCAGTGTGGCTACTCACATTGGCTTTTAAGTTTTACAGTGCATATTATGTGAGGAGCAAATGTGTCGCACAGCGCTCACCTCTGTACATGACCGCACCAGCATTCGTTTCACCGCAATCGGCCATTCCTTGCATTGTTCTGTCTGGCACATCTGCACCTTCGTCGACGGAAGGTTGCCGGCGAGACAATACATTGCCGTCCATGCGCTTGAAAGTCTTACGCGACATGTTGTACAGGCACCCGTGAAGTGCAAACCACAGCGCCTACTTCGGCGCCATGTCCGCATCGCGTTTTTCTGGGCGATCAATGGGCTTCGGCCTTAATGGCGAACGTCGTACCGGTGCCGCTTTCGGAGGCGGCTCCTCGGCATTCAGGCCACCACTCGGGTCATCGACTTTCACCGTCTCGATGTGCGCCCGCTTATTCGACGATGTAGTCATGTCGGTCTCCATTGCGCTAGGCGCGTTGGGATCCGTCGTTGCTGCTCAGCCTTCCTTGGATTCTTTCGACCGGTGCAGCGCGTCCTTTGGCAGGTCAGGCTGCCTTTCTTGCGGTGGCTGCTGTTCGCTAGGCAACGAAGTAATGGGGTGCTGCAAGGGGGCGAGGACCGTGGCTCGGGGCGTCGGTTGTGGTTTCAACTTCGCGCTTTCTACTGCCGTCACTTCCTCAGTTTCTGCCTCGTCCATGACGTGCTCAGAAGAGTGAGTACTCTTTATGGGCCCTGTGATGTTCACGTATGTAGGCGCCCACTGACTTTCGTCATGACCGAAACGTTTGCAGCGCGAGCATCGTGGCACCCGGCACTCTCCGCGAACGTGGCCTTTTTCCTGGCAGCTCAAACAAAGCGGTGGCCTACCAGGCACCACTAATAAAGCAGACACTCCGGCGACACGCAGCTGGTGCGGGATGTCTTTACTTATAACACCAGGCTTCAACTTGAGGTTCACCAGACGCGTAGTGGAGCCCTTGTCTGTCACGCCCTGTGCGCGCCAGCGCTCTCGTGAAACTTCCGTTACTTCGACGTACGGCGCTAAGGCCTCGCGTACATCTTCATCGCTGACGTTATGGAGGACCCAGTGCATTTTAAGGCGTAGGTCTTGGTTCTTGGGATCAACCACTAGGCATCGCCGACCCTTGACAGTAATTGTTGCAGCTGTTAGAAGTTTGTTGACGGCTTCCGAGCTCTTCAGTGTTCCGGCCCACACGTGGTTCATTTGGAAGGCTCCCAAGGCGACAACCTCGGAGAGCATTTTCAAGCTGGTCAGGTCGTCGCGGTAGTCCTCAACTCTGTACGGCCGAGCACGGATATCGCCGAGCACGGATATCGCCGAGCACGGATATGGCCATGCAAAAAAACTGCATTAAAAACAATCCGACCTTTCGGAAGTTGGGGCAGCATCACTTGGTAGTCCTGGTTGTCTTCATCAACATTCTTGATTCCGCGGCCACGATGGGCCGCTGATACCGCTCCATCGGAGCCCATGATAGCACGCCCGTTCGCCTCGGCTCCCGGAAGTGGTATGACCGGTATGACGACTAGACCAAGCCGGATTCGAGACACGGTCAGGCGGCGTGGCTGTCGCTCACTAAGCACTGTATGTGCACTGGAAGAAGTAAAAAAAGTCTGACCGAGATTTTAACTCGGATTGCTGGATTCACAGTGCTAATCGTTACACCATGAGACCGCACACTTCCGACGCTGGGAATCGAACCCGGGTCTCCTGGGTGAAAGCTAGGTATCCTAACCACTAGACCCCGCCAGATTTTTCTTTTTTGTTTATTACCGGTATTTGGCAGAACGTGCAGTTTGCACACATTACAGTATCACAGTTGCACTACAAAAAAGAAAAGAAGAGTCAAACCATACAACAAAGCCGTCTGTCCATATTGGACAGGCGTAGTCAAATTAAAATTCCTTCGCGACTGTCAGAGATTCTAGCCTCCACAGCCATTCCGGAACACAGTGTTGCATTTCTTGTATTTCAGTAAATCGTGACCATGCATTCTCTGAAATAAACACGAGCGGGCCTAGCGTCAGGATCACAATAGTGCGCTGCCATACCAGCCCGCTATATACAGTGGAGAGCGTTCAACATAATAAAGTCATGTGGAACCCCTTCATCACCCTTAATTGTCAGATACCTGATCCCTTGGGGGTCCACCGGTAACTCTTTTTTCAGGGTTCGCTTTAAGACGTCCCAGAAAAAAAGCCCTCACAACATTCCAAGAAAACATCATCTATGGTTTCCTGCTTTTTGCAGATCAAGCAATGCGTTCCCCATGCCATGATACAACCCCGCTCTTTCCAGAAAGTCTTCACGGAGAGCGTTCCGGTGTGAAGCTTGAAAAAAAATGTTTTTACCGCTGGTGGCACCTCCATGCCTTTTACCCGTTTAAGTACGTCAAGTCCTGGCCCTCCACTGTATATGGCTCTGTATAACAGTACCGGAAAAACAATGTCGCACACATATTTATACAATCTTTTCCTTTTCACTTCACAAAGGTAATCCATTGAAAATCGAACAGAAAGAAATCTTAAGCTGTCGACCACTCCCTTAAAGTAGCCACGAAGTGATCCGGTCACGCTTGCCGTACTGACAACATGTGCCGGCAAAGCGCCGCTCAACCTGAGCTGACATACGGTGCGCAGAAAAGGATCGCGCACATCGCGAAAAAAGAAAAATCGGTTTACCGGTTGTCTAACAAAAAGATGCGCCAAACCCACACCCCCGTCTTTCACTCTTCTGAACAAATTTGTTCGGTTGCATCTTTCCCATGTGGACCCCCAGATGAAAATCGCAAACACTATGTGCAGCCTTTGCACATTTGCTCTCGAACAATACAACGCTTGCATGACATAATATAACTTAGTGACAAAAAGACATATTACAGACTGTCGCCCTTTAAAAAATAGACCGCTTCGTACCTTTCCATCTGTCCGCCTTTTCTTTCGTTTCATCGGCTTGGCTCCTCCAATATTCATCGCTACTATTGTAGCTATTGAGAGGAACACCCAGGTACCTCGTGGGCGTTTTGACCCAGCTGACGTTCGCGAAGTTGTCCGGTGCTGAAACCCATTTCCCGTGCCGCAGGACTAGGGCTCTGCTCCAGTTTATTCTACTACCCGTGACATCACAGAAACGTTTGACTACCGATAGTGTTTCCCTTACACTTGGTTTGTCTGTGCAACACACTGCAATGTCATCTGCATACGCCAGTAGCTTCACCTCTGCCGCTGATAATCTGAAACCACGTATTTTGTCATTTCCGTTAATTACTACACCCATGGCTTCTATATAGATAGCAAATAACAGCGGACTGAGGGAAGAGCGTTGGCGTACTGAACGCATGATGTTAGTGGGGGCCCCCAGAGACTTATTAACGATTAATCTTGTTGTGCAATTCTGGTACGCCAAGGCCACACCCTCAGTGATGATGGAACCGACATTAACATGATCCAAAATGGCAAACAAAATAACGTGAGCGACACAATCGAACGCTTTTTCCAGATCGAGCTGAAGAACTGCAACGCCGCCACCGGTGACGTCACATCACTCGAGCACACACCGCATCTGTTGGATGTTCGAGAAAATGGACCGTCCCTTGATGCCGCAAGTTTGGTGGTCTGTGACAATTTCCTTGATGGCGCCTTGAAGTCTGGTAGCTAAAATCTTCATAAAGATGTTATAATCAATGTTTGTTACTGATATAGGTCTATAGGATGACACGAATCTGAGTTTGTCTGTTTGATCACTATTAGGTATTAGTATTGTGTGCGCTTTTGCAAAGGAAGGGGGTAATGGTTTCTTCTCGTACGCGTCTATAAATACGTCTGCTAATAATGGGGCCAGTTCTCTTTTGAAAGCTTTATATAACCCAGCACAGAGTCCATCAGGCCTATAGGCGACTTGCCCGAGTTCAAATCGTCGATTGCCTTTTCGACTTCCTTCTCGGTAATGTTGCCTTCTAATCGGTATTTGGCGTCAGCTCCCAGTCTCAGCATCCGCTGAAGAAAATCGGTTCTAAACTCTACATTCGCTGCCTGAAATGCAAAGAGCGACTGGTAGTACTGAAAGAAGGCGCGTCCTATGATCTCATTGTCGTCAACAACAACGCCGTTCATTAAAATCTGATCGACATGGTTTCGTCGTCAGTGTGCCTTCTCGAGTTCAAGCGCCCTTTCTTTGGGCGTGTCTGCCGCCGCTAATGCATCTGCTCGTGCTCGCACGACGGTACCTTGATAACGCTCCTTGTGGAACTGTTCGAACTTTTCCTTGATGCTTCGCACATAGGCTTTGTACGCACCAGGCTTTCTGCGTTCAAGCGTTATCAGCTGTTGAATCAGTCTTTGCAAACCCTTTTCTTCGATTTCATCTCAAATTTGAGATAACTTGACCTTCCTATTGCTTTCATTTTAACCTTTTGTTTAAAACATTCCCACTTCTCTGCGATTGTTCCCGCTACATCACTGCGTACTTCATTATTCGCACCCCCTACCGCCTTTAAGAAAGACTGGTCTTTTAGCAACAAGGCATTCATTCATTCATTTTCCACATCTCCCACGCATGTTTCCGTTTCCCTATACCTATGTTACATTTTACGAGACCATGATCTGAGAACGACACACACAGTAACCATGGCATCTTGGAATTGTATCCAGCGAAATGTAGATTCGGTCCAATCGCGTATGGCTATTGCCCCGAAAACGTGTAAAAGTCACGTCTCGCCCCCCTTACAGACACTCAAAAACGTCATCGAGTTCATTTTCACTAATTAGTTTTGATAAGACTTCAGTGCTTCCGTCGCGCACACCGGCATTAGTGGCTCTGTCTCTAGCGCACATTACACGATTAAAGTCTCCTAACAGCATAACGCGCTTATCGCATCGAACATAGTGTGAAAGGGTCGAAAAGAAAAGGGCACGCTCATCTATTGAATTCGTCGCGTATACGCATATGACGCGCAACTCAACATCACACAAAACAATATCACAAAAGACCACCCTTCCAGACTGACAAGAAAAAATACCTTGAACGTGCAGTCCTTCAGAAGGCAGTTTCTTCAGAAAAACAATGCACCCCCCAGCCGTGCCTAGCGCATGGCTTACCACCGCAAAATACCTAGTCGTGAAACGGCGCACCATGCTCCCGGTCTCCTGCTCCCTTTCAGCCTTAGTCTCCTGGACGGCTATTACGTCTACATCGTGGTCAGTGACCAACCTTAGGACCTGACTTTGCCTACGACTAGCCGCCAACCCTCTCACGTTTAAAGTGGCAATATTAAGAGACGGTATCTGAGTCATGCTGAGTTAAAGAGAAAAGTAGGCCCGGAGCATGGTGCTTACTGCTCACGACTAGCCCTCGGCTAGCCGCCTCCTGGACCTCCCGGCTTCCCGGCGTTGTTTGTGGGCGGCAATTTTTCCACAGGCTTTCTCTCAGGATGGACATTCGGCTTCGGTTTCAAGCCCATCCGCCTCCCAAGAGGAATCTTTGTCGGTGGCCCTTCGCTGGTGCTGGTCGCACCCTCGTTCCGGTCCTTAGTCTGGTCATGGGGGCTCTTGACTGGGGCACCAAGAGTCGCAGTCCGATCGCCGTCGTGGACGGCCTCGTCCTGCTGCATCGCTGTCGTGCCGTTGTCGGGCGGGTCTTCACTACTGCTCCGCGTAGACTGGCCCATAGCAGTTGCGACCTGTGCCGACCCACTCGGCTTCAGGGTAGCCTGAGTCACCTTGCTGTCTACGGCCAAAGTCGTCGTCCTACTAGCTGTCCCTGTCGAGACCGTGTCTAGCGTTCCTTTAGCAGCGTCCTCCGCCTCGGCCACGTTCATGACGTGCTCTGCCGCAACGTCACAAGTTACTGGGCTTGTTACGGTGGCATAAGATTTTACGCAGTCAGCGTCAGCGTAGCCGAAACGTCTGCATAGTGAACAGCGGGGGACTCTGCACTCATGGCGGACGAGTCCCGTGCCGTGGCAGCGCAGGCACTGCATCGGTCGACCGGGCACGACCACCTAGGCCCACTCTCCGCCGACGTGGATCTGATGAGGCACGTCTTCCACTTTCACGCCAGTTTTCAATATCAGAATGACGGTCCTGGTGGTTGAGGTCTTCGTTCCCATGCCTTCGACGCGCCGCCGCTCCCGGCTCACCTCCTCCACCTTGCCGAAAGCCGCGAATGCCGCCCGGTCATCCTCGTCGGCAACGCCGTACAGCAGCCAGTGAAGCCTTAGCTTCACCTGCTGATCCTGCGGGTCAACGATGACGCACCGTCGTCCCTTAACTTGAAGTTCCTTAAGGTCCAGCATCCTTTTTGTAGCAGTCGCATCGCTGAGGGTCACTGCCCAGACGTGGTTGATCTGGTACGCCCCTATGCATACCACTTCAGGCAGCAGGCCCGTTGGCAGAAGGGCGTCCCTGAAATCTTCCACCTTGTACGGTCTCGCATGTACACCACCGTGCAATAAGACGGTGTTCATCACCACTTGTCTTTAGGCAGTTGCGTCAAAATAAAGGCGTCGACAGCGGCCAAAAGTGGCCGCTGTCGCTGCTCCACTGGAGCCCATGATTCTGCTGACCGCTCAACTCGGCTGCCGGAAGCAGAATCCTAACCACTAGACTACGCCGGATCCGAGACACAGTCAAGCGGCGCGGCTGTCGCTCACTAAGCACTGTAGGGGAACTGGGTGAAGCAAAAGAAGAAAAGATCGCACCCAGATTTGAACTCGGATTGCTGGATTCAGAGTCCAGAGTGCTAACCGTTACACCATGAGACCGCACACTTCCGACGCCGTGAATCGAACCCGGCTCTCCTTGGTGAAAACCAGGTATCCTAACCACGCCGGATTTTTTTTCTTTCTTACCGGTTTGGCTCTTGCAAACACAGAACTCATAAACACACCTTTACAAGTACAAGAAAAAAAAAACGCGTGAGCCTTTTCATGGCTTGAGTGTGAAGCGAAAATGGCTTCAGAGAAGCCAGCTTATCAAGAACAGGTATCCAATCCGGTGGGTCCCTCTGGATTTTGAGAACATCTCGTATGTACAAACAGTTTTCACTGAAGTTTTGCATGACCGATCTTGCGTTGACATCCGCATTTCTGACCACCATCCTCGTTTTCCACACACTATGCAAACACAGTAACATGAACATGTCGCATGGCATTTCATCTGGATCTTCACATGGCAAGAATGGGATACAAAAGGCAAATCTTTCTGAAGTGTCCGCTTAAGGATGTCCCACAGGAAAACAGCATCGTGACAGTCCAAAAAGATGTGTTCTATCGTTTCCTCCTTTCGACATATCAGGCAGTGTAATCCCCATGGGACAAAGATACCTTTGCTTTGAAGCCACGGTTTTACAGCGAGCGTACCCGTGTGCAGTTGGAAAAAGAATGATTTAGATGACGCTCTTACTGACATTTTTCGAACTCGTTTTAAAACGTCTCGTTCTGGCCCTAGTTGATAGATGGAGCGGTACAACGGTATTGGTAAAAAAACATCAATTAGACCTTTGTACAATCGTTTACGCGCCACTGCGCTCAAGTATTCTAAGGAAAACCGTGGCTTCAGTACTTGATATGCGGACACAATTTCGCGCCAAAAAGCTGCTCAGTTTTCCGCGCGTATCTGCATTTGATGACACAATATAATCCGCGATATGATTACACAGCCTCTTGTGTATAACAGTACGCAAGAAAACATCGCTTTGGTCTCTCAGAAAGAAAAACCTTGAAACTATTTGTTTCAAAAATAGATGACACAGACCAAGCCCTCCGTGTCGCACCGAAAGGAACAAGTTTGACCGACTGGTGCGTTCCCAGGTAGAATTCCATATATAGGTGGCAAACACTGTGTAATTTTTGGACACAAGTTCTGCTCATACTGAACACTTGAAGCACATAAAACACTTTTGCAACAAAAAACACATTACAGACTGTGGCCCAGGAAAACAGAAAAGTTATGCCCTCCCCATTTTCAGACTGATCCTTGAGCCTTTCTGTCTCTCTGCCCAGTATTCTGCAGTATTTCCATAATGCTGAAGAGGAAGCCCCAAGTATTTAGCAAGAATACTTGTCCATCTCATGTTTGCATACGCCTCCGGCGTTTGCCCCCAGTTTCCATGCCATATGCCCAGAGATTTATCCCAGCTAGTGGCACTTCCGGTAGCACTACAGAGCGATGTAGCTTCCTTAACAGCTTCTTTAATACTGTCCTTGTCTTTGCAGAATATGGCTATGTCATCGGCATATGCCAGCATCTTCAGTAGCATAAAAGGAGTAACCATGCACCATCCTATTTATGCGAATTTTTAAACATAAGGGTTCCAAACAAAATGCAAAAAGAAGAGACGAACACGCACACCCTTGTTTTATACCTGACAGTACTGGAATGTTTTCACTTAAGGTGTTGTTAATTATAAGGTTTACTGCACATCCTTCATACACCATCTTGATGCCCTCAGTGATAACGCTACCTACATTACAATGTCCTAGTAATAATTGTAGTATGTCATGATTAACTCTATCAAATGCTTTCTGAAGATCCAGTTGTATCATAGCTATGCTGTCTTGAGTCATGTCACAGGATCCTAAGATAGTTCTAGCGGTGTGTATATTTGTGTAGATTGTCCTTCCTTTGATGCCACATGTCTGGTGAGGTAATACGAGGTGTGTGATAACGCTCTGCAATCTCTTGGCTAGCGCCTTTGTAAATATTTTATAGTCTACATTCGTAAGACTTATAGGTCGATAGGCCTCAACAGCTAACAATTTCCTGGGATCATCCGATTTTGGACTGAGTACTACATGACATTTTCTTAAAGATAAAGGTGCTTTTTTTGTTCATAGCACTCATTTATCACGCGATGTAACGCTTGTGCCAGTTCTTCCTTGAAACATTTGTAAATGGCAGCCCCTAGTGCATCAGGCCCAGGTGCTTTGCCAGTGCTTAGTTCATCAATGGCCTGTTTTACTTCATTCAGACTAATTGGCCGTTCAAGCGTTTGTCTTACTTCATCGCCTAGCCTTGGCATGAGCGACAAAAATTCGTTTCGAAAAGCTTCTGTATCTTTTATTTTTGGGCTTAGCAGTTTTTGATAGCATTCAACAAACGCTTTCTCTATCAGTTCCTTGTAACGTGTCACATCGTTTTTATAGCTTATTTCTTTTATCTCTTTTTTTTACTGCTTGAATTTTTTCTTTCCCGAGTGCCCGCTTAGTAGGCGTTTCCCCTAGCCATAGTCTTTCAGCCCGTGCTCTGACGATCGCTACACGATATTTCTTTTCATCTATCACTTCAAGCTTACTTTTAAGGTCACGTATTTCCTTGCTAAAGTGTCCAGGGGTAGCACTCTCAACCGCAATCATATAATCTAACGTGCTCCTCAGTTCTTTCTCTTGCTGTTTTTCAATGCTGCGCAGCACGCAAGCTCGTTCAATCGCCGTAATCTTTACTTCATTTTTATATTGCTCCCAAAGCGCTGTGAAATTAGTAGTTTCAACCGAACATATTTCCTCTATCTTTTCCTTTACTTTTTTAACAAAGATTTCTTCATCCAACAGTGTATCGTTTAATTTCCACAAATTCCAACTAAACTTCGACACTTTTGTCTTGGTTCCTAGTGTCGCTATCACGAAGCAGTGATCGCTAAATGTGACGTTGTTTACTTTGTATGTAGTAATGTGTGGTATGACAACTGCAGGAACATATATGCGATCTATTCTAGCGTGACTTACACCTTGGTAGTGTGTATACTGTACAGGCGCCCAAATCTTTAACTGGCGTGCGCGAGCGGCGACTTTTCCGTGCGTCAGCGCCGTATGACGGGGCGCGGCTGGAAAGAGTCTGAGGCTAAGCGCATGCGGACAAAGCGCGCTCAGCTGGGCCCATTGTCTGCTAAGCTGTTTCCAGCCTCGCCCCGTCATACGGCGCTGACGCACGAAAAGCCGCCGCTCGCGCACGCCAGTTAAAGATTTGGGCGCCTGTACGTGCTTGTCGCCGTCAAAAATGCAACCAACGTCGTCTAGCTCAAGTTCGTTTACAAGCGCGTTTAACAGTGTCGCACTTCTATCGCGGTAAGTCAATCTGTTGGCTCTGTCTTGCGGCCTGCACACACAACTATAGTCTCCAAATAAAATTAAGTTTCTTTCGTAAGTCATGCAGGTTCTCAGGTTTTCTATATATTCTACGAGTTCGTTAATGTTATTCGGTGCATACACACAAATAGCACGCCAAGTGAGGCCACAAAAGCTAAAGTCGATAACGAGTAGCCTTCCATCATCACTGGACTTTACAGATTGCGCTACAATATCGGTGCACTTTCGAACAAATATCATGCAACCCGCTGAAGTGCCTCTGGCATGAGACACATACATTATACCTATCCTTGAAAAGTTCAACCATTCTGTCCGTTTGCTCTTCGCTTTCTACTTTGGTTTCCTGCACTGCCATTATGTCAATGTCATTTTCCAACAAGAGACGGCTTAACTGGTGCTGCCTCCTGCGGGATGCGAAACCCCTCACATTCAACGTAGCTACACAAAGGGGAACTGTCAGATTAACAGCCATTTTTTGGATTACCAAAGAGACGGAACAGTAGTCACATCTGGACAGGCAGTGATAGCAAAAACCAGCACAGGTCACATTCTACTTGCCCGCTAGGTAACGTCTTATAATGAGGACAGGCTGGCTTAACACACTTCGCGCCCCGCTAAGTCGGGTACGATGTTGAAGTCGTCCGCCTATCAGGCGGTATCTTCGGCTTCGGTTTGAGGCCCAGTCGCCTCGTTACAGAGGTCTTTGGTGACGGCTCGCCACTACTCGCTGGTTCGGGTGATCCTTGAGATCCGTCAGTGGCCTCGCGAGGCCTCTTTGCAGCTGCTTTCGCGGCTGCTGTCATTTCAACATCCTCAGTGCCTTCCGTTGCGTCTTTCGCGGTCGTCTCTGCTGCGCTTACTAAAATTGCGTCCTTTCTCTCATTGACGTTTGGTCGTTACTCGGCTTCCCAACCAGCACGCTCTTTGCCTCGCCAGATTGGCTGCCGCCGGGCCCAGTGGAGTTTTCTGGAAGTGGAGACGCCTCAGAGGGCCTGCTGTCTGCCGCCCGTTCTTCGGTCGTTGCTCGGGATGTTGGATCGCCGTCAGCATGACCCATTATGTGTTCAGCCATCTCGTCGCCTTTAACTGGGCTTGTTACCGCTGCATAGGATCGCACGCAGTCTTGTTCGTCATGGCCGAATCTTCGGCAGAGTGCACAGCGTGGTATGCGACACTCGCGCCTGATATGTCCAGTTACATTGCACCGAAGGCATAACGGGGGTCTTCCTGGTACATGTACGAGCGCTAAGTTTTCCGCCACGCGCACCTGATGAGGCAAGTCTTCAACTGTAATTCCAGGCTTTGGCAAGAGTGTCACCAAACGGGTGGTGGAGCCTTTATCATTACATCCCTGTACTCGCCACTTTTCGCGGGTGATATCTGTAACCTTTCCGTAAGCGGCTAACGCTGCTCGAACTTCGTTGTCGTGAACGAAATGCAACAGCCAATAAAGCTTCAATCTGATGCCTTGGTTGCAGGGATCACAAACGACGCAGGGTTGGTCTTTCACGTTGAAAGCTTCTGCCTCAAGCATCTTTTTCTTCGAAACTTCATCACGGAAGGTAACTGCCCATACATGATTCATTTGGAAGGCGCCAAGCACCACCACTTCCGGCAGCAGTGCAAGACGCGCGAGCGCATCACGAAAGTGCTCGACCCGATACGACCTGGTTTTAACGTCCGCATGCAAAAATACTGTGTACAAAACTGATATACCTGAAGGCAGATGAGGCAAAACAACTTGATAATCCGGGTAATGCTTATTCGTACACCTGGTGCCACGGCCGAGGGCCGCTGTAACCGCCTTTACCGAGCAAGGCATTCCGCGTCCGTTCACTGCGGTGGCCGGAAGTGGAAGTGGTGAACTGGGCGCAGCAAAAGAAGAAAAAAAGGTGTAACCGTGATTTGAACTCGGATTGCTGGACTCAGAGTCCAGAGTGCTAACCGTTACACCATGAGACCGCACACTTCCGACGCCGGGAATCGAACCCGGGCCTCCTAGATGAAAGCCAGGTATCCTAACCACTAGACCACGCCGGATTCCAGACACAGTCAAGCAGCGGGGCTGTCGCTCACTAAGCACTGTAGGTGAACTGGGCGCAGCAAAGAAGGTCTCACCGAGATTTGAACTCGGATTGCTGGATTCAGAGTCCAGAGTGCTAACCGTTACACCATGAGACCGCACACTTCCGACGCCGAGAATCGAACCCGGGCCTCCTGGGTGAAAGCCAGGTATCCCAACCACTAGACCACGCCGGATTCCGGACATGGGCAAGCAGCGCGGCTGTCGCTCACTAAGCACTGTAGGTGAACTGGGAGAAGCAAAAGAAAAAAAAAGAAAGGTCTCACCGAGATTTGAACACGGATTGCTGGTATCAGAGTCCAGAGTGCTAAGCGTCACACCATGAGACCGCGGACTTCCGACGCCGGGAATCGAACCACTAGACCAGGCCGGATTTTTCTTATTTATTCCATGTTTTCAGTACAAACAGAGTACACATTCAAATGCTCACATATGTGAACCACACTTTGGATAACACTGAATATTAAAATCGCTTCAGCTTGATCAAATCATTGAGTATACAGGGTGTCTACCAAGTTGACATTTCCAAATTCCTTGAGTATTCCAGGTTTTCCCTGAGTGCCGTTGCACACTTCCCTGAGTTATGCAGAACTATGTTTTATGTCAAGACGGGCTGAAACAATATCGCCTGATGATGCCACTCTCTAGTAAGCACATGAAAAAAATTAAAAAGCGACTTAATCCAATTTGAATACTAAGAAGTAGTGCTTATGTTATTCAAAAAGACAATAGAAGGCAGGGGTTAGTAAAATGCACAGCAAATAAAGTGTCTTAGAAAAATATTGCAAATGAAGTCGGACATTCAGAAATACGAATAAAAAGGAGATGCACATGGAAGCAAATATATTCGAATATGACCTATTTATATCAGCTGATAGCAAGCTCATGTGGTATGAGGCCCGAACTCTGTCACAATTGAGATTCTTTCTCAACCGCTCGTAAGTCAACCTCAACTGTCTTGACATACTCTCAGCCCGCGCACGACGCCTGAGTGTTGTGTTTCACTGCTTTAAAGAGTTTATTTTGGTTTGGATGAGGGACACCTGCATCTCGGCATCAGCCAATATTTTGTTTTTTGAGCTCGAACTTCTTCAAAACGGCGGCAGCAAGCTTCCTTTCCCGTTTATTCCTCAATGCATACATCAATTCTGTTCTTGTCCTCCTTCTGCTATTCGTTCACCCCAGGGACCATTTGAAGCATCTTGGCCAGTTGCACAGTCCACGACCGATTTTTAGAACTCCCCAGGGGTCGGGAAAACGTTCGAAAAATCGGCCAGTTGGAAAAAAATAAATGCGTATCATTTACTGCCCTTAGGGGCTCAAACAGCGACAGGCACGTTCGAAAACGCTCTGAAGGCCTGTCGGTACACATATTAGCCATATCGGCGCTCGTACTGTGACAGGAAATACAGGGCGCACGCGCGTATAATTAAGGAATGCATACTGTGTTCCGTGCCAATAGCCCCTTCCCACGCTTGTTATGCTTCACTGCAATACTTCTGCGTATGCTTCACCGTGTAACATTTCTGTGCAGAGGCGAAGCTGACTTTCGGGAACCGGCATTATGCAACGCACCGTGTTTTCTAAGTTCCTAAGCCAATCACGAGGACCACAAATTCAGAGTCCGTGCCATTGCTGACAGCAGCTAATTCTTTCAATAAAAACTCGGCATCCAACGGCAAGAAGCTTCATAGCGAACGTCCAAGGAGCTAGGCCTAGCGTTGCCGCAGTGGTGGCAACGGCTGCCAGCGGATCTACGTGCGAGAGTGCCGGTTCGAGGTGGCGAAGTAATCAAAACGGCAGCGGTGGTACCTTTGATTATTGCCATTTCGGACCCGCGGTCACGGCAAAACGTCGGAAAATCGGACGGCGAAGAGCTCTTGCGTCCGAAATTTCACACGTTCTGATACGTTGACTCTATGGGTTACGTGGCGGTGCCGCGAAGCCGTCCGAATTATCGGGAATCCGGAAAGTCGGTCGTTGACTACACACTGGCAACTCCTCCAGCCGACGACAGCGCGTCAAAGACGATTCATTACGATTCCTGTCTGTCGCTCGAGCCAGCATTACCGCGACTTTCGACCCTTTCAATGAAATTGGCGCTAATTTTCCCTGATAGAGGCCCAAATTCCCTGAGTTTTCCCTGATTTTTCTAGACTACTCAAAATGCCTGAGAATTCCCGGTCTTCCTGGTCGGTAGACACATGGTATAGCCACCCACTCAGGAGGCTCGCTCTGGCCAGGATATATTTACCGTATATACGCGACACTCTCGATGAAGTTGATTGTCGCTAGACGGGTATCGACAGTATCCCGGGCCAAGCACCAGTTCAACTCCAGGTGGGAGGTATCCTCATTCCAGGGACCCTATGGCTTTCACTGCCTCATTGGCCCTGGCAACGAGGCATCATTGTTGCTCCAGGCCCTCGCAGACGAGCTTAGTCTCCCACGTTTCGATGAGAAATAATATTAATTGGCTCCATCTCTTTCAAAAATATAATAAAATTGGTCATGTGTGTATATTTAAATAGAGCGAGTTGCAAAACACCAGCAGAAGAGTCTATCTACAGCGGAATGTGTAGACAGATAGTCAAGGCCCAGGATGAGGTCACGAGGCCCCCCCCCCCTCCATTTATCTAGGACATAAAACAGAAGTATGATGTCCGGCGACACTCACGCGAGCTGGACACATGCGAATAACGGCTGGTGCTCCATCGTCGTCGACTTGGACCACAGGCGACGGGGCAGGAGTGAGGACTTTCTTGAGACGATTCCGAAGCTGAGTATTCATCACAGATACGTGCGCGCCAGTGCCAATCACAGCCGGAAGAGGTACACCATCCACGTTCACTTTAATGAAGTTCCGATGTGTGGGCAAGGTCAGGTGAGGATTGTTGCGTCGGGTCGGTTTGGCAGCAATATTGTGTATGTGCATGGTGTTTACAGTGGAACCTTGAAACAATGTTGAAGTGAGAAAATACGTAAGAGGCAGCCACCGTTTGTGCTTCTAATGCGCTTGTCCTCCTATTCGTCGGATTCGCAGAAATGAAGCGAAAGCATAGATTAAAAGCCTGCGCCTCTGCACCAACAATGATGCAGTGAGCTACTAGCCACAATAAAATTTTAATTGAAAAGGTCGAGGCAACAGAAAAGAAACCTCAAGTGATGTGGGTGACGAAACTGTGGCAATGACGTTTTTGGTGTGCGTACGGGGGAGGGGGGGGTATGATTCGGCATCGCCGTTAGGGGGGGGGGAGCCCCCCCTCCCCGATGTCAGCGCCTATGAACCGTCTCGGTAGATGACTTCTGACGGCAGTGCTGACTGACCAGGTGGAACGCAACACTGCAATAATACAGAAAGATTGAAACTGAAATGGACAGAATCATGGGAGTGACGTTTATCGCCAACCAGTTTTGTTTCTTTCTCTTCCTAGCATCTACTTCTTTTTTAACATTGTCCGAAGGTTTTAGGCTTCAAAGTATAAACGTAGCTTTGTGCCTATAAACTAGTGCAGCAACATCAAACCGGCATTGCGGAACAACCGGTTATTCCGTTATTCGATTCGCCGATTATTCGAATTTGAAAACCGGATAACCGGAGTGACCGGTTATTCGGTTGGTTATCCGGTTATTAGCAACCGGATATTCGGATAGCCGGATATTCGAATACCCTGGTATTTGTGCATCTGTACGTCTGCACAAAGTACCTTTTTCTCTCTTCTGTTAGTCTTTTGGGGTTATTTTTGCAGCCGCTCGCGCGAGCCCGATTTCCTGTCTCGTTCCTTAACTTTCTTTCTTTAAATTTATCTTTCCGAATTGCTGTGCTCTCTAAAATAGTACCACAGGTTGTCCCCCTGAACTTATTCCAAGCGCCAGCTATATCATACCAAGCTTAAGTCAATTTAATCACAGCGCCATATAATATATTCTACGTGCCATGCATTTTAATCCTAACGCCATTGAACTAATTCAAAGATCCTTTTGCTGAAGTGTTATATCAGTTCAAAATAATAGCGAAATCTTGTAATTTTCCGCCGACCAAGTAAAACTGAAAGGCTTTCTAGTAGAGCATTCTCGCCGGACTAATGAAATGCCTTTCCCGCGCGATATATCATCGAAATGTCGCAGTGATATGAACATTAAATTACTGCCGTTAACAGGCTCATGCAAAACGTAGCTCTTTGATGGCTTTGCTGACATGCATTGAAACAAAGGGGCATCCAGTAACAAACTGGTGATTCCTAAGTTGATAAAAACAGCTGAAAAGAGCGTCACGTGAGCTCTCATCATTTTGTTTTGTTTTTTACAAGGCTCGTTGACATGGATATCAAATTGAACGAGCTTCTACAAAGTTTGCGATTATAACCAAGTAACGCATCTGAGATGACATGGAAGAAGGTGTTATAGGATCTCACGTAATATTCGCCGGCATATTCCTGAGTGTCATCCATATTGACATGGACATCAAACGAGCGGGTTTCGAAGCAGCTCTGTGATAGTACCCGCGAAGGGTTCGCTAGACCACGTGGTGAAGGATGTCACGTTACCTTGCGTAACTTTGGGATGCCCACATACTATTCACAAACACAGTGAGATGAGTGTCAAATGAACGGCAACCGCGAACGCTATGCGATGCTACGCAGGCAGCGAACGTCAAATCACGTGATAGACGCTGTCCCGTGACTTCACGTATATTCGCTGGCCCTTGCGTGATTCCCAATCACACTGATGTGGATATAAAACGATCGGGCTTCGAACAAGGTTTGCGATGGCAGGTTCCTCGAGTACGTAATACCTTGTGAAAGATAGTCACGTGACATCACGTGACTTTAGCCAGACTATGGGCAATTACCAACCACGCCGACATGGTTATCAAATGAATGGGAATCGCGAAAGCTATGCGGGGATACCCACGTAGCGAAATTCAAATCACGTGGTAAAGGGTGTCACGTGATCTCACGTACCTTTCGCAAGCCCGTGCATGGTCCTCAACCATACTGACATGGATATTAAACGATCGGTCTTTGAACAAGTTCTGCGATGGTACGCATTTCGGGCACTTCAGACCACTTGAAAGAGTCACGTGACATCACGTAACTTTAGCCAGCCCATGACCAATTGCCAACCATACCGACATCGATATCGAACGAACGGGGAAATCAAAAGCTATGCGCTGGTGTACACGTAGCTAACGTCAAATCACGTGGTAAAGGGTGTCACGTGACATCACCTAAGTTTCGCTAGCCCATGCATGATTCCCAACCATACTGAGATGGATATCAAACGATCGGTCTTTGAACAATGTCTGCGATGGTACGCACTTCGCGTACTTCAGACCACGTGGAAAAGAGTCACGTGACATCACATAACTTTAGCCAGCCCATGACCAATTGCCAAACATACCAACATCGATATAGAACGAACGGGGAAATCGAAAGCTATGCGCTGGTGTACACGTAGCTAACGTCAAATCACGTGGTAAAGGGTGTCACGTGACATCACCTACCTTTCGCTAGCCCATGCATGATTCCCAAGCATACTGAGATGGATATCAAACGATCGGTCTTTGAACAAGGTCTGCGATGGTATGTATTTCGCACACTTCAGACCACGTGGACGAGAGTCACGTGACATCATGTAAGTTTAGCCAGAACATGGGTAATTACCAACCATGCCGACATGGATATCAAACGCGCGGAATTCGCAAAAACTATGCGACGGTACTCAAGAGCCGAACGTCAAATCACGTGGGAAAGGACCTCACGTGATCTCGCGTATCCTTCGCCAGCCCATGCGCGCTTCCCAACAATACTAACATAGATATGAAACGATCGGGCTTCGAACAAGGTCTGCGATTGTGGGCATTTCGCGCACTGCAGACCACGTGGAGGAGAGTTACCGGACATCACGTAACTTTACCGAGACCATGAGTAATTGCCAACCATGCCGACATGGATATCGAACGAACGGGAATCACAAAAGCTACGTGGTGGTACCTAATTGCTTGCAAACACCCGTTAAACCGGCTATCCAGTTTGACGGATATCGGGAAGCGAATCCGGTGTCGAAAACCGGTTATCCGGTAATCCGGATTTCAAGACGCCGATAATCAGGACAACGGGTTTCAGATGGAAGCAATCAATTTAGGTTGCAACTCTTTTCAAACAACAAAAGAACAAAAAAGATTGCTATTGGAACTCGAGAGCGGCGCGAAGCTGCTTTATTTTCTTGTCTGTCCGTCGTCTGCTCCCATGGGACGCAAAAGAGAGGCTTCTCAATCTGGCTTCTTGTTAACGAATCTCTTTAGCAAGTGGTGCACTAAATTCGGTTGAACCATGTCTAACAGCTTGGAAAAAAGGAGGAAGAGCGCTGGAGAAATAGCACTGTGTCTTTATGGTGACAAAGGAGTAAATGTGCCGACCGAGCTTAATGCACAGCTTCTCCGCATCATTACGAAAAAATGGCACTTCAGTCAGTGGAATGGCTCTCCTGCACGCGTCATCGTCCGTACGTATGGAAGAGTATCTGTACGCAAGAAATTCAAATGCCTGTTTGAAGATATCGCTGATATGCTTAAAATACCATTATGTCAAGCGCAAGCAAAGCTTTATGGGTACTTGTGATATTTTCAGAAAACACGACGTGCTGAAACATTTTTTTCAGCTTCTATGCTAAAACCTTATAGCTCTAGAGGCTTTGAACGAGTTGCGGAGTTATTTATGAGTTTTAGACTGTGAACTACTGCGATGTTTTTCGTAGATATCCTGCAGCCAAGTTTCGTTATATCAAATAAATAAGGTTCAACGTCCAGAATCACATGAGATAGCTATGAGAGACACCGTCGCGCGGCATTGCGGAGAACCCTGATTGTCGTTAGGATCGGCGTCAACCTAAGTACTCGAGCGTTTTGTATTCCGACCCGTTCAAGACGCGACCGCTATGGCAGATAAATGAATCCACGACCTCATCGCCAGCAACACAGCCCTAACCACTGAACCATCACGGTGGGTAAGAACTCCAGTTGGAGCAAGGATATTCCACTTGGTGCTGAATTTACAACTCCGCTTGTTATTAAGCCTTGCTGTCGTCCCCTTTTTTTAAGCGTAGTAATATATCCTTGTATTTGTTGACGTCGTAGCTCGCAATATTTCAGGAACAAGCGAACTTACATTTCCTCCCGAGTTATGGGGTGCAGCCGTCAGTTCCTTGCACAGAAATTCACACGCTTCCAATTGAGCTATAATTATTGAGCGTGATGTAAAACAACCACTTCGTCAAAATAGAAAATGCAGCAGCCGTGGAACTTTCCACTTCCAGATCCACTGACCAAGCATGATGCAATATGTACGCGACAAGTAGCCCCGCAAGCGCCGGCACAGAAATATTGACGTCGCAATCTGCAACGGGTTCATTCGCAGCTTGGTGCTCTGATCTCTCCGACGGTTTGTGATCATAATGACGTGATGTAATCACAATCCCAAATGATATTCGCCCTTAAATACTAGGGCATCATATTATAAATAGGTAGCGGACTAACTTATCATAAACTTATCACAGTCGACAACATGGGTAAAATAGCGCTTGAAGAACTGTTCCTAAAAGTGTCCTTCACCCATAAGCAGTGTCCGCTGCTCCGTTAGGTCGCCCCCATGGTTTATAGTTCAGAGCGAAGAAATAAATTTGTATGTTGATCTTTGCTGAAGCAGAAATACCGCCACTCTTTGGCGCGGGCTCCGCTTATTCGCCATCGGATATGAGCTTCCGCTAGCAATGCCGCTCGCCTCTTGGTCGTAGAAGCTTCAACATATTTTAGCAACTTGCAAACACGCAATAACAGAGACCCGTATCTCCTCATTGAACAAACTGAAGGCTACAGATGAGTTTTTCACTCTGCGTGCTTCACTTATTGCGCGCCTTCTGCCAGAAGTATTAAACGACATGCGCCACTGAGAACCGTTGCACTGAGCGAAGCGCCACTTTTGGTTCATGGTGCGGAGAAGTGGCGAACTATGCTCCAGACGGACCGGTCCGGACACCCACACCTACTCTTCTAGCCACGATAGTGGTGTGCTGGATCGCTTCATCACTAGTGATGGGCAGGTTGCGGAGTTGGGTATGGCAACATGCCGAAAGATCTTCGGACGGCACCACGGCAAAGTGTGGCGTTTGTAATGAGCAGTTTCGCGTTAATATGTCAACCTCATCTCTCGCTATGCACCTTCGGAATGAACATGGACTTCTAAAGAATCCAGCAAACCGCAACTGGTAAGTACAACGTTCTATTCGAATACCTGTTGAAATTGGTCATTTCCATGGATTACTTGCTTTTCGCAGCAGGCCTTGGGGAGATATAAATGTTCCCTTACGCATTCACGTAATTTAATCCATGGCCATTAAAATTATTGTTAAAGAAGTTTGTCGTACTTGCGAAGACGGAATCTACCCAGCTCATCAGATATACCAGAAATTATGTTTTGCGCGCCTGACTCTCTTGAACATATCATGGCCATTACTCGACACGAACGTCACCATTACCCCTTCATAGAATGCAAAGTTTAGGTACTCGAGTTCTTGTACCAAACGTGATCTCTGTGCTTTTTTTTATCTAAAGCATTTGTCACTCTCAAACAAATTAATAGCACGAAAACATTTCGAAACGGCGTTGTTCTCTGGATGATATATCTTTAGGAGGACGTACTTCAGAGCAGTTTTCTTGCCATGAATTTGTTTCTGAATGAGGAATGCTTCAGATGCCTGCCCTAACTGATAGCTTTTTTGGCGAAATAGATTCTGTAGCTTCCATGAGAAACATATTTTTTCGCGCTTACTATTGGGCTCAGGACGCACAGTTATACTATGAAAATTAAATTTCGCCTCAAGTATTCCCCCAAATGCCCCCAAATTGCCTCCTTTTCATGGTCGCCTTAGAAACTGAGTTTGTTGATGATACTTACACATGATTACGAAACTTTAATTTGAGTTAGACTTAGTAGACCTGTTATTTAGTGAAAAATTACTCAATAAAATTCTTTGGTCTCTTTTAATTATATTACTGTCCTAATCAGTGGCGTGGAGAGGAATTCACCGATTTATATTTACTTTCTTCAGGCTGCCACCAACTTTGGGTGTCAGCGATATTGACGAAGTTTCTGGTGATGATCCGGCTGATGGTAATGAACCTATCGGTTCTGCTACTGATCCTGGGCCGTCTGCGGCGCCTAAGCCTCGAAAACGAGGGAAGATGTGCACTGAAAGACAGGAGGAGATTGACCAGGCGCTAGCAAAAATGGTCGCTGTTAACCAGTTGCCTTTGGCATTCACAGCCAGTGCCCGATTTAGGCATTTTATGGGAGTAGTGGAGCGAAGTTATAGGCCACCTTCATTTGCCAAGCTGAAAACTCGAATAAAACTTCTGCATAATCAGTTGAGAGGCAAGATAATGTCTCAAATCGACGCAGCCACAACTGTTGCCCTCACCACAGACTGTTGGACGTCGAGGGTGCAGGATTCATATATTACAGTGACTGCGCACGCTCTGAACAGCGAGTGGAAGTCGCAAGCATTCACTTTAGCTACGGAGGAGATGCAAGAACGACACACAGGAGAAAACATCATGCAGTGAATGCAAGAAGTAATTTCGGCATGGAAGTTGGACGGCAAAGTAACGACTGTTGTCACTGATAATGCATCGAATGGCATTAGTGCTGTGAATGCGCTGCAAGGTATATTAGAGCCAAATGACGTTACCTGTGCAGCGCACAGTCTCCACCTGAGTATCAAAAAAGCTCTGTCTAACACGGAGATCGACAGCCTCAGCCAGAAGAGCGGAAGATTGGTTGCTCACTTTAGGCATTCGACCGTCGCCAGCGACGAGTTGAGTAGGCGGCAGGAGCTACTCGGCTTACCCGCAGAGCGCCTCATGCAAAGCTGTCCGACAAGATGGAGCTCGACTTACCAGATGCTTACAAAGCTTATCAACCATCGGTCTGCTATACAAAGTGTTCTTGCTGACCGAACAATTGTCACAGCAAAAAAAAGCGCAGAATCTAGAGATCAGTCAGCAAGAATGGAATGTAATCAGTGAACTTTGTGAGGTCCTTGAGCCTCTGCATCTTGCAACCACCATTCTCTGCAGTGAGACGGTGTCCCCTGTCTCCATGGTTCGGCCAGTGGCGAAAGCAGTAGTGAAGAAACTAGAGCTTCAGAGCACGGGTGACTTGCAAGTCGAGAATTTCAAAGAAGCAGTTCGGATGGAGATATCTCGGCGATTTTCCTTGGACTGGGACGCCCAGCAGGGGTCGGTGTCTGCACGCCAGAGAGCTTCTTTTCTCGATCCAAGGTACAAATGCCTCCAGTATGAGGAGCCAGACGCCAGAGAGGCAATCCGTAGCAATGTTAGAGAAATGTTAAATCTCTTGTCGCCTTCGGCTGATGAAAGCGGCATGGGTACTACCCAGACCGAAGCAACTGCACTTGACATACTGTTTAATGAACAGCCGCGCGTCAGTGACCCGTCCGCTCAATTTGACGCATACCTCTCCGAGCCCCAGCTGGGGCACAACATGGACGCACTTAAATGGTGGAAGGACAATGAACCCAAATTTCCCCTAGTGGCGGAACTTGCCAAAAAATATATGTGCATCCCAGCCTCATCCGCAAGTTCAGAGCGCGTATTTTCAACTGCCGGAAATATAATCGCTGCCAAGAGAAGCTGCCTTCTACCGGAAAATGTGAGATCCCTTGTGTTCTTGTACCAAAATAGGGCGTACATGGATATCTAAAAATGACAGAAGTCGAATAAATAAATCTTCTGTATTACCCACGATGTCTTATGTTTGCCAGTACAATTCACCCTTTAAATATTCGTCTGTGGAAAGAACGAAGTCATATAACCGAACCAGGCGCCTTGCATCTTTCTTCTAGCTAAGTTTTCTGTGCACTCCACGATCTTTTCGAGTGAACGTAACATTCATGCATCACATTATTCTTGAAGGAGGTATTCAAATGCACATATTATGTTTCTTTGATGCTCCAAAGAGAATTTTCTACACCTTAAGCGATTTCCTTCACAACCAAATTTTTTTTAAAAAAGAGAAGCAGTCATCATTCCTTCCTAATGTCTGACGTAATTTCTTGGGTCAATTTCGGGAACAAAATATCCGCTTATATAGCAAGGTAAAAACAGTACTGAGTAGGCATATCCTTCAGAAAGTAGGCACAGTTAAATGCAAATTTTCTTTACGTAATAAGCACACTCCCAAGTAATTTTGTGTGTGAGGGTCCGTTTCCCAAATTTACATATATCCTTTTTGTTTATTTTGACATTCTGAGGCCGTATTCCTTAACGGTTCGCTTTGGAACGGCTTCGCTGTGGCGGTTACGTGTGGGTTACGTCTCATGTAGGAAGAGTGGAACGTCATGGTGCGAGGGAGACCAATGAACTAGCGGCCTTTTGCCACAAGGTCGCGTCATCATTTTTGCTTGTACTTTAGGGAAGATATAGCAATTGAAGCATGTAGCTAGTTCGATAAAAAGAATATTGGTTTCTGCACAACGTTCGCACAGTTATTTCCAGTGAGCTTTCGATGGGGCCAGCCGGTGGCCCAATTTTATCTGCGTTATTTTATTTTTATTTATAGGTGGTGCGCCATACGTTAAGCAATCAAAGCGTTTGTCTGAGTGTAGGCCGCAGCTGTAACAGGATTTAGTTTCGCCAGAGTTGAACTTCATAGGGCGCACGTTTGCGAAGAGAGCTCCGTTCACACATCCCACAAATTCGATTTTTGCCGCGGTCAAGGAAGCGTCCTTGACTGCAGGTTTCCCCGGCGCAGTGCAGGGAAATTTCACACCCCTTTTTGTTTGCACTGAACTGTAATGGCCCTAGCAACGACGGTAATGACACCACGTGACGTTTCAGTGGCTGCCAAGTCACTGCGGCGTCAGTGGAAACGAAGACGCCGATAATGCCGCTCGGGCAGCTCTTGAAGACGCTCAAGAAGAGGCCATACTGCTTTCACGATCCGACACAGCTAGCAGACTTCGAGTGCTTGCACAGGAGATCACGCTGTCTCTTGGTGCACACCAAACAGCCAGATCAACCGGAGCAACCGTCAATACCACCTGCCCTCTTTGATGCATCTCTATGCCAGCTGGACTCCATCGAAGAGAGGCGACTCTGCTTTATTGCTTATGGCTAGGGGTGGCTTTCACGAAATCTTACTCATTTCGCATTGGAATGGCCGACAACACTCTCTGCAATGCCTGTCTTTGTTGGGAGACGCTGGAACACATTCTGTGCGACTGACCTGAATATAATGTTCAGCGACAGTCCCTGGCATCCGTTCTAGCGCACCTTGACACTAGACCATTGTCCCTCGACACGATTTTCACATGTCGCCGACAGAAGACATCGCAGGTGAAGGCGACGAAGGGACTACTTCGGTTTTTGAAAGAGACGGGATTGGCCAAGCGGCTGTGACAGTGATATCACGTACCATGCCAAATTGATGGACTCTAACGGACGATGTGTGTGTGCTGTGCTACATGCTCTCTCTCTTGCTCTGCCTTCCCCATCTTTCATCGCCCCCATCCCTCTCCCATGTGTAGGGTAGCAAACCGGTTAAGCTAAACTGGTTAACCTCCCTGCCTTTCCTTCTCCACTTTTTCCTTCCTTCCTTCCGTAGGATGACGGTTGCAACAACTCAATAGCTTCAACATTCCATGGCACAATGCTGAAATATACCGTGGCTAAAAAAAAGAAAGAAAAAGAAAAACGCCGCGCACACAGCATTTCCGTCGCAGTGTCAACGCTACTACATTATGTGGTCCGAGATATTGCGGCACGTCGTAAATCTATCGCACCGTGCTTTTGGAAAGCCTAAGATGCCTCCAGAACTCTCCTTCGCTCATGACAGACGCATCGCGCCGTTGCCTCTCGTCACATCGTTTCTTTCGCCAACGTTCGCTAGCAACACAACCAAGGTAGATGTCGTCAGCGTCTCTCTCGCCACGCCGGCCAGCGCAAGACTAGCAGACGGCCACAGTTGCCTTAGCAACTCTTGATATCATGATCGTGACCGCACGCCACGATCGAGCGAACGACTTCTGCGCAATTACGCTCGTAGCAGACGATAGGTTCGCATTCCAAATGATTGACAACCAGTGTGACGTAACAAAATTTGTAGTCTCGCCCGCCAGGGACGACGACAGAGAAGTGCCGACAAATGGCGTTGGTGAGAGCGAACCGTTAGAGAATACGTCCCCTGAACAGCCGGAAAAATCGTAGTAGTTAGCCTTTCACTGGGAATTAACATTGGTGGTTTTGTATATGTAAGTGTATTATTTCTCAAATAAAACCAATGCCACCAGACGGACAAAACTACAAAGCTTAAAAGAATGCAGGAACTCCACTGGAGTTGTATGAGTATGCGCAAGCATACCCCCATATTTCTAATTATTCGCATCGCCAAGTACAGGTTGGCCCGCATCCAAACTTCAATTGGGCCACCTCCTTATTTAAATTGGACCAAGCCTAACTTTAACGTGGCCCTCCCCAAAATATCACTTGGCCCAGCCCCGAATTTGAGTTGGCCCGCGTTCAAGTTTGATTTTGCCGCGCCCTCAACCTTAAGTTGGCCCATCTCAAATTTGAATTTGTCCAACCTCGAAATTTCGCGCTGACCCACCCACGAATCCCATTTGGCCAACCCCTGCTATAAGCTTCCCCATGCATTTTCTAAGGATCACTATGTATCTAAAATTGTTCCTTCGCGCTTTTAAATCTGCAAATAATCTATATTTACACTATTCTGACGATTCAGTGTCTTTGCAAATTACTGATTTTTGTGCAGATACATGGCATTAGGCTTTTCGCGCGACGGGACTGGGGTAGTAGCCAAAGAATGCTTACGAAATAATAAGTATATAACCTGAGGTCTGTAAGCCTTTGAGCGCGCTCGCATTGTGTTAACGTCCCTGTCAGATATATGGTCACATTACATGAGTATAGTTATAGCACACTGATGTGATTACTTTCACGTGCATTGCTGAAATGACCCATTACAACGTGTCACTGCTGCCACAAGTATTGTCAGATCTGCACGGCATCGCAAGAGCAGGTCAACGATAAATTGAAGGGAAGCTTTTAGGCTCAATGGTTACCCAGAAACGTCGTAAATATGGTGCGAGATTTTTATTTTGGAGATGCTGTTTTTATATCCTACGACCTTGTCAGGCACGAATGTTCGGAGATATTTAGCTCATATAACTAATGGCGCTGCCTAACGACGAAATCCTCTCTCAAAAAATAATCTGACGAGCATTCCAATCCGGTCTGTCGTTAATAATTCATTACTTCTGACAAAACATGAACGAATAAAACAAGACATGCACTGTATTGTGTCCTTTGTTCGTGTTTAGGTTAGTTTGCGCAATCAAAAGTTATAGAAAAATAATGCAGTTGTCCTTTTTTCAATACCAAGGGAAACATAATGCACAAAAGGAAGCGCAAGGAAAGCCACAGGCCATTTTTGAGCCCTCTGATAAACAACGCAATCTTATAGAAGCTGAAAGAATCAGCTGTGCATGGTGGCACGAGGATACATGCAATAGAACTGAGAATTTGAATGAAAACCTATTAGCAACTCCAAATATTCATGTCCGAATATTATAGTATCCGGCTAGTCAATTAATCAAACCGGTTGTCGTGATTATCGATGTCTTGAAATCCGGATGATGATGATGATGATATGTGGTGTTTTGTGGCGCAAGGGCCAGGTTTGGCCAAAGAGCGCCATGACATGTGGTAATGTTTAAGATGTATTATGGAAGATGTGACTTGGCTGTAAAGTGGCCTAAAAATATTCGCTGTAAAGTGCGTAAAATCTACGTGCTATAAAATTATGGCGATGACTTATGACGAATACTATGAAGATTAAAATCCATCGTAGAAGAATGATGCAAATTATAAAATATATAAGATCGTAAAATTACTTGGAGCACTGCTGCCTCGACAGAGCCCTTGAAAGACAAGGGCCTAGAGGCATGTGCTATACTAAAGAGATATCGCAGCGGCATCCTCTGAAGAGAGGACCCGCTACGAAAATGTGGGGCTAAAAACATGCAAGACAACATCTTTCAGAAAACTTAGGACGGCGTTGGTGTCAAATAAAGGTTCTGGGCCGAGTAGCATTGCGGGATGAAGGGGGATGTGATGCCGGTATGCTAAAGGAAAATGTTTCTTTCTTTCATATTCAGCTTCCCGACACTCCAGGAGGACGTGGAGGACGGTCAGCCTCTCCCCGCATCTACCGCAGGTTGGAGGATCATTTTCAGTGAGTAAATAGTTATGCGTGCCGAACGTGTGTCCTATTCTGAGACGACAGAATAGGACATCTGTTCGGCGCGATTTTGTAGTAGACGGCCAAAATCCTAACTGTGGTTTTATCACGTGGAGCTTATTATTTGTTTCCGCGTCCCATAGGCGTTGCCAGTGATTTCGTAGTTTCCTCCGCAAGGAGGGCTTCAGATCTGTGACAGGAACTGCAGTGGTGGGATTAGCAGAATGCCATGCAACTGACGTGGCCATCTGGTCCGCCAGAACATTACCTTCGATGGCCCTATGTCCTGGCACCCAGCATATAATCACATGCTGGTTAGATATATATGCGTTACATAAGATGGAATAGAGTTCAATTATAACAGGATTTTTGTGCTTACAGAACGATATCAAAGCCTTCACAACACTTAGGGAGTCCGTATAAATAACTGATCTTTTGAGTTTTGATTTCCTTATATGCTTCACGGTCGATAATATTGCATAGGCTTCAGCCGAAAAGATACTAGTTTCCGGATGCAGTACGCCGGATTCCGAGAAGGACGGACCGACGGCTGCATAGGACACCCCGTCGTGCGACTTCGATGCGTCTGTGTAGAACTCCGTGCAGGAGTGTTTGTGTTGGAGTTCCCGGAAATGCATTTGGATTTCAATGTCTGAAGCGTGCTTTGTAACTTGAACGAAAGATGTGTCGCATTGTATCAGCTGCCACTCCCAAGGAGGTAGCAGCTTGGCTGGATGCATTAGGCGAAGCTCGAGGAGTGGAACATGCATTTCTTCACTAAGCTCCCTCACAAGCAGCGAGAAAGGCTGTCTTACGGAGGGACGATTGCGAAAGAGTGTAGCGTATGTCATTTCGTTAACGGTATTATAACACGGATGTTGAGGATTAGAGTGGACTTTCAAAAAATATGTTTGGCTGATGTATGTTCTCTGGATATGAAGTGACCACTCATTCGATTCTGCATATAAACTTTGTATGGGACTCGTTCTGAAAGCGCCCGTGGCTAAGCGGATTCCTAGATGGTGGACCGGATCTAGCATCTTTAGCGCGCTCGGGGCGGCAGAATGATAGATCACGGCACCATAATCTAATCGTGACGGAATCAGGCTCTTATAGAGATTCATTAGGCACGTCCTGTCGCTACCCCACGTAGTCTGCGATAGAAGTTTCAATAGGTTCATTGTTTTCAGACATTTTTCTTTAAGATGTTTTATGTGTGGGATGAAAGTGAGTCTACTGTCTAGTATAACACCTAGAAATTTGTGTTCTTTGTTTACAGGTATCTGTTGTCCACACAGCTCTAAGCAAGGATCCGGAACCAGGCCTCTCTTTCTTGTATACAGAACACAAGAACTCTTGTGAGGATTGATTTTAAATCCATTTTTCTCTGCCCACTGTGACACCTTGTTCAAACCGTGCTGTACCTGTCTCTCGCAGACTGTCAGGTTGCAAGATTTAAAACCTATTTGTATATCGCCTACGTAGACGGAATAGAAAATAGCTGGTGGTAAAGATGCACGAAGCGTGTTCATCTTTACGACAAAGAGCATGCAGCTGAGTACGCCACCCTGCGGTACCCCAGTTTCCTGTATAAATGTACGCGACAGTGCAGGACCTATTTTCACTCGAAATGTACGGTTCTCTAGGTAGCTCTCTATAGTATTTAGCATATTGCCGCGGATACCTAGCGCGGAAAGATCGCGCAGGATTCCGTACCGCCAGGTTGTGTCGTACGCTTTTTCCATATCCAGAAATACAGATAAGAAAGATTGCTTGTGCACGAAGGCATCGCGAATGCTCGCTTCGATGCGCACAAGATGGTCGGTTGTAAATCGCCCTTCCCGAAAACCACATTGAAATGGGTCAAGCATTTTACTGGACTCTAGGAGATGCACGAGACGGCGATTGATCATTTTTTCAAATACCTTACAAAGGCAACTTGTCAGGGCTATCGGGCGGTAACTTGCCACTGAGGAAGGATCTTTGCCTTGTTTCAAAACCGGGATCACAATGGCTTCTTTCCATGTAGTCGGGAAGTATCCCGCAGCCCAAATCGTGTTGAAAATTGTGACTAGTGTAACTTGGGTGTCTTTATGTAAGTTTTTGATCATTTCATACATGATTCTGTCAGATCCCGGTGCAGAGCTCTTGCATGCGCTCAAGGCAGCTCTCAACTCGGCAATGCTAAAAGGACAGTTGTATGGTTCATTCTGTTGACATTTTCTCATGAGTGGCTTACATTCTTCTATTTGTTTATGTTTCAGAAAGGATTGCGAGTAATGGTTGGCACTTGACACGCTCTCAAAGTGCTCCCCAAGTGAGTCCGCCTGATCTTGTAGGGTATCGCCTTGTGTGTTTACCAAAGGGAGTGCATGTGCTTGTCGCCCTCTTTTCCTATTGACCCTGTTCCAGGCTTTCGCCTCATCTCTGAACGAGTTAATACTCGATAGAAACTTCTGCCAACTTTCTCGTCTGGCCTGTCGGCGGGTTCGCCTGCCTTCGGATTTTACTTTTTTAAAGTTAACTAGATTCTCTGCAGTGGGAGAAGCGCGTAGCAACCCCCACGCCCTGTTCTGTTTTTTACGAGCGATCCTACAATCGTCGTTCCACCATGGGACACGCCGTTTGCCGGCCAAGCCTTTTACTTCTGATATGCATTTAAATGCGACATCTATTATGAATGCTGTAAAAAACTCGACTGCAGCGTCAATTCCTAACGAAGACAGGTCAGCCCATGAGATACTAGTTAGAGATCGAAATTTCTCCCAATCAGCTGTCTCAATCTTCCACCTAGGAGCGTATGGTGGATATTCATTTTCTTCATATGATCTTAGCAGTATAGGGAAGTGGTCGCTACCGTAAGGGTTGTCGGTAACTTCCCATTCAAGTTCAAGTAGTACAGACGGGGAGACTATACTAAGATCTATTGACGAAAAGGATCGGTTTGCAAGAGAGTAATACGTGGGTTCTTTCTTGTTGAGAAGGCACGCTCCGGAAGAAAAAAGGAACTGTTCAATAAGGCGACCTCGCGCATCTATACGAGAGTCGCCCCACAGGGAGCTGTGCGCATTGAAATCGCCAAGAACAGCATAAGGTTCTGGCAATTGATCGATCAAGGAGTGAAATTCATGTTTGTTCAGTTGGTAATGCGGGGGTATGTAAAGGGAGCAAATGGTGATGAGTTTGTATAGTAGGACAACTCGAACCGCCACTGCTTCAAGGGGCGTTTGTAGCTGTAAAGGTTGACACGCAATACTTCTATGAGTAAGAATCGCAACACCACCCGATGATACGACGGCATCATCGCGATCTTTGCGAAACGTAACATAAGTACGGAGAAAGTTTGTGTGTTTAGATTTTAAGTGTGTTTCCTGTAAACACAGCACTTTTGGATTGTGTTTGTGGATGAGTTCTTGCAAATCATCAAGGTTTCTAAGGAGACCTCTGATGTTCCATTGAATTATTTGTGTATCCATGTTTAAGGTAAATTGGTGCTGTGTTTACGGAAACGGAGTGGATGCCTTATATTACAGAGCCCTTTCGAGGCCCTGTAATAGGTGTTTTATTCTTTCTGAAGCGTTCGAGCGATTCTCGACGCTCCTTAGGCGTTTGGTGCGCCTTGGGGACAGGTGTAGTGTCCATTGCCTCGTGTGAGGCGCCGGACAAGCGCTCTTGCCAGCGAGAGGTTTTCACAGCGAGTCCCGCCTTGGAGGGCAAGACCCCTGCGCCCACCAGCCCGGAGGTCGATGGGGCTCCCTGAGGGATTTGGCTGCGCTGGCCGTTGCCAGCGCTGGAAGGGGCCTCGGAGGTTGGGGCAGCCTCGGCTGCACCCACCTTCGGGGTGGATGGTCCCTTCTCCTCGGTTGACGGAGCAGCGCTAGCTGCAACCGCCGCGGGGGCAGATGGCGTAACTGCCGACTCACTGCCTGTGGGTCGGACAGCCGCCGGAGGCCGTTGTGACGCTGCCCCCTTACGCGCCACATCGGCAAAGCTGCTCTTAGACAGGTATGACACCCGCCTACGTGCCTCCTTGAAAGATATATTTTCTTTGACTTTGATTGTGACAATCTCTTTTTCTCTTTTCCAGGACGGGCAGGACCGCGAGTATGCGGCATGCTCGCCCTCACAGTTGACACAATGTGGAGTGTTCTGGCACGTTTCGGAGGAATGTTCTTTGTCACTGCACTTGGCACATGTCAGCCGGCCTCGACAGTTCTGTGAACTGTGGCCGAACCTTTGGCACTTAAAGCATCTGAGAGGATTGGGCACGTATGGCCTAACACGAAGTTTGATATAACCGGCCTCGACGGACTCGGGGAGGACACTTGCACCGAAAGTGAGTATCAGGTGTTTCGTATTGATCTCTTTACCGTCTCGCCTGATCTTAATTCGCTTTACATTTATGACATTCTGTTCACTGAAACTCTCCAAGAGTTCAGCTTCAGTGAGCTCTAGCATGTCATCGTCCGAGACAACGCCGCGTGTGGTGTTCATGGTTCGGTGCGGAGTAACTGTTATTTGGGTCTCCCCAAATGAGACAAGTTTCGGCAGTTTCTCGTACTGATTCTTATCGTGGAGCTCCAAGAGAAGATCACCACTTGTCATTCTCGACGCCTTATATCCTGTTCCAAAAACTTCAGTTAAAGACTTCGAAACAAGGAACGGTGAAATGTTACGCACTAGTTTGTCTGGGTTTTCTGAGTGGATTACATGATATCTGGGAAAGTTCTGGACTTGTCGTCCGAAAAACTGAAAGAGATCTTCGGTGCGCCCTCGTTTGTGAGGGCGATCAGGGAGTTTAGGAAAAGCGTTTTCCATGAGTACAGTAGGGTTTTCGGCCGCGATGCCGACCACCCACCATGGAGCCCAACAGGGGGACGTGACAGGAGTTCCTGCTAGAGAAACCCTGCCAACGCCAGCCGTACATCGCTGCTATAACCAAATACAGCATAACCAAGGCTGGCTAGCTACACAAGGTTAACCCTTGCCGCCGGGAGACTAGGAAGTTAGCAGAAGTGAAGAGAAGACAGGAAAGATGAAAAAGGCGAGAGAGAAAGACGAAGACTGGAGAGGAGGACAGGAAAAGGCGACTGCCGGTTTCCCCCGGGTGGGTCAGTCCGGGGGTGCCGTCTATGTGAAGCCGAGGCCGAAGAGGTGTGTTGCCTCCGCTGGGGGGCCTTAAAGGTCCAAACACCCAGCATCGGCTCAACCCCCAGGATCCCCTTTTCCCCAGACACGGCTAAGCCGCGCACGGCTACACGCGGGAGGGTCCAACCCTCGTGTGCTCGGGTCCGTGGTATCGCAACACACCAAACGCCTGCTGACGCAGACGCCCCTGCGGGGGAAATCCGGATAACCGGTTTTCGAGACCGAATTCATTTCCCGATATCCGTCAAATCGGATAGCCGGTTTAAAGGATATTTGCAAGCAATTAGGTACCATCGCATAGCGTTTGCGAATCCCGCCCGTTTGATATTCATGTCGGCATGGTTGGCAATTACCAATATTCTGGCTAAACTTACATGACGTCACGTGACTCTCCTCCACGTGGTCTAAAGTGCGCGAAATACGTACCATCGCAGACCTTGTTCAAAGACCGATCGTTTGATATCCGTGTCAGTATGGTTGGGAATCATGCACGGGCTAGCGAAAGAAACGTGATGTCACGTGACACCCTTTACGTGATTTGGCGTTAGCTACTAGTAAACCATCGCATAGCTTTTGATTTCCCCGTTCGGTCGATATCCATGTCGGCATGGCTGGCAATTACCCATGGTCTGGCTAAAGTTACGTGATGTCACGTGACTCTTTTCCACGTGGTCTGAAGTGCCCGAAATGCGTACCATCGGAGCAGCTGTTCAAAGACCGCTCGTTTGATATCCATGTCAGTTTGGTTGGGAACCATGCACGGGCTTGCGAAAGATACGTGGTGTCACGTGACACCCTTCACCACGTGAATTAACGTTAGCTACTTGTACACCATCGCATAGCTTTCGATCTCCCCGTTCGTTCGATATCCATGTCGGCATGGTTGGCAATTACCCATGGTCTGGCAAAAGTTACGTGATGTCACGTTACTCTTTTCCACGTGGTATGAAGTCCGTGAAGTGCGTACCATTGCATACCTTGTTCAAAGCCCGATGGTTTGATATCCATGTCAGTATGGCTGGGAATCACGCATTGTCCGGCGAAAGATAGGTGAGGTCACGTGACACCATTTACCACGTGATTTGACGTTAACTACGTGTACACCATCGCAGAGCTTTTGATTTCCCCGTTAGTTCGATATCCATGTCGGCGTGGTTGGTAATTACCCATGGTCTGGCTAAAGTTACGTGATGTCACGTGACTCTTTTCCACGTGGTCTGAAGCGCCCGAAATGCGTACCATCGCAGAATTAGTTCAAAGACCGCTCGTTTGATATCCATGTTAGTTTAGTTGGGGAACCATGCACGGGCTTGCGAAAGATACGTGAGGTAACGTGACACCTTTACCACGTGATTTGACGTTAGCTACGTCTACACCACCGCATAGCTTTTGATTTCCCCGTTCGTTCGATATCGATGTCGGTATGGTTGGCAATTGGTCATGAGATGGCTAAAGTTACGTGATGTCACGTGACTCTTTCACGTGGTCTAAAGTGCCCGAAATGCGTACCATTGCAGAACTTGTTCAAAGACCGATCGTTTACTATCCATGTCAGTATGTTTGGGGACCCTGCACGGGCTTGCGAAAGGTACGTGAGGTCACGTGACACCCTTTAACACGTGATTTGAATTTCGCTACGTGGGTACCGCCGCATAGCTTTCGCGATTACCATTCCTTTGATATTCATGTCGGCGTGGTTGGTAATTGCCCATAGTCTGGCTAAAGTTACGTGATGTCAGGTGACTCTTTTTCACGTGGTATTGCGTACGCGAAGTGCGTGCGATCGCAGACCTTTTTCGAAGCCCGATCGTTTTATATGTATATCAGTGTGATTGAGAATCACGCAAGGGCCAGCGAATATACTCGAGGTCACGGGGCAGCGTCTCCCACCTGATTTGACATTGGCTGCATGCCGACCATCGCATAACTATTGCGGTTCCCGTTCGTTTGACACTCATCTCACTCTGTAAATCACATGTGGGCTTGCGAAAGGTACGCGAGGCCACGTGACAACCTTCGCCACGTGGTGTAGCGTACCCTTCGCGGATACTATCACAGAGATCCTTCGAAGCCCGATCGTTTGATATCCATTTCAATATAGCTGAGAATCAGCAATATGCTGGCGAACGTTACGGGAGATCCCGTAACACCCTCTTCCACGTAATGTCAGATGCGTTACGTGGCTATAATCGCAGAGCTTGTTCGAAGCTCGTTCAATTTGATATCCATGTTAACGGGCCTTGTAAAAAACAAAACAAAATGATAAGAGGTCACGTGACGATCTTTTCAGCCTGTTTTTATCAGCTTACTAATCACCAGTTTGTTGCTGGATGCCCCCTTGTTTCAATGCATGTCAGCAAATCCATGAAATAGCTAAGTTCTGCATGACCCTGTTAACGGAACCAATGTCCATATCAGTGCAATATGTAGATGATATTTCACGCGGGAAAGGCATTTCTGCAGTCCCACGAAAATGCTCCGCAAGAAAGCTCTTCAGTTATATTGGGTCAGCGCATTATAAGTATAATTCTAACATTATAACATTAACATTATAACATTATAATCATAACATTTCTTCATTATTTTGGACATCCTAGAACACCTCCGCAAATGCATCTCCGTATTAAATTATTTGGCTCTGAGATTAAATGTATGGCAGCTGAATTAAATTCACTGGCGCTTGGACGAGAATAGTTGACGCTTGGATTAATTTGAGCGGGAAAATCTAGTAGATTCGAATATCCGAATATCCGGCTAACCGGTTATTTAAACCGGATATTTTCAATATCCGTTTCTTAAAATCTGGATAACCGGATAACCGGTTTTCGAAGCCGGATTCATTTGCCTCCGGTTAAACCGGATATCCGGTTTGACGTATATTTGCAAGCACTACTATAAACAGATAGATAAATAAAGGAAGAAAAAATTACCGACGATTACGTTACTTCCTAATGCGAAATTTGAGCGCAGCAAATAAGCTGTTTCACCTTTTGGATAGATTGAGGCAAAGAAATCGAGCAACACATGTATGCGCTATCACATAATTTTTTTTTATTTTTCACACGTATTCCTTTAACAAAGACTCCACTAACAGTTCTTGACAGTCATGAAGGAAGCTTTGTGGTCGGAGAAATAGACTGATATATGTTCGACTTGGTACACCAATGCTTGATTCTCAAAGACGAGATCTATACAAGTGCCTCGCGAGGTTGTCACAGCCGTGGGGGAAGCAGAGGCTAAGCGCCGCCGCCGAGAAGACCCTGCCGTTCGCGCCGCCGAAGCGGAGGCTCATCGCCGCCGTCGAGAGCAACCAGCAGTAAGCGAGGCTGAAGCAGAAGCTCATCGCCGCCGCCGAGAAGACCCTGCAGTTCGCGCCGCCGAAGCGGAGGCTCATCGCCGCCGTCGAGAGCAACCAGCAGTAAGCGGAAGCGGAGGGGGGCGGCGTGTACACC
This sequence comes from Dermacentor variabilis, assembly GCF_050947875.1. NCBI lineage: Eukaryota > Metazoa > Arthropoda > Arachnida > Ixodida > Ixodidae > Dermacentor > Dermacentor variabilis. The sequence goes on along the minus strand of NC_134578.1, from coordinate 117,951,564 downwards.
CAGCGGCAAACGATGGGGGCAGAAGCGCGCGCAGCAAGCGGACAACACGATAAAGGGAGGAGGGAAGAGATAGCAGCGACTGACTGATGCCGCTGACGGCGATAGTGAGTCAACCCCAGCTATCCGCCACACAAGAACAGGGGGGGGGGACCCTTTCCTCCTCTTTCTGCATGGCGGCGACGGTGTTCTATGCAGTCACGTTATCTTGACTCTCTAGCGGCGTCAGCGGCATCCAGCGGTATCAGTCGGTCGCTGCTAGCGCTGGGGGGATGAAAGGGGGGCGGAGCTGGTTACGAGGCCGACGCCGACGCCGACGACGACGCGAAACCCAGGAACGGGCGCCAAAGAGCTGCGCTCTAAAAAGGAAGGAGGGGAAGGACCGCAGTAGCTATGTAGCGCAGTCTGCTGACACCTGAACAGCGGTCAGCAGCGGAGGAGGGGTGGGGGTAAAAGAGCAGGGGGAGAGGTTAGCATAGAGTTAAAACGGAGTATTTACAACAGAGCGACTAAGTAAAAAGAACAAATAAAAAGACCGTGAGTACAGTGACTTTGTCGAGACATTTTGTCATCGTCAATGTTAGATCCCGCGGAACAGCCGGGTGTCGAGGTCCGACTGCTAGATGAAGTCAGAGTGTGTTTGTAAGCTACCCCGGAGCACGTGTACCTGCATAGAAATTACACAAAGAGAAGTTTTATTTGCTTGTATAATTTGTCCATTTTGATGTCACAACACAAGTATGCTTCAGTACAGATCGAATTTTTCTATACACTCAAGTACATATCAAGTTGCTAGAATACAATCAAGTACATATCAAGTTCCTACAATACAAGGATAATTCAAAAATATATATGTATATACATACAAGGATACTTCTATGAATACATACAATGCAATGAGTACAATGAGTACAATGTCAACGTGGACTATACAATTTTTTCCCAAACAAACTTATATAATCTTATTGAGCAGACTTATACAATTGCTAGGTTTGTCTTGTTCTTTGTGTGTTTATTTTTGTAATGCGTTCTCTTTTGCATGCTTTGGCGGTTTACAAATTGAGCCATTAAGAAGGGCTCAACAGTCAGTATCCTATGATAGGAATTGTAACCTTGTCCTTCCTTATCAGCCAGAATCGTGTGTGCCATTTTTTTAGGAATTCTTTTCTTTAATACAGGATATGCGGCTTTCTGGGGTTTTCGTGTTATTTGTGCTTTTCGCCTTCTTTTCCATAAGCAAAACATAATTATTATTGTCATTAATTTTTCGAAGTTGTTCTTGTTTCTATATGGCTTACCTAATTTTGTTTTGAAATGGATAGAGGCTAATCTCCAAATTATTTTGGCAGGGGGGCAACCTTTGAATACATGTTCTTGAGTTTCCGTGCGGTGCATTACGGGCTTCAGACCGTTTGCGTGATACCAAATTTAGCTAGACGTGCTTTTGTTGGTAAGTTCGAAGTCTTGTATTTCGTATGGGAGATTGGTTGCTTTCCAGAACTTCCATTTTTGGGTATTGGTTTTGTTGATATCTTGGGATTTCAGTTCTCTAATGGCCATTCCGCCGTACAAGATTTCTTGTATTGCTTTTTTTGTGTTGATCACCGTTTTGTAGAATTTTGATGGTATTTCCGATTTTAGGCCGTGCCATTTCTTGTCTGTGATGTGTTGATCAAGCGTGCTTAACCAGTACCGTAGTACCGACATTCCCCTGTATTGTGGTGCATTAGTCAATGCCACAACCATTTTCGCAGCTAGAGTTTTTGCTATAAGAGCTACTTTGGATATTCCCAAGCCTCCTCTTGATACTGGCAACCTGATGATATTCTGTGTTACTGCAGCTGGTTTGTCGCTCCATAGATAACGTCCTATGAGGGTTGTTAGTTTATTGGTGACCAGCCTAGGCATGGTCGTAACTCTCGCCACATAAAATGCTGGGGCACACACTTCCGATTTGATTGCTTCTGCTCTTTCAAGCAGACTCGCCGGCCGGCTCAGTGCTTGTTCAACGAAGTGGGCTGCTTTCCTTAGTGGTTCTTCCCAGCTTTTTGTTGCGATATCACCTGCCTCAAACGAAATGCGAAGAACTTTAACAACTTCCACAATGTGTACATCGTGTAATGCAATACTTCCTGGTGGACCGAAACAAAGTGCTTTGCTTTTTTGGTGATGTATTTTTGCACCAGATGCTGTCGCATAATCTTCAAAAATCCGTAGAAAGGCTTGATAGCTATCTTCATTTTTCATAAGTAATGAAATGTCGTCTGCAAAGGCTGCGATTTTAATTTCCTGTTTTCCTGGTAGGGGAAAACCCCTAATTATGTCATTGTGCTCGACAGCTCTTAACAAGGGATCTAGGGACACGACGAAGAGTCCTGGTGACAGACTGCACCCTTGTCGTACCCCTCTAGTAACTGCAAACATCTCTGTTACGAAGTTATTAATTTGTATTTCAGTTGTCATTCCATGGTATGTTTTAATGATGTCTACGAATGCTGCTGGAAATCCAAATTTTTCCATAGTATTGTATATGTATTGATGTTTAACTCGGTCGTATGCGTTTTCTTGATCTAATGAGATGAAGATGCCTTTACATTCTTTTTGTTTTGCGTATGCAAAGGTGTCTCTAGTAGTTACCAACGAGGCATAAATTGATCTTCCGGGAACCGCTGTAAAGTTGTCACCACTTTATAATCAGTATTAAATAGCGTTATGGGTCTCCATCCGTTGACATCTAATGGATCACTGTTAGGTTTGGATAACAGTATAATGCGTCCCTTAGCGAAGGACGGTGGTTTTTCCTTGTTTTGAATGAGGTTATTTAGGGTTTTCACTAGTTTGGATCCAATCACATCAAAAAAGGTTAAGTAGAATCCGGTCAAAATTCCATCTGGTCCAGGTGCCGATTCATGCGTCATTTTCTTGATTATATTTAATACTTCCTGTGTTGTTGTTGGGGCGCATAGTTGTTCGTTGTTTTGTGCACTTATTTGGGGAAGATTTTCTAATAGGCCGATGGTGTTGTATTCCTGGGTTGGTTGTTCTTCTTGTAAAATTTTTTTTAAATGCTCTAGAAATTCTTCATTAATGGATTCTTGGTCTGTTGTAATTTCGCCGTTGTTTAATCTTATTTTCTCTATCCTTGTTTGGTTCCTGTCACGGTTTGGATTTCGTGCTCTGTGTCCCAAATCCGTTGGTTCAACGCTGTGATTGTCGACTTGCTTTCTCTCGATTTCTTTGGTTTTCTTCAGACGTTCTTTGTATTTGTATCGCAGGCAGTCCACATATTCTTGCATACAGCATGTCATTTCCCCTCCTCTCTCTATGATTCTTATTCTTCTTAGGATTTCGTTAAGATCTTTGGTGTGTCTTTTTTTTCTATTTTGTCCAGCCTCAATAAGTATTTTTTTCCATTCTTCTTTTAAATCATCCCAATTTCCGTTGTTGTTCTTTTCCAAGCTTGTTTTCAGTCTCAGTCGTATCCATTCGATTTGTTCTTGATCGCGTAGCAGTATTGGGTCCATGCGCCACAATCCTGTGTTGTGTGGTTGCCCTTCTATTCCTCTGAGTTTGAATATGACCGGATTGTGGTGGCTAAAAGGTTTACATCCAGCTGGTCATTGTATCGTTTTAATATCCATGAGGTCCTTTAATAGACAAGGTGATATGTAGGCTCTGTCCAATCGGCTTTTGGTATGACCACAAGTTGTACTTTGAAACCTGTCTCCGTAGGACCAAACCCATGCATCTGACATATTATGGTGTTTAAGCAAATTTTGAAGTTCTCTTGCATGATAGGTTGATCGACCACGCCCTGGGCCTCGAATGTCTCTGTTGCTATCGAGGACACAATTAAGATCTCCGACCAATATACATTGATAATTAGTGGGCATGTAATCCCATAGGTTGTGGAAGAATTCATTTGTTAAGCTTCTTGTCACCGGCGCACATACATTGATTATCCGAGTCTTCCTACCTCCTAAAAAAAGGTCAACATATACAATTCGCCCTTTTGTATCGCATGAGCAAAATGCACGACTACGACATCTGTTCGAAATGAAAATAATACCTGTACCACAAGCTCTGCTATTCGCAGTTGTTTGCACCGCCGACACCAGTTTTGTTTCCAGTGTAATACAGTACGAGTGTCGCGCATGTTTCGCGTGGCCCAATGCCTATGTCCCTGCGTTCAGAATCCGCCCAACAAGCTCATTTCCATTACTTTCGTGCTAACAATACGCAAAGCCCATTTGAGCACCTTGCTGTGCTCCAAAAAAGGTTTCTTTTTATATGCATGCGCGACGGGAACGCTTTGCGTATTGCTGAGTAAAACACTATGAGCCTAAAACAGATGTGGCTTATCTACGGGGCGCCGCTTCCGCCCCCCCCCTTCCTTATCGGCCTGTTTGCAAACTGCATAAACATGAATGACGATTAAGGTGACATCGGCCGTACTTTGGTGCCACAGTGCGGGCTCTTCAAATCGCCGAAGCTAAGCAGCTTTGACCTGAGCTAGTACATGAGAGGGAAACAACCTCCAAGAACGCCGACGGGTGATAGCTCCGCCTCCCGCGCAATAGTTCGAATGTCCGCTTTGTGAGATACAGTTACGGTAATGGCGACGAGGGTTGTCCCCTTCCCCCACAATTGCAACAATCTGTCATCACCAAGAATGCACCAAAAACTCAAGGAATTATTATTATTATTTGTTTTGAACACATATATACATATACACAGTTAACAGGAAAGGGAAAGCGAGGAGTAGGCTGGCAACAGCCACCGGAAGGGGCACAACGCCTGCCTACTCTTCTGAAGGGAGGTGACAGCAACACGGAAATGGAAGATAGGAAGGAGGGGAGGAAAAAGGAAAGGGGAAAGGAAGAGCATCAGGACAAATCTAAAGACTAAAGTAGAACACTGCAACAGGATAAATCTAAAGACAAAAGTACAACTCTGCAGCCGGAATTAAAGTGACGTCGCGTCAAACCACCTTCGCAATTATCAACCACATCCATGGCTAGTTCGCTATGCGGCTAATTGTATTCTGCACGATGAGACGCCAAGTACACCTGCACGTAATCACCGTTTCACCGGTAGTCGGTTCACAATATACACTACAAGGTGTTTGAACCGGCCCCCTCCCATCTTCGAAGGAAGAAGCGTTACGACACAGTACTGATCACACACAGTAGGGCCGGTCACTGAAGGTCACGCTACTACATAATGTTGAATGTTCATGCTACAAACGTGAACCTAAGTTAGTTAACTCTATAAAGGTTAGTAGGGCGCGATGGACCTGATCATGTTAAGATGCACAACCACTGGGGTATAAGCATTCCTCGAGTGTCGCACACCGCAGGCCAAGGAGATGATACTTTCTCACTAGCGACATGCGCTGCGTACAGAAAGCGGGACACTCAAATATAAGGTGCTGAAGTGTCTCGTAGCAACCACAAGACGTACACAATGGACTTTCCACACGCCCTTGTCTGTATAAACGTTCGTGCACGTTCACGCAACCAACCCTCAGCTTGAGCAGTTGTGCTCTAGTGCGACGAGGCAAGCCTCGACTACGAACACGGGGCGGGAACGTTCCATTTGCGACGCGCTGATCCGGATGCTGCTTGAGTAGGTGGTGACGAATCAGCAGACGAGCGTCATCAAGCTTGCACAAAATTTCTGGGTAGTCACAGTTGTTATGAACGCAACTTGAAGCGAGCCGATCGGCCTCTTCATTTCCGGCAATTCCTACGTGTGAAGGTACACATTGAGCAACGAGAGATACCCCACGTGATGTAATTTTGCTCGCAGAGTCAGTAATGCTACGAACAAGTGGACAATCAAGTTTACTGCGTTGTAACCTACTAAGAGCAGCACGGGAGTCCGTGAAGATGACAACCTTCGATGTAATTAACTCCTCGTGCACGTATTTTAGTGCAACATTAATCGCTGCTAGTTCCGCAGCTGTTGACGAAGTTGGATGAGGTATTTGAAAGATACGTCGTACTTGAGTTGAAAGGCAGTAAAAAGCTGCAGAGGCGCCTTGACCGTCGTTGTATACAGATGCATCTGCGAAAAGTTGAAGATAATCTGGAAACTTTTCGAACAAGTGAGACTGAGCAAATTGGAATATTGCTGAAACAGCCATACCCGACTTTTTGTGCATGTCAGGGATTGTGAGGTAAATGGGGAATACGTGTTTCGTGATACCTTTTGGAGGCGGAGACGTATCTGAAGCAGCATGTTCAGAAATGGTAGTGATATCCATAAATAATGCGGCCATTTTTCTCATGCGAGATAACGGGCGGTGAATCAGAAGATCAAGGAGTGATTTACCATTCGATGCGCGGTGCAGACGCCCAATATGATACAGAGCTCTGATCTGATTTCAGCCTCAGCGGTAACTGATGCGCTTCAGTAAGTAATGCAATAGATTGCGCCTCACGAGGTAATCCAAGCATTAGTCGAAGGGCAACGCGATGATCTCGCTCCATTTGGGCCATCAAACTAGGTGGTATGTTCAAAATTGGCAATGCGTACAGCATGCCTGAGAGTACAGATGACTGGTACACCTGAAGAGCCGTTGTCTGGTCGCAACCAGCACCTCGAGCAGTCAAGGCGGCCACATACTTAAGGAGGGAGTGCGATTTTCGTCGTACAGATTTAACGGCACGACGCCAAGAGATGCGATCATCCACAATTAACCCCAAATAACGGTGTTGTCGCATCCAGTTTATAGGCGTTTCGTCAAAATACAGTCGGCTCATTGTTCGACGAGCGCGTTGTTTAGGGTGATATGCTATTGCAGCCGACTTAGCAGGCGATACGAGCAGGCCAACTTCACCCAAGTACTCCGCAGTAGCGTCGAGAGCTCTTTGCAAGTTTGCACGAAGCCGCTGACCAAGGTGCGAAGGGCCGCTTATCCACAGAGCAATGTCATCTGCGTAAACAGCTATGCTCACAGGGAAGCGCGGCGAGTACCGCGTTAAACAAAAGCGGCGATTATACGCTGCCCTGTGGAACACCGCACTTCACATTTCCGTATTCACTAGTTACTTCTCCGACACGCACTTTCATCCGGCGCTCCGATAGAAAATTATGCACAAATTGGAGCAGACGACCCGAAATTCCCGCGGTTGCAAGAGCGAAAATAATTGCCTTATGCGGAACTGAATCGAAAGCTTGCTGTATGGCTAGGAAGAGCATGTAGGCGGAATGCTTGTTTTCTTTAGCAAATTCGAGTGCTGAGGCAAGGTCTGATATGCTGTGTAGAGCCGAACGGCGGCGACGAAAGCAACTCATGACATCAGGGAAAAAATTCAGCTCCTCTAGCCTGACATCTAAGGGACACAAGACCATTCGCTCCATTAACTTGATGATGTTTGAAGTTAGGGATATTGGTCGGTAGGACTTGAGGTGCCTTGCAGGACTGCCGGGCTTTAAGATTAGTATTAACACGGACGATTTCCACTCAGCAGGGTTAACACCGTTCTCCATACTTCATTATACTCGTCCAACATACGGTCATGGGAACTATTATCAACGTTCCGCAATGCTTGGCACGTCACACCATCTTCGTCTGGAGCAGTGCGGCGTTTGGAGAGGCTCAGCGCGTGTCGCAGCTCCTCAGCAGTGGAATCTGCCTCGTCCATCTGGCAGGCTGGACCGTATCCCTTGCTCCGTTACAAACAACTTTACTAGTTATATACACGTCATTATACACGCATTCGTCGCACCCACGCCGCACCACCGCCGTCCTTCTCGCGGGAGGAAGCAGTGGCATTACGCCAGTTACAAACCGCAACTTTTCCAAATCTTGGCTCTCAATAAATTCTACCCACACTGTTATGTAGATCGTTGCCCTGGCTGTGGCAGCTCGCCCACAATCTTCCACGTCACGATTGAGTGCACTGCAAACCTGTTTCCTCCCTTGCCAACTCAACTCTCCTTTACCTCCTACGCAAAAAAGAGCTGTGGGACGATGCCCTCCGCGAGTGACCTCCCGAGGTCCTCCGAGCTGTGATACAACGGGCTCGAAACATCGCCGGAATCATCTTAGGGACCCTGGAATGAGGGTTCCTCCCACACTGCTCTCGCCATTCAAATATTATTAATGAAGATGTTTTCCTCTCTCTCTATCTCCCGTTTCTCTCTTTCCGACCAGGGACTAAACACTTACTCTCCAAAATTTGCACACGGCACGCACATTCATGCAGTGAGTCCTTTGAGGGACGAAAGCGCCCTTTTTAGGACTAACGGCCCAGTTACTTCCGTTTTCCCCGGGATTTTTCTAAGAGTGTACAGTTCGGCGTATATCGAACCCAACACCAAATGTATCTCTTGCAAAACATTTCTACACTTCCCTACGGCGAAACTGGGTATTTTTTAACCGTCAATGTAATTTCGTTTAGGTCAATTGCGTACTTCATTATACAGAACTAGATTTTTATGAAGAAACACGTTGTGATCTAGATAAACTAATATGCGTGCAGTCACACTAGCTTATTGCCTCTAATAACCTGGGTTAATGTGTATGATGTCGTATAGCAACTCACGTTATGTACAAGTGCAAGCCGTTGCGGCGACCTGAACAGATGTGCAATCATCACTCAAGGCGAGTAAATTCAAGAGAACATGTTTCTTTATTGTCGGACAGCCGCAGTAACTTTTAAGGCTGTTTCAAAGGTGCTCACCGTAGCCGAACGATCTTGCAGATGTAGTCGCCGTCCTTATGAGTCATATACGGGATCAACCAGTCAACCATCCTGGACGGAGTAGAAAATATTGATCGGTCTTGCACCCTGGGATGTCTTTCCAGCGGAGAGTACGGGTCATTTGGTTGAAGCGGCATTCGTATAGGCAGTGGGCCTCCAGATCTCGCAGTTCGACCTTACACCGGCAGCCAAGCACTCCGTACACACAGTACACCAATTTAGTGAAGATACTCGGTGGGCAGGTCGCAACACCCAGAGCAGGATCGGAGAACGGGACACCATCCTTGGAACAGAGGCCGTACCGGAGCATATTTAGCACACCGTTGTCCTGGTGCGGTTTGACGGCGCTGTCGTAGGCGGTATACCGGCACACCAAGCACACGGCGTGGCCGCAGGGAAGCTGCCTGGTCCTGGCAGGAAGAGCACAGCAGATGGCGCAAACGCAAGATGCGGGCAAAGGCTCCAAGAATGAGATGCGTCGCATGTCCAAGAAGGGGCACTCGGTAAATGCTTGCAGAACATACGTAATCGGTGGCGGCTTCTCGTTGCACGCGTAGGGAATCTTGAAAGTCGGCGAAGGTTCGCTCCCGCTTTGGGTGCTGTCATGGTCCACAGCAGTTTTCTTTTCCGGGCATCGCGCAGAACGGTTCGGCGATGCTGCTTCAGTCGTCTGGAGGCCTTTACCCTCGAGGACGACGTCATCGCTGGTCGTCTGGACGTGATTGTGGGAGGCGTCGGAAGCATTCGCAAAAGGTCGTCGAAGCCTCCTTCTGCGCGGATTGCCACCATCTTTGACAGCTGTTTCTTTCTCCGAAGAATGCGTAGAGCTATTCAGCGAGGCTCCACGAGCCGCAGCTTCAGAAGTCGGGTGCTCGTACTCACTTGCGAGGACGACCTTGTCGTGGTTGCGCCTTGTCTCTGACCGCACCATGACTGGTTTGGTGCTTCAACGTCGACGTGACTTCGATGGGCTTTAGTCGCTCGTCTCGACAGGTCAGAAGCTGCTGGCTGTCACCGTCGTGGCTTCGAAGAGATGCGTTGTGATTCCGGGCCTGGGAGCGTGCACCGATGAAATTACAGCGCAACCAGTGCAGCTGAACAGGCTCTGAAACCACTGCGTGCTTGAACTGCCTCTCGAGAGGGTTGCGCTGCCTTTTAAAGCCTCCAAGGTGCTCTCCGCCTCTACTTTCTGAGAAGTAGCAGGAATGAGGAGGAAAGCGGAGGAGGCGTTGATGGGTTGTCGTTGATTCGCTTTCACAACGTGCGAAGGGTGCTCCTAAAGTGGTCACGTGGTTGTGCGTTTATGTGCGCGAGTAACAGAAATGGCGAAAGGGAGAGGGTAAAGAGAAACACTCTGAAAATTCTTGAATGTTTGCCAGAAAGATGAGCACTAGTGACACATTCTGTAGACCTCTATTTTTAGTTTTTTGTTAACGCTGTTATCTCCTCTCTGAATAAAACTGAAATACACAGCTTTTTTTCCCAATTATGCCCGAACTGAAAACGCATCAAAACACGCACGATATTTGCTGCGGTGGTTGCTCCCATAGGATTACATAGCACAGCAATCTCGGGTGCTTAAACAACCGCCTTGGCGAGTGCCCTTCAGCCTTGATTTAGCAAAAGAGAAAACAGCGGGCTACAACCCTGATGCCACAAAGCTCATGCTATTTCCGGAAACCTTTTACAGGAGATAATATTGCGAGCGTATGTGTCCGAGTTTCCTGACAGGTTCAGGCTTTAAGTGATTGGCTTTATATCATGATTTTTGCGCGCTAGGTTTATGAGTTGTGTTCCACTTTCTCTCCTTGGGAAAACAATTTCATCAATGAAGATATACGACAAAAAAAAAACGAGGGGAGTGGTCGCGTTGTCGCTAACACGTGCCGTTTTGGCGGTACACGCTGTAATGACTTGGTTTGCATTTATACACGTTGGTACTAGTGTCGATTCTGTCATTTCCTCATTCTACGTTCATGAAGTATAACTTTTACGCCATAATTAGCACGCAAACTTAGGTCTAACGCTTTATTACAGAGTCTCTTCTTTGTGGAATTGTTGACCTCCTTACGTTTCCAACTGCTGCTTACGGTCGCAAAATAACATGTTGCTCTCTTGCAAATGGATGGGCGTTGCATATACAATTTCCTAGGAATGGCCAGCAGCACGGCGTGCAATTTTCAATGGTGGGCAAGAGAGTATAAAGCACCTAATCTGCCACTTGCACATTCAGCGCTCTGCCCCTAGAGCTACCCTTGGCTGCTAGGACAATGTACGAAATCAAAGAAACCTAGCTGAGCTGGCCGCGAGTAACTCTTTTCGGATTCGTGATGCTCCGATTTAAAATATACATCTCTTGTCTAAGCCTAAACGACAGCGATATAGGCGAGGTGAGTTACGGTAGCTCGTGCCTTTGGACTAGCAACGCTTTTCACACGGCGCTTTCAGGGGGCAGTTTCACCACGGCTACTGTGTCGGAACTCATATCTCACGTGACTGTACGTATTTAAGCAATCATTGTTACAAAATCACTGTATTTTCTTATTCAGATCTTCACATTAGACAGCCAAAATATATGCAGCAAAACCGTCACATTAATGTTTCAATACTTTTCGTTATAACGTAGATGCTCGCGATGATCCGTATGTTGCAAACTACTGAAAATGCATCGAATGTTTTCACTCAGGCATCTGTTTTTCTTCCTGATTATGCCAGGAAACCGAGCCTGATGCCACCAACGCTCAGAAATGTAATCGGGAGCGCGCACAATGTTCTCGCACACCTTGTGTGGTATACCGTAGCGCTGAGGTGCTTCTTGTATAACGTAGGGGAATCGGTTGTAAAGGCATGTGCACGGTTGGGCACATGCATTTAAGCTCACGAACTTGATTTGCACAAAGGTAACTTGTCCAAGCTTTCATACTTGCTTTATAAGAAGCCTACTGCACCTTCAATATGCCGGCTGCTTTTGACTCCACCAAACAAACCTTAGACCAATACAAATATTGGTGACATCATTTTATCATTCGAGTATTCAGATTGGTAACCTCCAGGCGCGGATTACGTTTATAAGTTCTGTGCGTAATTAACGGAGCTATGTTAATTGAAAATTGAGTAATTGATCTTAGGTAGCTAAAGAAAATGAGTAGTTTGAAAACCGTCCTCGAGATTACTTGAAGAAACATGCTTCTGTAAGAGATATGGGAACATTTTTTTTTTGAATTAGACGCTCTTGGAAAGCGTAACTGACGCAGGAAAAGAATATTCTGTACAGTCACAGAAAGAACAGCGCTTCAAGACTGGACACAAAGGAGGAACCACACACACTGCGCTAACAACTTGAAACGTTGTTCTTTCTGTGATAATGAACCAACTAGTTCATCAGTTAATCGTTGCAAACCTGTAAAGTAAACCTGACCGCACTTAGCCTTTTATGATGCGATTATCAATAGTATGGCCCTGTGCACACGTTCCTTGTGGCCAGTCCGCTTTCGATTTTTATTCACGCGGTTTCTTCAAAGCCAAGCAGTTTAAAGTTTTAGTGTCAATTAGCAGCGAACATGTGCCGCCGAAAGCTTGCTTCGTAGCAGAAGCGATGCATGACGCAATCATTGTGCAGATTTATCGCGTCACTGGCATCAAGACAATGCGCTGCCGCCCAGGGAAGGAAAATAATGAAAGTGAAAAACTTGGTAGCTGCTCACGGAGCCACGCTGAAGATGACGGTGCCATTGTGACAAAATCTGAGGCGGCGGTATTTACCACTGTGGAGCTTCTTTTTTTTCTTTTTTTACAGCGAAGCTGGTAAGTGCTATTTTTCCCGCTATCGTGTCCGCGTGCAGAGCAAGATCTTGTGTTACTGCAATGTCGGGCCAACCCGCGGCGGAGGTGACGCAGGCGTCAAGCCCTCCCCATACGTTGGTCGATCCCGAAGATAACGCAACGCAGGGCCGACCCGCGGTGAATGTGCAGTTCGCCATTAAGGGGCCCACGTACACAGCTTCACTCATCATACTCCTTCGCAGAGTGGAAGGGAATTAAGTGTTTTTCCGTTGATGTCGCTATCCGTAAGACATACTGCTATAAATGCAATGTCATTCGTTCTTGTCTCGTAGATTTAAATATGGGTTTAAATAAGCTATGTCCCATTGATCCCCAACGGTAGGTGTAAGCGCGGGAATGCTCGCTATCTCGCGCGCTCACAGACGCGCACACACACACAGAAACAAACACGCACACACACAGAGATACGACACATGTTCGCCCGTATTCACATTTACACGCGCTCACACATGCACACATGCACAAAAATGTACGCACGTACACACACGCGACTGCATGCACACAAATACATGCGTATGCTCGCACACGCATACGCGCACTCGTACGTACGCAATTCAAAAACTGAGACACAAACAGGCGCGCAAGCGCAAATGAAAGTACACAAGCACGAACGCTCAAGGCGTGTACACGCATATACACTCCCTCTCCTACCCCGTTGCCTCGCAAAAACATGCGCGTGCAAACAGACTGAATGACACTCGCTCTGCAACTACTGTTCAAACTCCAGCTGTAATAAATCGCCTTGCGATTTAAATTTTGCGCTTCTTCAAGTCAATGTCCCCTCTGCCGAGAGGGTGCAAAGCGATTTGCTCCTGTCATGTGACATGACTGCCCATCCCCGACCCAAACACTGCTTTGACGCTAACACCAATGTTCCGACTAAGTGGCATAAATGCACATGTTGTTACAAAGGAGTACCCTCTTGGCGCACACAGTCCAAACTTGTTGATAGTCGGCTATTATTTAGAAATAAAATTGTTTATAATTTTGCCCATTCAGTTACGCATGCGCGTTGCCGTGAAGTTCCACAAGATGGTTAAGGTGCAATGTCCAGAATGCCGGAGTATCTACATGCTACAAGGCGCGATAGCTTTTTTTTTAAATGTAACACAGTGACATGCACATGCTTGTTGTTTTATTGTTCAAGGAACAAAATCTGATAATAAAAGCGATGAGTTAAATAAGTAACCCATTACTACGTTTTAGGAAGTAAAAATTGAGAATATAATGTTTGAAAGACACTCCTGGAAAAACCAATGCTGAAACCAAATCTTGAGTTTTGTGTATCGGCTATCTGGTGGGGGACCGTCGAACTGAGTCCATCGTATCGCGAAAAAAAGACTTGGAAAGGACATTTAGCACCAGCAAACAAGGACAGAAGGGAGACGACACCACAATGCACTAACTTCAGCAACTTGATTTTCAGGAAACACCCACCTATTTAACCCATGCACAATGGCGCCATCTCATCCAAATCTTAACCATCCAGAAAAGCCGTCTCTTTGTATAACAAGTCGACCGAAGGGGCACTAACACACGTGTCGCTATTCCGACTTTAGCGAGATATAAGAAGGAAGAAGAAGCATGTGCTTGCTGCGGTATAGCTAGGAAAACTATGGAGCAGGTTTTATTAGAATGTGAAGACGTTCACCCAGCGATCGATTTAGGCACCACTGGCCTCCTTGAAGCCCTTGGGTTCAGCGAGAGCGGGGGAAAGTAAACATGTCCGCAATAGCCATTAGTAAGAGGCGATTGGAGGATTGGCGGAAGAAACGTAGGGAAACGACAAAAAACGGAGACGTACAAAAGCACAGTTCGCTATAGGGGATCAGAAAATTTGGGTGTGGTAGTCCATAGTGTTTTTTTCTTCTTTTTTATTCTTTAACCCAGGTAGGACATTAGGCAATATAATAGCAAGAGCTTGGTGGCGGAACCCACCACCATTTATTTTATTTTATTACTCACAACATATGTGCAACGCATCTGTGCGAAAACTTACCTTTTTATATTCAAGCGGGCCAGAGTGCCATGCCACGCGACAGTTCTGTTTCGGCAAAACAAAAATAGACAGTAAAATGTGGTTTACTCAAGGTTTTTTTAGGCAACCTATCGCACAGCAAGGCATTCAATACACAATACAGTATAGCTGAGCTGAATATCCCATTAGTCAGTACAAATGGACGCATTTTGTACTACGATCATACATAGCTAAGACAGCTTCCTACAATTTCTCATAGACACAATACTACAGAGACCATGTTTATTTGCTGTGCGCAACACAACTCTACCAAAGCAATATCGGTCGCAACAGTAATTTGCGAATGATAATAAAATTATCAAGAGCAGCAGATCCACATTTCTTGCATACCAGTAACAAACGCTCCCTTTTTTTATTCCATTCAACTGGTGTACTTGCTAGTCCAAACAGCATCCTATACCTAGCCAATTTTGTGCATGGCTCTCCTTGAGCTAATATGAGGATAAATATCTAGCAAATCATATTAAAAATGTAACTTTTTTGTCCTATGGGGTTTTGTTTCGCAATAGATCGTGTAAGACCACTAGAGCTTCATCCAAGTCATGACATTGCGAACAAGGTATCAATACGGAATTCCTCGCAAGCACACGGAAGATGTTTCTTAAAATTTGTAATGCACTTCGTTTATTCTATCGGCATCTAGGCATAAATAGCCCACTTCCCAGACAATGACAACAAATAGCGCTATGTTCTTATGGGGGGAGGGGCAGTAAATGCAGAAGAAGCATGTGTCAATCGCCGGTTGGTCGTCATTATAGAAGTCGGGCAGGGACAGAGTGAGGCACAAAGGTATCATTGGATGCGTAGCTTCGGGACATGGGGAATTTAAAAGCAAGTTGGCTACATTCAATGCGTCAGGGTAACCTGGCACATTGTGTTTGAATGGTTGTGTTTCGAATGGTTGTGTTTTGAATGGCTGTGAACAATTGTGTTTTGAATGGTTTTCAAGACCTTCCTCCAACACGCTCAATGTACAGTACACGCTTCCTTTAACGTAGCCTATAGGCTTATAAAAGGGTGAACAGCGCACACGAACGGCGACAGAGAGAAGACCAGGATACAGCGCACTGTCGCCATCCGTGTGCGTTGTTAACCCTTAAAGACGCTCTATTAACTAGCCCACCAAGCCATCCTATAGGCTGAGTTACGAGCGACCTGTTTGAAGCCTACACTGTAAACGAAAATATACCCAGCTGGGAGGTTTTGCAGATATATGTTCCCGTTAAACTCCGATGCCTAACCATATACTTCGACACATCTGAGTGCATGAGGCATTAACTTTTATTATACTCCGTACGGTGAAGGACGAAATGTAACAGCATGCATTCTCCGGTTATACTCCGATAGCCGGTTATACTCCGATAGTTTTTAACTCCGTGCTCTCGAAGGAAATACTCCGCACCATGGCTGTGATTGGCTGCCTGAGGAGTGACGTCAGCGGCCTCTCTAGCACCTAAAATCCAACATGGCACTATTGAGTTACGCTGGGATGAAGCAAAATGTAGGCCTGGCCTTCAGCCGCGCTCGTAAAACAAAAACAAAAAAAGTTTGGGGCTTGATGCGATTATTTCGAGTGGCGACCAGCATCAACGAAGGTTGTCGTCGACTGTAGCAAACGTTTGTGTCTGTTGCGAACTATTACACGTGCGACAGTGTCGTGCAGTGACCGGCACAGCTGGCCGGACTGATGGCTTCGATCTCGCAAATGTGTGGTGTACGGATCGCGTTTTCTCGCGTGTTTCCCAAATGCAGTGGCCACAACTGATAATTTGGTAATGATAAGGTTATCCTGAACTTCATATGCTGTAGCAGTGCCGAAATGTGCGCGTGCGGTCGCCTTACTGAAACGTTAATAACGCTTTGCATTCCCCGTCGTGGACCAGCGGGAAGCTTCGTGTTTGCGGACGTACATATCGTGCAAGCCTCGAAAGAGAACTGACAAGAAGAATGAAAAAGCTTCTCTGTGCGTGTGTGTGTTGCTGTGCCGGGCACAGCGATCTCATCACAATCGAGTGCTCGTGCCCGCCGACTTGGATACCTACATACGTTTGGAATCATTCCTGGCTTCCGTTACATGCCAGCGCCGATGTGCATGCAACGAGTGTTGGCTTAGTGTTACAAACGGAGCTTTTGCGCGAATGATCGTTTTTTTTTCTTTCTTTTTTCAGATGAGGGAGTGTTTGATCTCCGTTGTGTCTGTATCATGCGCTTGTAAGAGCATGTATTTGAAGTCCGACAGCTGAATTTACGGTAAGCTGATGCTCAGGTGGAAAACTCGTCTTGTAGTGACTCGGGTAGTGCAGACCGTGTTTGTTTTTTTTTCCACCTTAGCATAAGTACGCATGTTTGCATTGTTAAATTTCCTACAGCGTACTGTTTATAGTATATGCGTCGACATGTAATACTGGAGGAGACTAGTGGTAATATGCATAGCATTGACATGAAATAACCTGCCTTCTGCTTTTAGCCTTTTTTCTATTGTATGTGCAGAGCCCTATGGTGATGGTGCTATAAACTGTTTTCATATCAAGGAAATTACATTGCTGATCCCATGACCCTTCATTGAAATTACATAATTTCTGTACTGCTGTGTGCATTCCTTATGATCATATAATAAATATTGAAAGCCAATGTCTCCAGTTATGTTGAATGGCGCAAAGCACCCTAAGTGCTTTGCGCTGCCCTGCAAAGTGTTATTGCTTTCTTGTCTGGGTTGCCATCTGAAATTTTATGCTAGTGCTGTTGACAGTGTGTTCATTTTTCTGCAGCTCTCATTGGTGGTGGGAGTGAGAATACTAAATAGGGCCTGAATGCTGCTTGAAAGCTGGCATTGTTGTGCCACTGCAGGCTTGTAACTAGGACCTGGCTACCTCTTCAGCAGTATTTCACTTCTACACACACTGAGCCAATAAATTTGTCACTAACGTTACTCAGTCAATATCGTTCGCAGGTTTACACTGTATCCTGCACCATGCTGGCATTTTCAGCAGATTTGTATAGACTGCTATAGCCCATACTGAGTAACAAAGCAAACATGACTGAATCACTGAACCTGTTAAGAGACTACAGCCTTGTTCACAACATGCATTGTATGCACAGCAGATGTCCTTTCGACACTTCAGCATAAGCAAATTCATCATAAAAATAACCTGCTATACGAATGAAATCTGACATTTCCCTGCCATAACTGCATTGTTTCGTCATTCAAGTGCTAGTATTTTTTCTTGTCCAGGGGCTGATGGGTTATATACTAAAATGAGACAAATATTATTTTTGTTCAGGTTTAGGCTATAGTTCCTAAATGACATGCAGCTATCATTCGCAAGACTGTCATGTCACATTACATTCAAAGCTGCTGCTTTCCTGATAGCAATACCTTGCAGTGCTTGTGGTTTCACCTTAAATAAACATCAGTGTCAATGAATTTTCCGGTAGGTAATTGTTAAAAGTGAAGCTTTTTCTTTGCCTCCCATCCCATGGTTCTGTCTGGGTGGGTCGCGGGTCGTGTTCTTGCCAAATAGATTCAACCTTATTCTTTAAAAAAAAAACATCCAACGGCAGGATTTGAACCTCCGTCCGCCAGCCGCAGCAGCCGCATGCTCTAACGATTTTTCCTTTATTGCTTGTTTTGACCAGAAAAAATGGTACAACTTTTCAAACAAGGCAGTCTGTCTTTGCTGGCAGAAATGGATTATAATTTCTTCCATGCAATGAAGTCATCAAACACTAATGCAATATGGCAGTTCAAGCAGCACCCTATACACTTGTCCGTACTATCTGTCTGCACAACACTAAGAAATTTTCCCTACTGAGCGTACACTCAAAGCAGCATATCTACCCTGCATGGGGGATTGGCCAAAAAGCAGATGGTACATATCATGCAGCCAACAAACTCTTTAATGTAATCTCCACTTGTTGACGATTGTGATTTCCATACTATGACACATGCCATCAACAGAGTAATTAGCAAAAAAGCGTGTACACATGTAGATTATGACGATATTCTGCATACAATGGGCACATACCTAGGTCATGTGATTGGCTGAGGAATGGGCAGTGCATATCGTGCCATCATCGACAAGCTTTATGAGATGATCGCTGCATGTTCTTAATGACTATAATTTTCATACTACAGCACATATACACAATGGGCAATCAGCCAAGAACTGACTGGTACATTTAAAATATTTATAAACAAATACAAGCCAATATAAATTCTTCTCATCTGTATTAACAAAAGCAAGTATTACTAATATGCCTATTGATGCAGACCTAGATTACTGGTACATGGAACCTATTGACAATACTATTGATGATATTGTTCAGCTTCTTAATAACTGGGAAGTTTCGTCTTCAGCAGGTATTGACAATATTAATTCTAAATTACTAAAAAATAGTTTCAGTATCCAGCATTTTTTTATTGCACATTTTTCATCAATCTTTGATGACAGGTCAGATACCCCAAGATAGGAAAACAGCCAAAATCATACCCATCTTCAAAGACGCTGACAAAAATTTTGGCTGAGAACTACCGACCGATATCAATAATGTGCATATGCTGTAAAATGATGGAACACATTATTGCATCTCATGTTTACCATCATCTAGAATTGAACAACTTCTTTTTTCACAATCACCATGGTTTCAGGAGAGGTTTGTCAGGCGAAACGCAACTGCTTTAATTTACGACAGATTTACATTTTAACATCGACTCAAACCTTCGAACTGACAGCATCTTTCTGGATTTTTGTAAAGCTTATGACCGCATGGCCCATTGTCGCCTGTTTTTGAAGTTATCATCATTAAAAATTCGTTCACTAACTCTATCCTGGCTTCGAAATTTTCTTTCTAACAGGCAGCAGTTTACTTTCGCTAACAGTTTCTCCTCTCCCCTTTCAGATGTTCCATCCGGTGTACCACAAGGAAGCGTTCTTGGTCTCTTACTCTTTCTGATATACATTAATGACATACTCAATAACTTATCATCATGCATGCACATTTTCGCTGACGACTGCATTATCTATCGTTCTATTAACAGCTGTGATGACCATCTGATCCTCCAAAATGATCTTAATCAAATTTTTGTTGGTGTGACACCTGGCTAATGACTCTAAATTCATCAAAATGTAAAGTGATGTCCTTCACCCGCAAACGCACTAACTTGGACTATTCCTACTATATTAAAAAGGTCATATTATTTCGGACCTCATCATTTAAATATCTAGGCGTAAATCTTTTAACAAACCTCTCCTGGACTTCTCACATTACGACCATCTGTGCCAGCGCTTCTCGATCACTGGGTTACCTGCGACGTAACCTTCAGAACTCACCTCCACTTATCCGCAAACGGGCATTTCAAACATTTGTTCGCCCTCGACTTGAGTTCGCCGCTACAGCCTGGTTTCCCCATCAAAATTACTTAACATGCTGTAATCAAACCAAAAAAAACTGCACGTTTTATTTCCCGAATTATGACTACCGTTCTAGCGTAACTCAAAGATTCACCTTTCACTTCAGCTGCTAAGCAATCGTCGCGACATAGCCCTTTTGTCATTATTTCATAAATATGCCCACCACACTAACAAACGCTCCCTACGCCTAGAAACGTCATCGCACATGTCGCACAGATTACACAATCTTCATATCTTCACACGCATCTAGGGTAAAACAGAAGCATTTAATTCGTCTGCAAGTCCCCGTGCCATTCGGCTCTGGAACAGCCTCCCCGACAACTTAGTTGCGGAAACTGATCGTGAAAAATTCTCCACTCACTCAACTCGCTTAACCTTAGTTAACCATTCATATCGCACTCACTGTTCTGTGTTATTTTCCTACCTTTTTCTTGCACTGTAATACATTTGTTACAAACTTATAGAGTTTATTTTTTGTACTCATATACAGCATTATGTAGCTATTATGTTTCTCTTTTAGGCTGTGCACTTGGCTAGTGTTTCTTTATTATTATTATTTTTGTTACTAGATTGTGTGTACTTATTTGTTTCTATGCCCCCCTTACTCACTCCCCATGTAGGGGCGTTGTAAGTTTTTTTACAAATAAATAAAATATAACTGTTACCACATATCATAGCATGAATGAATGAAATCATATGCGCGAGCTGGTTTCTCTTATGCCAAAGAGGCAATAACAAGATGGCCTAATTTATCGCATTTAATTCCCTGTTTCATGAAAACTTCACTTCACATAGATTCCAACATGTATGTTGGATCTGCATAATTCTTTTGCTCAGCAAACAAGTGCAATAAAGAGATTGTGGCTTAGGGCATCCACATGGTGACATCTGGATGCCCACATGTCACCATACACTTTAGAAAATCAAAATACAAAATACACTTTACTCAATCAGAAGGTTCAAACACAGGCTCACTGAGCAAGTGAACAAATTGCACTAGCGCTTGGCTAACTAGCCAGGCTCGGCAATGGCAATTAAGTGCCAACTGTGGCCACATGAGATCAGTCCAATTCCGTGAATACTTCACTTAGTGCAGGTTGTGTCCTTAAAAATAAGACATGTACTGGGCATGTCATGCACACACAAATGACACTGCCGTCTCTTGTTTGCTAAAAAAATCTGTTTTGTGTAACAT
Organism: Dermacentor variabilis; assembly: GCF_050947875.1. Taxonomy (NCBI): domain Eukaryota; kingdom Metazoa; phylum Arthropoda; class Arachnida; order Ixodida; family Ixodidae; genus Dermacentor; species Dermacentor variabilis. The sequence continues at coordinate 117,930,366 of NC_134578.1, read as the reverse complement.
GAGGCACACGTGGGCCTAATAGAGTGCATCAGGATGTTCAGTGCTAAAAGGTTTAACAGCTGTGACAAGCATAATAATATCTGCGTTGTGTTATCTGAAGTAGCTGGGAATTGTTTTACATAACTGCTGCTGGCAAGATGGTGAATAAAAACATGTGCACATGGCTTATAGGAGTGTACCTGAGTGCACATGACAATAACACATATAAGACATCTATTGAAATAAAACTTATACGCAACCTTGTTGTGGTGGTCACTCTAAAAAGGGCAGCAAGCTTCCAGCAGCAGAAATGTTCTGCTTTGATATGCTTGAATAGATGAAGGGTGTATGTAGCGTGACCAAGTTCTACGTGCCATCAAAGGTGCTAAAGGAAATGTTTTTTTTTTGTGTAGTGCCTTATGGAATGTACCACAGGAGTACAACCTGTTCTGTGCTACATGTCTTGTCACAATGCAGCTTGTGCGTGTGAGTATTGGAAATACTTAGTTAAATACATACTACACAAGAAGTAGCAGCTTTGTTAATAAATAAAGCCGGTCACTGACCAAGGTCAAAATCAAAATAAAATGATGTTTCGTGATTCGTGCTGATTCCTTGTTCACAATGGAATGTCGGATAAACACAAGGTTCAGTTTATATTGTGACGCGTCTTCTTGGCATGCTCTGCGAGGGCATTTGTCACTGTGTGGCCTTTGGCGACATCATTCTTGTGCTCCTTGATACGGCTGCAGAAATTTCTGCTTTCGCTAATATAGACAGATTCACAGTCAGTGTATGGAACATTCTATACCATGCCAGGAAGACGTGGCCAAGGGAGAGGATCCTTCACATTCGTCAAATCACCTTTAAGCTTGCTTGATGGCACATGTGCGATTTGACACCACATTTCTTCAAAACACAAGCTATCCCAGACAACGCAAAGACATCCTGAGGTTGTCCGCAGGATGTGGAATCGCGGATATGTGAACATCCTCAGGCCATCCTAAAATGTCCTCAACTGATCCTACTTGGATCCATTTGTCCGTCCAAAGAACATACTGTGAACATTCTTTGGACATAATGCCAGGATCGTCTCTGGACCATTTCAGTACCTTTCCAGGATGTGCCTATGCACATTTAAATAAGCCGTGAATGTGATTACGTACTGGTGCTGTACAATGGAATTACATGTGTAAATGTCACTGCTGACCCATATCCATTTCTTTCTCCAAATCGCATACTGTGAAAATTCTTTTGACATTCTGCCAGGACCATCTCTGGACCACTAAGGCATGTTTCCAAGACGTGCTCACGTCCACTTCTAAAGAATCCATGAATGTGATTATATGGTGGTGTTGTACCATGGAATCATTCGTGCAAATATCACTGCTGACCTACTCTTTAAATATCTCATGTACACATCACAACGCAATGCGTAACATACTTCTTTCGCAAAAAGAAAGGCTCGCATAAGCTTAAATATAATATTTATTATAAAAAACATGAATACATAAGGCATCACTCTTAATGCGCAAGAAAATTGTCTGCCTGCTACAGCAATGCAAAAATGAGTAATAAACTGTAACTGACTAAAAATGACTAGAAAATGAGGAATTAAAATACAATCCTTAAATATTAAAGAACGGAAAAGTAAAAATGAGTATTATAATGAGGAAATTATCATTAAAACAGCAAGATGTGGAAAAAAAGTCCTCCGTGCTGTGGTTGAAACATGCTGCACTTCAGTGAGGCCTGCGTTGTCACTCCAGCAGCTCTAGAAAAGACACACAATGAATCACATATTCAGCGTCTCTGACTTGCTTGTACAAGAGAAACAAGGGAAGCAAGTGAAAAGACATGCCAGTAACTTAACTTGGCAATTCAAGGTGTACTCTTCAATTAAAAGGGAGCTTTCAGAAATTAACTCTCAATGAGGAGGAAGTAAAGGCATATACCTTCGTGAGAGAAGGTAAGGCGTGGAGATACAAAACACAAGAGAACCAGATAACACAAGTGCCGTTTGAGTTTTCTGGTTCTCTTCTTGTGTGTTCGTGTCTATACCTTACCTTCTGTCACAACGATCCCCTACCAAACTAGTTCAACTTTCTGTAGTTCTAAGCATATACCATACTTATTCGATTGTAAGGTGAGGGCGCAGTTGGGGCACCGAAAAAAAAAGCTAGTATGAACAATAATATAAGGTGACATACAGTAGCCGACGAATTATTCAGACCCGTCGGCATTCGCTAGAAATACCAAAAAGCACAGCTCCTCATCTTACTCCTGAGGTGTCGGTGGTGAAAGTTAGCAGAATAAACTGAATGACCAGTTGGAATTATATGCGGATGTTGCCTTATGGTGTGGTATCCTAGCAGTGTGGCGCGTGCTGCCACAGAAGCCACATTTCAAGGAGAAATTCAAGTAAACCCACACCTCATCTTTATTGTTAAATTTTATTTTCAAATACTAAGTATGGAATGTACGCACAGAATACCATACTGGCTCACCTGCCAAAGCTTATTAGTTGCTACACCTCTCGCTGATGTCTAAAATTAGGATCACCAGAGATGTGGCACCGCTACCGCCATATTGAATAAGTCACTTAATCTATCAGCGAATAGACGGGGAATGCGGGAGATGGCAATTCAAGACGATGAGCAAAACGTGCACAAGGTGAATGCAGGAGCCAACGTTTCGACAAGTGGACTTGTCTTCTTCAAGGTCACATATGCTTTCCTCGCCACAGTACATACAGGTGGGGTTCTTCTAAAGGGGAGGGGGGTGAGGCGGGAGTGCGTGGAAACGAGGGAAAGTGTGTTAGCGTGTCGAATTAGTAAAGGAACGCTGTGTACAAGGTCAAAGCCAGGACCCCCCCTCCCCTCACCCCAGTCTGTCAACCCACGCGCGTTAGCCGGCGTGTCAAGGGCGTCTGACACGCCAGCTGACAAAAAAAAAAGAGAGAAGAAGAAGAAAAAGAAGGGAAGAAAAAGGAAAAGGGGGGGGGATACGCCAAGTAATCAAACTAAGTGTTGTTGCCTATAGCTTGAAGTTTAGCATAGCGAATAGATTCTAAAGCTCCCTTTGAAACGTTTATGCCTATTGGTTGCAATGTCTTGAACTTATGGATAAGGTATGATTCTCTGTATTTTCTTTCTCGTTCAGAACGGAAATTTGACTGTAAGATGTAGAGTTTAAATTCATCAAAGTTATGACCTGGTTGGTTGAACTGCTCGGCGCCGGCTTTGGGAAGCTTTTTAGCTGTGTCCGCGCGATGTCCGTTTAATCTGACGTTCATTGATTGTCCTGTTTCACCGATATATTGTTTCTTACAGAAGGAACATTCAAGCATATAAATCACATCCGAACTTGTGCAAGTGAAGCTAGATTTGACTTCAAGTGTATAATTATTTGCGGTGCTTTTAATTTTAATGTCACTTTGAAGGTGCCTGCAGGTTTTGCACCTAGGGCGACAACATGCTTTTATTACGGGGGAATGCTGCTGGCTGACTTTTGCGTGCACTAACATGTCTTTAAAGTTCTTGTTTCGGCGATAGGTAACCCTGGGTACATCCGGGAACGCTTTTCGCAGACGCTCGTTACTTGATAATATTGGGTGGTATTTTCTTAGGATGTTGTTTATGTTTGGGAGTGCATTAGAATATTTTGTTATAAAGGCCGGCGGTCTGTCAGATTCTAATGTGGGCTGTCTCTTCGCCAATTCCGAGTGTCTCTCCAACCTTGACGCGGTATCATAAGCTCTATGGAGAGCAATTTGGGGATAGTTCCTTTCTGCTAGCGTGGATCTAAGGTCATTTAGGTGGTGGATATAATCGTGGTCTTCGCTGCAGATTCTTCTTATACGTTTCGCTTGTCCGACAAAAATTCCTTGCTTGCAATGTCGCGGGTGATGACTGTTGTAGTCTAAATATTGTTGGCTATCTGTAGGCTTCCGGTAAAGTGTCGTTCTCAGTTTTCCGTTTTCTATGTAGACCGTCGTGTCCAGGAAGTTGACCTGACTAGGAGAGTGGTGAGCAGTAAATTTAATACTCGGGTGAAAGCGATTGAAATGGCTAATTAATTTGGTTAAGGCGCTTGTGCCGTGTTCCCATATTATAAATATGTCGTCAATGTAACGAAGATAGGTGGGGGGTTTTAAAGGGTAGGATTTCAGCAGGTCTGCTTCAAGCTGTCCCATGAAAATGTTCGCATACGTGGGAGCGAATGGCGTACCCATGCTAGTGCCGAAAATTTGCAGGTAGTGTATAGAATCGAATTCGAAATAGTTGAGCGCGAGAACTAAGCTAAGGTGCGATAACTAAACTTCAGGAGCGTGCGCTTGGGGATTGATTGGGGAAACGGCTTCAATTCCTTCACTGATGGGAATGTTGGTGTAAAGGGCAGAAACATCCAAAGTGACTAGAATAGCGCGGTCGGAAAGGATTTGGTTGGCGTTGATGCCGTCGATTATTCGAGGGAAGTGCGGCGTGTCTTGAACGAAAGATGGGAGGGTGGTGGGTATGTTTGACAGGTGGTGATTTAAGAATTTAGATAGTGACTCAGTAGGAGTGTTGTTATTAGACACAATAGGCCGACCTGGGATTTCCGCTGTAAATATTTCTTCGACCGGTACTTTATGTATTTTAGGAAGAAGATAAAAGCGGCCTGCTGTTTTGTTTTTGGGCATCATGAAGCGATATTCAGATTGCGTGATTAGTTCTCTGGACCGGAGCTCCGCTATTGTGCTTAACACAATATTGCTGTAATCTGAGGTTGGGTCAGAGTCAAGTTTTCTGTAATGGGTGTGGTTGTTCAGTTGTTTAGAACCCCACCTATATATACTGTGGCGAGGAAAGCACATGTCGCCTTGAAGAAGACAAGTCCACTTGTCGAAACGTTGGCTCCTGCATTCACCTTGTTCACGTTTTGTTAATCTATCAGCGTCGCATATAAGGTACGGGGTAACTTCTAGGCTGAGAATTTCAGAAAAAATGCCCCGCCTTCTCCTCGAATAAGTACGGCAAGTGTACACTTCACGCAAACAGAAGAGTACCAGCCTGAAAAAACCTGTAGCCTGTATGCTTATTCCACTAAATAATGTCAAACTGTCCAACATAATCATGTTTCAGATTGTATTTTTAAGCACTTATCAGATCAGCTGCAGGAAAACCTTTGAATTATATTGAATAGCTAAATGTTATTAGGTGGAAAGCTAAATTTAATAATTACGAGAACCTATCAGAAGAAATACTCACCCGTGACTTTTTCAGACTGTTTGTTATTCTTTCTAAGCTTCTCCCCAGCGTGTCTGAGCCACGTTCTTACAACGACCTCAACTTCACTTCTTTTTACAGTTTCAAATGTGGACTTAACACTTTCTGCAACAATAAGGAGATGCTCTGTAGTTATCTTGACCGTCAGTCATGGCATAAAAGAGAGCAGGGTCGTAACAGAAAGGGTAACAAAAGATGAGTGGCTTGCAGTTTAGTTTACACAATTTAATGCTGTATAATTAGCTGTCAATAAAAAATTCCAGAATATACATTTAATTCAGTTATGTTACTTATCTGGCCATGATGGGAGGCAAAGGTTTATGAGCAAGCCAGTGATGAACTATTTTATATAGCAAGAGCAAATAGTGTCGGCTTAATAGTGGACAAAGATTCAAACTTCACAAATTGCATGTTTCAGACATGTGGCTAGAAACCACACATGGCCTTTGAAGGTGATGTGTGCACCCAGTGTAGCCCTCCTGATTATATTATCAGCCAACAGGTAGCACTTGTTCAATTTATATTACGCATGATGCACCTATGTGGTTCTTCACAAAAAGTGGCTCAATCGTACACATGCTCTATTTAATGTGAGCTTATTTGGTATTCAGGCAATGTGCACACGCAGTTCTTGTCGAGACAAAATTAAAAAATGATTATAAGTCAATAGCAGAAGTACTCCTTAAAGGTGTAAGGCGTTGAAGGGCCTTAGAAAACTATCCTGGTGCACCACAGCAACCTGCTGAAAGCTACATTATGTCTGTAGTTTAACGCTAGAAGTCCATTTCCCTGCAGGGTGAAGGAGAAGAAACTTGCCAAAAGCAGAAACAGGATACTGAAGTGTACTTACTATATATCAAGTCGCAGGTTGTCAATGACAAGAACTTCTTTCCTTTTTGTCCGAGCCAACTATATTGAACTGCCACTTCCTGGGTCATCAGGGCTTCAAGAATGCGACGCGTGGACAAACTAACATTTCTTCCTCCTAAGGCAGCGAGTTCCCGTACCTGGAATTTACAAGGTTTTATACCATTACAGGAATACCAACAGTTCAAAGAACACTAACCAATTTTTTATAGCAGGTGAATTTTCAAGACACCCACTGAGTGAAAGCGAGTTTCAGGCTGCAGTCCAAGGTTCAATAAAACATGATTGCAGATTTTAAAGCATAAAGAATCCTAAACAAGATTTACATCTTATACCAAACATGCTACAAGTTTCTAGCATGGCACTATGTTTTCATCGGTGTTTTATACCTCAGAGGTCAGCGCTTAGTATCTCACGAAAAAGTTCAATGCAATTCCAAATGGCAGGCAAAGTAGTGGTCTTGTTTTATTTCATTTATGCACTTAAGCACTACAATGGCACAGCAAAAACCTTTAACATCATTGCTATACCCTCTTCAGTCCGACTGTCCACACCCATGGACCACTTTCATTCTTCTTATAAATAAACCGGAAGTGATAGGCTAATATATTTGGTGTAATGGAAAACCGAGTGCAGGTGGCAGCATATGTCAAGCGTGTAATCCTTTTGTCGCAACCAGCTTTTCAGAAGATTGAAACTTTCTTCATTATGTACTGCTGTACCATCAATGACAAAAATTATGAATGTGCAGTACATTTTCAATGCCACTAGATATGTAGTCATGCGAATATATAGTGGCATGTAGAAGCTTTCTAGTGGTAATGCCGCTAGAAAACTGTAGAAATGGGCTCATTGTCCACGCACACGAGTTGCTGATATGAGTAATTGCTCACACCATCTGTTCAAAAAAATAGCCATTTTCAGGTTTGCAAGAGACCAGTTGACATAAATACTGACTTTGAAAGGCACTGTGTTATGTTGGATCTGAGGAATATACAATTACACTGTTCACAAAATTAGTCCTTTAAGATATGGCTATTATACATTAGATTTCGTTTTTTAAGTTCAAAAAGCTAGGTACATTTCACGCTTGTATATTTTCATTATTTATTCCCCGCGATGTTATGTAATATATAACCCTCTAGGTAATGCCTGTAAAAGGGCCTTTAGGGTACATGAAGAAAAGAAAACGTTTTTCTACGTGGAATTAAGAACTGCAGCGCACATAAAACCTTCTACATATACAAGCAAGGATACTTGCTTATTTCATACACAGAAACCTGTAAAAGTTTACCGTGAGATATGTCAGTCAACCTCACGCTTATCAAATTCGTGTATAACAATACTCCACTAAAAACACTTACCAACTTTGACTTCATTGCAGCACTTTCTGAGAGGCCTTGATCTAACAGTTCGAACTCCGTGATGTCACAAAATGGTTTTTCTAACAAATCTGCTTCAGGCTGCAGTTGTTGGTCAGAAAGCTTTGCTTTTATTACGTCTAGTTGGCTTCCCAGGTGCTCGACTCTCAAGACTACCGTTTGTAGAAGCCTGATGACCTGCTTAATGCCTGAAATTCACGAAGAAAATGTGTGAGGACACTCTGGCTGATCAGTTAATATTCATGCAGTTGCCAGGTTTTATTTGGTTTGTTTAGTGTGATGCAGTCCTTCATTGATAAACAAATAACTAGCTCGTAGCCAACTGTCAAAATCAGTTGACTGGTGTGGAACTTCAGCACAGTATAGTCACCCATCCTTCATTCTTGCCAAGCCAACAAGAGTGGTTGTTTTACTATTAAAAGAGCATCAATAAAAAAATAGAATATAATAAGCTTCTTTAGTGCCCCTTTGCTATATTGAGTTCATTGGTTGGGCTCTGGGAACCCAAAGACATCGCTCTGCCAAGCATTCTGTCCACATTTAGTCAAAACCCGCACAGTGGTGGCACTACATCTATAAGCTATGCGAAGAACAGTGTCAAAAGGTAGCACAGGCAAGTTTTTTTCATAGGGAAATCAGATTAAATTTGCCAAACCATTTTCCTTACTGAAATGCAGCAAATATTTCAATCAGGAATTGCCGTGCTACCAATTATAATGGCAACATGTGTAAAAAGAGGTGGTACTGTATTGTTAAAGTGGCAGTGCTGATGATGATGATGTATGGGGTTTCATGGCGCAAGGGCCAGGAATGGCCAAAGAGCGCCATGTCTGTGGTAGTGGGTGTGCAGTGTAACTATGATTACTATGAAATTGGTGTGTCGTGGCTGTAAAGGGGCCTTAAAATATACGCTCTAAAATGCGTAAAATCTGTGTAATAAAATTATGGCGATGACGTATGACTTGTACTATGAACATTTAGATGCATATAAAAAGAATGATATGATAGGTAAAATATATCAGATTATGAGAAATGCCAGAGCACTACTGCCTCCTCAGAGCCCTTGAAACACAAGGGCCCGGAGGCATGTGCTATTCAAAACAATTATCGCAGTGGCATCCTCTCGAGAGAGGAGGCGCTACGAATTCATGGGACTAATAACATGTAAGACCACATCTCTAAGATAACGTAGCACTTTGTCTGTATTAAAAAGCGGTTCTGGACCAGGGAGCATTGCAGGATGAAGAGGAATGTGCTGTCGGTATGCTAATGAAAAATGTCTCTTTCTCTCAGATTCGGCTTCCCGACACTCCAGGAGGACGTGGAGTACGGTCAGCCTCTCCCCGCATCTACCACAGGTTGGAGGCTCACTTCCGGTGAGTAGAAAATTATGGGTGCCAAACGTGTGTCCTATTCTGAGACGACATCTGTTCGGCGTGATTTTGCAGTAGAGGGCCAGAATCCTAACTGTGGTTTTATCAGGTGGAGCTTATTACCCGTTTCCGCGTCCCACATGCGTTGCCAGTGGTCTCGCAATCTCCTTCGCAAGAAAGGTCTCAGATCTGTGACAGGCACCGCAGCGGTAGGGTTAACAGCTTGCGATGCGATTGACGTGGCCATCTCGTCCGCCAGAACGTTACCCTCGATGCTCCTATGGCCAGGCACCCAACATATAATGATACGGTGGTTAGATATGTACGCTTTACACAAGACTGTGTAGAGTTCACTAAGTACAGGATTTTTGTGTGTATAGACTGACATCAAGGCCTTCACGACGCTTAGGGAGTCTGTATAGATCGCTGCTTTTGGAAGTTTTGATTTTCTTATGTGCTTCACAGCAGAGAATAATGCGTAGGCCTCAGCCGTAAATATGCTTGTTTCCGGATGCAGTACGTCGGATTGCGAGAAGGATGGGCCGACGGCTGCATAGGATACTCCGGCATTTGACTTCGAAGCGTCTGTGTAGAACTCTGCACAGGAATGCTTGTGCTAGAGTTCTAGGAAATGCATTCTGATTTCGGCCTCAGGAGCGTGCTTTGTAACTTGAATGAAAGATGTGTCGCATTGTATCAGCTGCCACTCCCAAGGAGGTAGCAGCTTGGCTGGATGCTTTAGGCGAAGCTCGAGGAGTGGGACATGTATCTCATCACTAAGCTTCCTCACTCGAAGCGAGAAAGGCTTTCTTACAAAAGGACGTTTATGGAATAGTGTAGTGCAGGTCATATCGTTAACAGTGTTAAAACATGGATGTTGATGATTGGAGTGTATTTTTAGGAAATATGTAAGGCTGATGTAAGTTCTCTGTAGATGGAGCGACCATTCATTTGATTCCGCGTATAAGCTTTCAATCGGGCTTGTTCCGAGAGCACCGGTGGCTAAGCGGATACCTAGATGGTGGATAGGATCTAGGATCTTTAGTGCGCTCGGAGCGGCAGAGTTATATACGACGGCACCATAGTCTAATCGTGATCGAATTAGGCTCTTATAAACATTCATCAGACACTTCCTGTCGCTACCCCATGTTGAGTGGGATAGAACTTTAAGCAAGTTCATTGTCGTTAGGCATTTTTCTTTAAGATATTTAATGTGCTGTATAAAAGTGAGCTTGGAGTCAAGTATAATACCTAAAAATGTGTTCTTTGTTGATAGGTATTTGATGTCCACTCAGTTGAACACAAGGATCTGGAGCCAGGCCTCTCTTTCTAGTAAAAAGAACACAAGAGCTTTTGTGGGGGTTGATCTTAAATCCGTTTGCGTCAGCCCACTTGGAAACCTTGTTCAGGCCCTGCTGTACCTGTCTCTCGCATACTGCGAGGTTGCAGGATTTAAAGCCTATTTGTATATCGTCGACGTATACGGAATAAAAAATGGTCGGTGGCAGGGAAGCACGTAGTGTGTTCACTTAACAATAAAAAGAGTGCAGCTGAGCACACCTCCCTGGGGTACACCAGTTTCCTGCGTAAAAGGACGTGACAGTGCATTACGACTTTTACTCGGAAGGTACGGTTGGACAAATAGCTTTCTATTAGGGCGAGCATATTGCTACGGATGCCCATTCCCGACAAGTCTCTCAAGATTCTGTAGCGCCACGTTGTGTCGTACGCCTTCTCCATATCGAGGAACACGGATAGGAAATATTGCTTATGTAGAAAGGCGTCGCGAATGTTTCCCTCAATGCGCACAAGGTGATCAATTGTGGACCGCCCTTCCCTGAAGCCACTCTGAAAGGGATCAAGCATTTGGTTTAATTCCAGGAAATGTATGAGTCGCCGATTAATCATTTTCTCAAACAGCTTACAAATGCAACTTGTGAGGGCTATCGGGCGGTAACTTGACGCCAACGAAGGATCTTTACCTTGCTTCAGAATGGGAATCACAATCGCTTCTCTCCATGACAGTGGAAGATATCCAGCAGCCCAAATAGTGTTAAAAAGTGCAAGTAAAGTCAATTGTGTATCAGTGTGTACGTTCTTAATTATGTCGTACATAATTCTGTCAGGTCCTGGTGCAGAGCTCTTGCATGTGATCAAGGCAGCTCTTAGCTCGGCAATGCTAAAGGGACGGTTGTAAGGCTCATTATCTCGACCTTTTCTTGGTAATGGCTTACGTTCTTCTGTTTCTTTGTGTTTGAGAAAGGATTGTGTATAATTTGTTGGACTTGACACGCGCTCAAAATATTCCCCAAGTGAGTCGGCCTGGTCTTGCACTGTATCTCCCTGTGTGTTTACCAAGGGGAGTGAATGTGTTTGCCGCCCTCTAATCCTATTTACTCTGTTCCAGGCTTTGGCCTCATCCCTAAACGAGTTATTACTTGATAAAAACTTGTGCCAGCTTTCTCTTCTGGCCTGTCGGCGGGTTCGCCTGCCTTGAGACTTTATTTTTTAAAGTTCATAAGATTCTCTGCAGTGGGAGAAGCGCGTAGCAACCCCCACGCCTTGTTCTGATTCATACGGGCGATCCTACATTCGCTGTTCCACCACGGCGCACGTCGTTTGCATGCCAGACCACTCACTTCGGATATGCATTTAGATGTGACATCTATTATGAATGCTGTAAAGAACTCGACTGCAGCATCAATTCCTAACGAAGACAAGTCAGCCCATGAGATACTAGACAGAGATCGAAATTTCTCCCAATCAGCTGTCTCAACCTTCCATCTAGGAGCGTGTGGTGGATATTCATTTTCTTTCGGTGATCTTAGCAGTATAGGGAAGTGGTCGCTGCCGTAAGGGTTGTCGGTAACTTCCCATTCAAGTTCAGGCAGTACAGACGGGGAGACTATGCTAAGGTCTATGGAAGAATAGGTTCTATTTGCAAGAGAGTAATATGTGTGTTCCTTTTTATTCAACAGACAAGCACCAGAAGAAAAGAGGAACTGTTCGAGAAGACGTCCTCGCGCATCTATACGAGGGTCGCCCCACAGGTAGTTATGGGCATTGAAATCGCCAAGAACAACGTAGGGTTCTGGCAATTCATCAATAAAGGACTGAAATTCATGTTTGCTTAGTTTATAATGAGGGGGTGTATAAAGTGAGCAAATAGTGATAAGCTTGTTTAGCAGAATGACTCGAACCGCCACTGCTTCAAGGGCCGTTCGTAGCTGTAAATGTTGATATGCTATGCTCTTTTGGATTACAATTGCAACACCGCCCGATGAAGCGAGAGCATCATCGCGATCTTTGCGAATAGTAACGTGTTGTCGAAGAAAATTTGTGTGTTTTGGTTTTAAGTGTGTTTCCTGTAAACACAACACTTTTGGATTGTGTTTATGGATGAGTTCTTGCACGTCATCAAGATTCTTTAGAAGACTTCTGGCATTCCACTGTATGATTTGCGTATCCATATTTAAAGAAAATTGGTGCTGTGTTTACGGAAACGGAAGTGATGTCTTAGGTTACAGAGCTCTTTTGAGGCCCTGTAACGGGGGTTCTGCCCTTTCTGGAGCGTTCGAGGGAGCCTCGCCGCTCCTTAGGCGTTTGGTGCGCCTTGAGGACAGGTGTAGTGTCCATTGCCTCTAGCGAGGCGCCGGACACATGCTCTTGAGAGCGAGAAGTTTTCCGAGTGAGTCCTGCCTCGGAAGGCAAGACCCTTGCGCCCACCAGCCCGGAGGTCGATGGGGCACCCTGCGGGATTTGGCTGCGCCGGCTGTTGCCAGCGCTGGGAAGGGCCGGGGAGGTTTGGGCAGCCTCAGCTGCGCCCACCTTCGGGGTCGATGGTCCCCCCTGCTGTGTTGACGGAGCAGCGCTAGCTGCAATCGCCGCGGGGGCAGATGGCGTAACTGCCGACTCACTGCTTGTGGGTCGGACAGCCGCCGGAGGCCGTTGTTACGCTGCCCCCTTACGCGCCACATCGGCAAAGCTACTCTTAGACAGGTATGACACCCGCCTCCGTGCCTCTTTGAAAGTGATATTTTTTTTTAGTTTTATGGTCACAATTTCTTTTTCTTTTTTCTAGGACGGGCAGGCGCGCGAGTATGCGGCATGCTCGCCATCACAGTTAACACAATGTGGAGTGTTCTGGCACGTTTCTGAGGAATGTTCTTTGTCACTGCACTTGGCACAAGTCAGCCGGCCTCGACAGTTCTGTGAACTGTGGCCGAAACGTTGGCACTTAAAGCATCTGAGAGGATTGGGAACGTATGGTCGAACACGAAGTTTGATATAACCGGCGTCGATGGACTCGGGAAGGGCACTTGAGCCGAACGTCAGTATCAGGTGTTTCGTCTTGATCTCTTTTCCATATCTCCTCATCTTAATTCGTCTAACATTTATAACATTCTGGTCACTGAAGACCTCCAAGAGTTCAGCCTCAGTGAGCTCCATCAAGTCATCGTCAGAGACAACACCACGGGTGGTGTTCATCGTGCGGTGCGGGGTTATAATTATTTGGGTTTCCCCAAATGACACTAGTGTTGACAATTTTTTGTATTGTTTTTGATCGCGGAGCTCCAGGAGGAGATCACCGCTTGCCATCCGCGACGCCTTATATCCAGGACCAAAGGCGTCAGTCAATGACTTGGAAACAAGGAAGGGTGAGATTGTTCGTACTGGCTTATCTGGTTTTGCAGAATGGATGACATGGAAACGCGGGAACGATTCTTTTTGGCGGCCAAAAAATTGAAAGACTTCATCGGTGCGCCCTTTTTTCTGAGGACGATCAGGTAGTGGAGGGAAGGAAGTAGCCATGTGTGGACGTGTAGTTTTCGGCAGCAACGCCAGCCACCCACCATAGAGTCCAACAAGGGGACGCTGCAGGGCCTGAAAAACAGGGCCTGCAAACGCCAGCTGTACGTTGCCGCTATAACCCAATATGATATTACCAAGGTTGGCTACTCACACAAGGTTAACCCTTGCTGCCAGGAAGGTCGGAAGTAATAAAGAAATGAGAAGGAGACAGGAAAGGTGGAAAGTAAGAAAAAGACGAAGGTTGTAAGGAGAGAGAGACAGGAAAAGGCAACTACCGATTTCCCCCGGGTGGGTCAGTCCGGGGGTGCCGTCTTTGTGAAGCAGAGGCCAAATAGGTGTGTTGCCTCCGCCGGGGGGCCTTAAAGGTACAAGCAGCCGGCATCGGCTCAACCCCCAGGATCCCCCTTTCCCCAGACACGGCTAAGCCGCGCACGGCTACACGCGGGAGGGTCCAACCCTCGTGTGCTCGGGTCCGTGGTGTCGCAACACACCAAACGCCTGCTTGCGCAGACGCCCCTGCGGGGAAAGTGGCAGTGCCAATCATGTTTCGTGTTAACATCATGAAAAATGAGGAAAGGCTCTAATGTTACATCGGTGTCACACGGCCACTTTTTATTATGACTTGAGCCCGATCCTGATAGAAATTCTCAACCACAATTGACTCCCTCGCGCAATATTGCAGGAAGGAGCCAATCACATGAGCCAATCACAACCAAGAAATTCGGTAATGATGGAAAGTGTGATGTGCAACACTACCATTATTGCACACAATGCAGTCCAAAACATTTCTGGTTATTGCACAGCTCCTCTACCCAAAGTAAACCAAAAGGGAGCAAACTTCCTGCTTGGGCATCTGGTCTACATTGCGACTTTATCGCATCAAACGAAAATATGTTGACGTTCATACACTAGTCAATAAGCAGCAGTCAACAAGTTAACGGAGTACACAAATGGTGCTCTAGGCCATAGTAACAATAATCCGAGCCCCAAAGAGCAACTGGCTCCCTTAAGAGGAAGCTTAGCTCGAAGGCTCCTATCTAAATACCTGGGAAAGGAGAAATCGATTTTCTCGAAAACCACTGCACCAAATTTGATGAGGTATGTCACATCGAAAAGAAAAAGGATCTAGTGACTGTTGCGAATTTTTATTTGTCGTCAATTTGTTAAATAAAAATTGGCAAAAATCGCAAATTCTCAGAAATGAAACTATGATGTTTTTTGTAACTCGGCAATAAAAAATGAATGAATGAATGTGTATTGTTTAGTGGCGCAAGGGCCAGGGATGGCCAAAGAGCGCCATGACTAATTATGTGTTGTTAAGCGCTGATTTGTGAGTTTCGATGGTGGGATGTAACCTGGCTGTAAAGTGGCCTAAAATCAATGCGTATCATAGAAGCGTAAAATGATATATAGTATAAAATTATGATAGTGACATATGTAGTTGTCTATGGGTATAGTACGCTTGATAAGTGATCATGACGCTAAAATGCAAGAACATGGAAATAGCTCCTATGCCTCCGGAAGGCCTTTGAGCCCAAAGGCTGGGAGGCAGGCGCTTTCTATTAATGCAGTTACCGCAGCAGAAACCTCAGTTAAGAGGCTGTGCTACGGATTTCCTGGTGATATAACATGAAAACTACGTACATCTTTTAAAAATTCGAACAACGCCTGATATTTAAAGAAAGGTTCTATACCTATGAACATTTGAGGATGAAGTGGAATTCGCTGCCGATGTGGGAATGGAAAATGCTTTTTCCTATTTGTGTCTAGTTCCCTGCATTGTATCAGGATGTGAAGCACGGTAAGTGGCTCACCACATTTATCACACGTGGGTGGATCGCCACTGGACAAGAGGTATGCGTGTGTGCTGTATGTGTGTCCTATCCTGAGTCTGCAAAGTGTTACTTCTGTGTGCCGGTTCTTTGATACCGGGGGCCAGTTGCCAAGATACGGCTTGATAACGTGTAGTTTATTTTCTGTTTCCTTGTCCCACAAGCGCTGCCAGAAAGCCCTGAGCTTTTTTCTTATTGATGGCTTGAGGTCCATTACAGGGACAGCCGTGGAAGTGTTGGAAGCGTTCGTGTGGACGGATGTGGCTAGCTGGTCAGCCAACACGTTTCCCTCTATCTCTCGGTGCCCCGGCACCCAGCATACGACGATATGCTGCTTGGACGCATAGGTGGTTAGTAATGCTGAGTAAAGAGATACAATGACAGGGTTTTGATATTTTTCGACACTTTTCAAAGCGTTTACGACGCTCAAAGAATCTGTGTATATAACTGACTTTTGGATATTAAATTCTTTAATGTGTTTAACGGCGGCCAATATCGCGTAGGCCTCTGCTGTGAAAATACTTGTGCTAGGATTCAATACACCGGAATCCGAAAAGGATGGACCGACCGCTGCGTAAGACACGCCAGAATAACACTTCGATGCGTCTGTAAAGAATTCAGGACAGGAGTATTTGTGCTGCAATTCGAGGAAGTGCATTCGGATATGCGCGACAGGCGCGCGCTTTGTGACAGCTACGAAAGATGTATCACAGTGTATAGGTTGCCACTGCCAGGGCGGGGGCCGTATAACCGGGGGCATAAGGTGGTATTCAAGCAGTGCAACCCTTCTTTCTTCAGCTATGTCTCTAATACGTAGTGAGAAAGGCTTTGCCACTGTGGGCCGGTTGCGGAAAAGTTCAGAACTCAACAAATCATTTATAGTGGAATACGCGGGGTGCTCACTGTTTGCGTTCACTCTCAGAAAATACATAAAAGACGAATATGTTCTCTGCAGTAGAAGTGACCATTCATCCGATTCAACGTACAGGCTTTCCACTGGGCTTGTTCTGAAGGCGCCTGTGGACAGGCGAATTCCTAAGTGGTGGACAGGGTCTAGCATCTTCAGAGCAGTTGGTGTAGCCGACTGGTAAACTATGGCTCCATAGTCTAGCCGTGTGCGTATGAGGCTTTTATATAAGTTCATAAGATATTTTCTATCACTGCCCCAGGTTGTGCGTGACAGCAGCTTTCAGATATTCATTGTTTTCATACATTTGTTTTTAAGATACTTTATGTGCTGTATAAAGGTTAATTTCGCGTCTAAAATTATGCCTAAAAATTTATGTTCCTTGTTTACAGGCAGACGCTCATCATGCAACACAATTTCAGGATCAGGATGCAGGCCTCTTTTTCTAGAGAAAACGACACAGGAGCTTTTTTGTGGGTTCAGTCTGAACCCGTTCTCATCCGCCCATTTGGAGACATTGTTAAGAGCAAGCTGGACCTGTCGCTCGCAGATTGCGAGAGAACTTGATTGAAATCCTATCTGCACATCGTCAACATATGTTGAATAGAAGATGTTACGTGGTATGTGTAGACGAAGAGAATTCATTTTTACTATAAAGAGCGTGCAGCTGAGCACCCCGCCCTGCGGCACTCCAGTTTCCTGTACAAATTTTCGTGAAAGAACGTTGCCCACTCGAACACGGAATGTGCGTTTGGACAGATAACTTTCGATAACATTGAACATATTACCGTGTATACCTAACTGTGAGAGGTCTCTCAATATCCCAAACCGCCACGTAGTGTCATATGCTTTCTCCATATCTAGGAATATTGATACGAAAAACTGCTTATGAACAAAAGCTTCACGGATACGTGCCTCGATACGTATGAGATGGTCATTGGTGGATCGACCCTCCCGAAACCCGCACTGGTATGGGTCGAGCAATTTGTTTGTTTCGAGGAAGTGTAGTAAGCGACAGTTTACCATTTTTTCGAAAACTTTGCAGAGGCAACTTGTTAATGCTATGGGTCTGTAACTTGATACGGAGGAAGGATCCTTTCCGTGCTTTAGAATTGGGATTATAATAGCCTCTTTCCAAACAGAGGGGATCTCGCCGGAAAACCATATAACGTTGTAGAGGTAAAGGAGGGTTTTTTGTGTTTCGGGAGGTAATTGTTTCAACATCTCATATATTATGCGGTCTGAACCTGGGGAGGATGTATTACAACAGTTCAGTGCTGCCTGCAGTTCTGCTATGGAGAGGGGTTCGTTGTACGCCACACTTTTAGCACATTTTCTTTGTAACTTTTGCTGTTCTATTCGCGTTTTGTTCTTTAGGAAGGTTTCGGAGTAGTGCGAGGAGCTCGATATGTGTTCAAAATGTGCACCAAGAGAGTTGGCTTGATCTTCCAGGCTTTCTCCGTGGCTGTTTACTAAAGGTAAGGAATACGTTTGTTGCCCGTTAACTTTCTTAACTCTATTCCAGACTTTCCTCTCATCTGTGTAAGAGTTAATGCTTGATATAAACTGTGCCCAACTCTCTCGTCTAGCTTGTCGGCGTGTTCTCCTTGCCTGGGATTTGACATGTTTAATGTTTTCCAGGTTTTCTGCTGTTGGCGAGTCGCGAAGCAGTGCCCACGCTTTGTTCTGGTTCCTCCGCGCTTGCCTACATGCATCGTTCCACCAGGGAACACGCCGCTTAGAACCAGTGCCGCTCGCTTGAGCAATACACTTAGAGGCGGCATCAAGTATAAAAGCTGTAAAATATCTGACAGCATCAGCCATGGTTAAACCGGACATCTCAGTCCACGTCATGTGAGTAAGAGCTCGGTACCGTTCCCAATCGGCTGAGTCAACCTTCCACCGGGGGACCTGCGGGAGAAGTTGATCTTGTTCCGTCGTACTTATGATTATTGGAAAGTGGTCACTTCCATACGGGTTGTTAAGCACACTCCATTTAAAATAAGGTAAAAGTGTCGGCGATAAAATGCTAAGATCTATGGCAGAATATGACTTGTTAGCCAGGTTAAAATATGTAGGCTCCTTTGTATTCAAGAGACATGCTCCAGATGTAAAAAGCAGTTGTTCAATGACGCGACCACGCGCGTCACAACGTGAATCGCCCCACAGACTACTGTGTGCATTAAAATCACCAAGAATCAAATAGGGCTCCGGGAGCTCATCTATTAATGATTCTATATCGCGTCTGTGAAGGTGATAATGTGGTGGTATATACAAGGAGCAGATGGTTATGAGTCTATTTAAAAGTACGGCTCGAATGGCCACTGCCTCAAGGGGCGTTTGGAGCTTGAAATGCTGACATGCTATACTTCTGTCAGCAATGATGGCTACACCGCCAGATGATGCGAGAGCATCCTCGCGGTCTCTTCGGAAAGTCATATATTGTCGGAGGAAGTTGGTGTGCTTGGACGTTAGATGGGTTTCCTGCACACACAGAACTTTAGGATTAAACTTAGAGAGAATTTCTTGGACATCATCTAGGTTTCTTAATAGTCCTCTAACATTCCACTGTATGATGTTATGCATGTTGAGAAAAAAAATGTGCTGTGTGTCTCGAGAGAGAGGAGAGTGACGTTACTTTACAGGGCCTTTGTAAGGCCCTGTAATTGGTGTTTTGTCTTTTCTGGAGCGGTCAAGAGAACCTCGCCGCTCCTTCGAGGCTAACTGCGCCGTTTGGCTTGAATTGGTGTCCATAGCCTCTTGCAAGGCGCTGGACACCCGCTCCAAAGAGCGATGTGTGCGTCGCGTAGACTTCATCTCAAGCGACGAAGTCTTCGTCCCCACCAGGCCGGAGGTCGACAAGACCCCTGTGGCCTCTGCGGTGCCCTGGCTGCTGCCGGAGCTTGAAGAGGCCACTGGTGTGGACACTTCGAGAGAGGGCAGGGCAGCGTTGGCTGCTCCCACCGTAGGGGCGGGTGGCGCAAGCCTCGGCACGCTAGGCGTGGAACGGGCTGCCGCCAGAAGCCGTTGTGGTGCCGCCCCCCGTTGAACCACTTCAGCGAAAGATGTTTTCAATGTAAATAACGAGGATACCCTTTGTCGTGCTTCACGGAATGTAATGTTCTCCTTAAATTTTATAGTAATTATTTCCTTTTCTTTCTTCCAGGCTGAACAAGCTCTGGAATATGCAGGGTGACTGCCGTCGCAGTTCGGACAATGTACCTCATCATTTTTGCAGTCATCAGCAGAGTGACCGGTTGTGCCGCACTTTGCGCACATAAGCTGTCCTCGGCAGCTCTGGGATGCGTGACCAAATCTCTGACATTTGAAGCAACGTCGCGGGTTCGGGATGTAGGGTCGGACATGAAGCTTTACATAGCCGGTTTCAAGTGTCTCGGGTAATGTAGTTGAACTGAAAGTGAGTATTAAATGCTTTGTTGCGATTTCATTGTCATTCCGTCTGATTTTGATGCGCTGCACATGGATTACGCCTTGGTCCTTCCATCCATCCAGGAGTTCTTCTTCATTCAATGCCATTAAGTCTTCATCTGATACTACGCCTTTGACTGTGTTCATAGTTCGATGTGCGCTGACAGAGACAGGGATGTTACCAAAAGCTACGAGATGTGAGAGTCTGTTGTACTGTTCTTTGTCTTTTAGTTCGAGGAGCAAATCCCCACTTGCCATCTTTGTTACTTTATAACCAGCTCCAATGGTCTCTTTTAGGCACTTGGCCACAAGGAATGGGGAAATTGCTCTCGCTTTTGTGGATGTTTGTTCGAAGTGAAGGACATGGAATTTCGGGAATGATTCTTTGTTTCTGGGTAAGAACAGCGAGGTTGCGTCGGTGCGTACCCTTTTCGAGGCACGATCGGGTGAAAACGGGTTGGAGGATCCCATGGAAAAAGTGAGTTTTTCGGCAACGGCGTCTGCCACCCACCACGGAGCCCAACAAGGGGACGTGGCAGAACACGAAAACAAGTCTGCACAGCGCCAGCAGTATGCCGTTACTATAACCCAATATGGTATACCCAAGGTAGGACAGCCACACCAGGTTAACCCTTGCCGCCAGGAAAAGTCGAAATGAATGGAAAAGATGAGAAGACAGGAAAGATAAAAGGTGGAAGAGAAAGACGAAGATAAGGGTAGAGAGAGACAGGAAAAGGCAACTACCGATTTCCCCCGGGTGGGTCAGTCCGGGGGTGCCGTCTATGTGAAGCAGAGGCCAAAGGGGTGTGTTGCCTCCGCCGGGGGGCCTTAAAGGTCCAAACACCCAGCATCAGCTCAACCCCCAGGATCCCCCTTTCCCCAGACACGGCTAAGCCGCGCACGGCTACACGCGGGAGGGTCCAACCCTCGTGTGCTCGGGTCCGTGGTGTCGCAACGCACCAAACGCCTGCTGACGCAGACGCCCCTGCGGGGAGCAATAAAAATGATATCACAGTTCTGTTTATTGAACCTAATAGTCCATCTAAAGTGGACAAAATTTCTAAGCAACAAATTCATATATTTGCACATGGAAAGCAATGATGAACATCTAGAACAATAATCTATTGATGTAGCTCAAGTTTCCTTAAAGGTTGTGCAGGGCCTTCCTAGAGCATCTAGTCCATGGTTTGCATCACTGTCTTGCTTACAATTGCTCCGTTCACTCAGAATGCATGACTCTAGACAACTTGGAAGATTACTCAATCCTCTAACACATGAAACCTCTGGCTTAATATGAATTCTTAAATGCTTACCATTATATGAAATAGGTGCAACAGACTGACTTGAATGCCACTTCTCATTGTTGCACTGTGTATTTCCCATTTGGATTGCTTCTTCGCACGACAAAAAAAGAAAAATACATAATCATGTTCACCAGCAGGCTTTTAAGGTGTGTTACTGCTGAGTAGTGCTTGTGAAAGGAAGCCAGTTCTGTTACAAGACAACGTTTAGAAGTTAAGCTTTGCACATTTTGGCTACAACTTCAAGAGGTTCTGTAAGACAGGAAACAGACAATGCTAGATTACGTACTTTTCATCAAAGAGTGACCTGTGAACGATCTTTTAATGCCTGATTATTCTTGCTTTGCATCTTGTTCACCTCCAGACTCAGCCTCACCCTCAGATTCTGAAGTCTCGCTAGCACACATTTGTGCACATTGCACTGCGCCTTGATCACCTAAAAAAAGGAGAGGAAACACACCGACTCATGTGAATGACTGAGAAGCATCAAATAATGTAGCAAGCAAATCATAAGGAAAATCAGTAAAGATAACTTATTCGACCATCATCAAGAAAGTACACAAAGTACAAAAGCTTGTGCCTAAGACTAAAAAAAATGTAACTGGGGTTTTGCATGCCACATCTGTGACGTGGTTTTGGAGCACACCGTAGCGAGGGATTCCAAGGTAATGTTGACAACATGGTGCTCTTATGATGCACCAGAAAGCCACCGAAGCCAGTGTGAAACCTGTGACCTCGTGCTGAGCAGCACAATGCTACAGCCACTGAGCTACCATGACGAGTTGTCTCTAACACTGACTGATAGGTTTTAGTGTTCTAAAGAAACTGGAAGTGCCAAAGCAAAGGGCTCTTGTAAACCAAAAAAAAAGTCAGTGTCCAGAAATAAGACACTGGTTGACAATCCTCAGTCAATCTTGTCTCAATTTTACTTTGTACATCAAAATGCACGGCCGTTAAAATGCCATTAGAAACTGCTTTATGTTCAACTTTTGCAACAGCTTCAGGTACAAGCCATAGTGGAAACATGCCCTGTCAATTATTTATATGCTCCATCCTATGCTGACTGTTTTTCTATAACATGCTATGCTACCAGTAGATTTGTAAAGATTATTGTGCCATTGCCAGACATCATCTTGGAGCAGTTCCTTCTCAATATACAATTTTTTGCAATGACAGCATTCTAAACATGCATTCCTTATATTATCAAAAGGCGCAGACTTACTGCAAACATTGGGATCATTAGCCCTCGATGTTGATGCATGTGATGACTGCTTGTGAATACGTCTCCCATCCCTCTTCTGTGCTTCTAAAATTGAAAAAACGACATTGAAAGGATTCGAGAAACAGGCTACAATTCCTTATTGTACCAATCACATGCAATGTGATTTCAAAGCTCAGATGTCGCCATTTTCTAGTGAAAGGAGAGAGATTCATTTTACAGAGCTGCATAAAAATTTACAATCTAGAGGTGAATTTGTAAAATGGCAGGTCACTGCCCACCTGCCAGGGAATCCCACATGTATTTTCTTTGAAGGTGCAGGCCTACTTTGCATATTAATGGGGAAAATTATGTGGCATAGAAAAATTAATACGAAGAATAAAGTGAACAAAGCTTGCTATAGTGAAAAACAAATAGTAAACATACTTTTCATCATAGAGGGCGGTGGAATGATGATGATGATGTGTGTTATTTTGTGGCGCAAGGGCCAGGTTTGGCCAAAGAGCGCCATGACAAGTGGTAGCGTTAGCGATGTATTATGAAAGATGTGACTTGGCTGTAAAGTGGCCTAAAAATAGTCGCTGTAAAGTGCGTAAAATCTACGTTCTATAAAATTATTGCGATGACTATGAACATTAAAATCCATTGTAAAAGAATGATGCATTGTTTAAAATATGCGAGATGTTAAATTGGTTACAGCACTACTGCCTCACCCGAGCCCTTGAACCACAAGGGCCTAGAGGCATGTGCTATTCAAAATAACTATCGCAGCGGCATCCTCTGGAGAGAGGAAGCGCTACGAACGTGTGGGGCTAATAACATGCAACACAACATCTTTCAAAAAACCTAGGACGGCGCTGGTGTCAAAGAGTGGTTCTGGACCTAGTAACATAACAGGATGAAGGGGGATGTGGTGGCGGTATGCTAAGAGAAAATGTTTTTTTCTTTCGGATTCGGCTTCCCGACACTCCAGTAGGACGTGGAGGACGGTCAGCCTCTCCCCGCATCTACCACAGGTTGGAGGCTCGTTTCCCGTGAGTAAGAAGTTATGTGTGCCAAAAGTGTGTCCTATTCTTAGACGGCAGAATAGGACATCTGTCCGGCGGGATTTTGTTACAGGAGGCCAGAAAGCTAATTGTGGCTTTATTACATGCAGTTTATTATTTGTTTCCATGTCCCACGAGCGTTGCCAGTAGTTCCGCAGTTTTCTGCGCAAGTAGGGCCTCAGATCTGTGACAGGGACTGCTGCGGTAGGATTTACAGAATACGATGCAATTGATGTGGCCATCTGGTCCGCCAGAACATTGCCTTCGATGCCCCTATGACCGGGCACCCAGCATATGATGACATACTGGTTACATATATACGTTTTACATAGGACGGAATAGAGTTCGTTGATGACTGGGTTTTTGTGCTTAGAAAATGACATTAGGGCCTTCACAGCACTTAGGGAGTCCGTATATATAACTGATTTCTCGAGTTTTGATTTCTTTATATACTTTACAGCCGACAGCAGTGCGTAGGCCTCAGCCGTAAAGATGCTTGTTTCCGGATGCAGTACATCGGATTCCGAGAAGGATGGGCCGACGGCTGCATAGGACACCCCCTCGCGTGACTTCGATGCGTCTGTGTAGAACTCCGCGCAGGAGTGTTTGTATTGGAGTTCCCGGAAATGCATTTGTATTTCAATCTCTGAAGCGTGTTTTGTGACTTGCATGAAAGATGTATCGCATTGTATCAACTGCCACTCCCAAGGAGGTAGCAGCTTCGCTGGATTCATTAGGCGAAGTTCGAGGAGTGGAACATGCATTTCATGACTAAGCTCCCTCACACGCAGCGAGAAAGGCTGTCTTACGGAAGGACGATTACGAAACAGTGTAGCACATGTCATATCATTAACGGTGTTAAAACAGGGATGTTCAGGATTAGAATGGACTTTCAAAAAATATGTTTGGCTGATGTATGTTCTCTGGATATGAAGTGACCACTCATTCGAT
The DNA here is from genome assembly GCF_050947875.1 of Dermacentor variabilis. NCBI lineage: Eukaryota > Metazoa > Arthropoda > Arachnida > Ixodida > Ixodidae > Dermacentor > Dermacentor variabilis. The sequence continues at coordinate 117,905,998 of NC_134578.1, read as the reverse complement.
TCTGCATATAAACTTTGTACGGGACTCGTTCTGAAAGCTCCTGTGGCTAAACGGATACCCAGATGGTGAACAGGGTCTAGCATCTTTAGCGCGCTCGGGGCGGCAGAGTTATATACCACGGCACCATAATCTAATCGTGACCGGATGAGGCTCTTATAGAGATTCAATAGGCACTTCCTGTCACTACCCCACGTCGTCTGGGATAGAAGTTTCATTATGTTCATTGTTTTTAGACACTTTTCTTTAAGATGTTTAATGTGTGGGACGAAAGTGAGTCTATTGTCGAGTATAACACCTAGAAATTTGTGCTCTTTGTTTACAGGTATCTGTTGTCCACACATTTCCAAGCAAGGATCCGGAACCAGGCCTCTCTTCCTTGTAAACAGCACGCAAGAACTCTTTTGAGGATTGATTTTAAAACCATTTTTCTCTGCCCATCCGGACACCTTGTTCAGGCCCTGCTGTACCTGTCTCTCGCATACTGCGAGGTTGCAGGATTTAAAGCCTATTTGTATATCGTCGACGTATACGGAATAAAAAATGGCCGGTGGCAGTGAAGCACGTAGTGTGTTCATCTTAACAATAAAAAGAGTGCAGCTGAGCACACCTCCCTGGGGTACACCAGTTTCCTGCGTAAAAGGACGTGACAGTGCATTACCGACTTTTACTCGGAAGGTACGGTTGGACAAATAACTTTCTATTAGGGCGAGCATATTGCCACGGATGCCCATTCCCGACAAGTCTCTCAAGATTCCGTAGCGCCACGATGTGTCGTACGCCTTCTCCATATCGAGGAACACGGATAGGAAATATTGCTTATGTAGAAAGGCGTCGCGAATGTTTCCCTCAATGCGCACAAGGTGATCAATTGTGGACCGCCCTTCCCTGAAGCCACACTGAAAGGGATCAAGCATTTGGTTTAATTCCAGGAAGTGTATGAGTCGCCGATTAATCATTTTCTCAAACAGTTTGCAAATGCAACTTGTGAGGGCTATCGGGCGGTAACTTGACGCCAACGAAGGATCTTTACCTTGCTTCAGAATGGGAATCACAATCGCTTCTCTCCATGCAAGTGGAAGATATCCAGCAGCCCAAATAGTGTTAAAAAGTGCAAGTAAAGTCAGTTGTGTATCAGTGTGTACGTTCTTAATTATGTCGTACATAATTCTGTCAGGTCCTGGTGCAGAGCTCTTGCATGTGATCAAGGCAGCTCTTAGCTCGGCAATGCTAAAGGGACGGTTGTAAGGCTCATTTTCTCGACCTTTTCTTGTTAATGGCTTACGTTCTTCTGTTTCTTTGTATTTGAGGAAGGATTGTGTGTAATTTGTTGGACTTGACACGCTCTCAAAATATTCCCCAAGGGAGTCTGCCTGGTCTTGCAGTGTATCTCCCTGCGTGTTTACCAGGGGGAGTGAATGTGTTTGCCGCCCTCTAATCCTATTTACTCTGTTCCAGGCTTTAGCCTCATCCCTAAATGAGTTAATACTTGATAAAAACTTGTGCCAGCTTTCTCTTCTGGCCTGTCGGCGGGTTCGCCTGCCTTGGGACTTTATTTTTTTAAAGTTCATAAGATTCTCTCCAGTGGGAGAAGCGCGTAGCAACCCCCACGCCTTGTTCTGATTCTTACGGGCGATCCTACATTCGCTGTTCCACCACGGCACACGTCGTTTGCATGGCAGACCACTCACTTCGGATATGCATTTCGTTGCGGCATCTATTATGAATGATGTAAGATATTCCACAGCAGCATCAATTTCTAAAGGAGACATGTCGGCCCATGAGATGTTAGTGAGAGTTCGAAATTTCTCCCAGTCGGCTGTGTCTATCTTCCACCTAGGAGCTTGCGGAGGATATTCGTTTTCTTTAGATGTTCTTATCAGTATAGGGAAGTGGTCGCTCCCGTAAGGATTGTTCGTTACTTCCCATTCGAGTTCGAGTAGTATGGACGGGGAAACTATGCTAAGATCTATTGAAGAAAAGGTTCTGTTTGCTAGGGAGTAATACGTGGGTTCCTTCTTATTCAGTAAGCACGCACCTGAAGAAAAGAGGAACTGTTCAACGAGACGACCTCGCGCGTCTGTACGACAGTCGCCCCAGAGGGAGCTGTGCGCATTGAAATCGCCGAGAACAACATAAGGTTCTGGCAATTGATCTATATAGGATTGAAATTCTTGTTTCGTTAATTTGTAATGGGGGGGTATGTAAAGAGAGCTAATGGTGATGAGTTTGTTTAGGAGAACAGCTCGAACCGCCACTGCTTCGAGAGGCGTTTGTAGCTGTAAAAGTTTACACGCAATGCTCTTATGGATAACAATGGCGACACCGCCCGATGATGCAACAGCATCATCGCGATCTTTGCGAAATGTTATATACTGTCGGAGAAAGTTTGTGTGTTTGGATTTTAAGTGTGTTTCCTGTAAACACAGCACATTTGGATTGTGTTGGTGGATTAGTTCTTGTACATCATCAAGGTTTCTAAGGAGACCTCTGACGTTCCATTGTATGATTTGTGTATCCATATTTAATGTAAATTAGTGCTGTGTGTACGGAAAACGGAAAGATGTCTTAGGTTACAGAGCCCTTTCGAGGCCCTGTAATAGGCGTTTTGTTTTTTCTGAAGCGTTCGAGCGATTCTCGACGCTCCTTAGGCGCTTGGTGCGCCTTGGGGACAGGTGTAGTGTCCATTGCCTCTTGTGAGGCTCCGGACACGTGCTCTTGCGAGCGAGAGGTTTTCAGGGGGAGTCCCGCCTTGGAGGTCAAGACCCCTGCGCCCACCAGCCCGGAGGTCGATGGGGCTCCCTGAGGGATTTGGCTGTGCTGGCCGTTGCCAGCGCTGGAGGGGGCCTCGGAGGTTGGGGCAGCCTCGGCTGCGCCCACCTTCGGGGTCGTTGGCTCCGTCTGCTCGGTTGGCGGAGCAGCGCTAGCTGCAACCACCGTGGGGGCAGGTGGCGTGACTGCCGACTCACTGACTGTGGGTCGGACAGCCGCCGGAGGCCGTTGTGACGCTGCCCCCTGACGCGCCACATCGGCAAAGGTTTTCTTTGGCAGGTATGCTACCCGCCTTCGTGCCTCTTTGAACGATATATTTTCTTTTACTTTTATAGTCACAATTTCTTTTTCCTTCTTCCAGGAGGGGCACGACCGCGAGTACGCGGCGTGGTCCCCGTCACAGTTTACACAGTGTAGAGAGTTCTTACATGCTTCAGTGGTGTGTTCAAGGGCACTGCATTTGGCGCATGTTTGGCGGCCTCGGCAGCTCTGCGAGCTGTGGCCAAAACGTTGGCATTTGAAACATCTCAAGGGATTCGGCACATACGGTCTTATACGAAGCTTGATGTACCCGGCCTCGATTGACTCGGGCAGGACACTGGAGTTGAAGGTGAGTATTAGGTGTTTGGTCGCAATTTCTTTTCCGTCTCGCCTCATCTTGATTCTTCTGACATTTATGACATTCTGTTCGCTGAAGCCCTCCAAGAGCTCAGCCTCAGTCAGCTCCAATAAATCATCATCGGAGACTACGCCACGGGTGGTATTCATGGTACGATGAGGAGTTACTGTTACTTTGGCGTCACCAAATGAAACTAGATTGGGTAGATTTTCATATTGTTTCTGGTTGCGGAGCTCCAAGAGGAGATCGCCGCTTGCCATCCTGGATGCTTTATAACCTGTACCAAAAACTTGGGTAAGAGACTTGGACACGAGGAATGGAGAGATTGTTCGCACGGGTTTGCCTGGTGTTTCAGAGTGTACTACATGGAAACGAGGAAAAGTTTCTTTTTGGCGGGCAAAAAATTCAAAGACATCATCGGTGCGCCCCCTCTTGAGGGAGCGATCAGGTAATGGGGGGAAAGAAGAAGCCATACGAGATTGTAATTTCGGCAGTAACGCCAGCCACCCACCGTGGAGTCCTACAAGGGGACGCTGCAGGATCCGTAAAACACGGCCTGTAAACGCCAGCAGTACGTTACCACTATAACCAAATATGAAATAACCTAGGTTGGCTATTCACACAAGGTTAACCCTTGCTGCCTGGAAAAATTGGAAGTAAGTGGAAGCTAGGAGAAGACAGGAGAGATAAAAAGTGAGAGAAAGACGAAGATTAGAGGAAGAGAGAGACAGGAAAAGGCAACTACCGATTTCCCCCGGGTGGGTCAGTCCGGGGGTGCCGTCTACGTGAAGCCGAGGCCAAAGGGGTGTGTTGCCGCCGCCGAGGGGCCGTAAAGGTCCAAACACCCGGCTTTGGCTCAACCCCCAGGATCCCCTTTTCCCCGGACACGGCTAAGCCGTGCACGGCTACACGCGGGAGGGTCCAACCCTCGTGTGCTCGGGTCCGTGGTGTCGCAACACACCAAACGCCTGCTGACGCAGACGCCCCTGCGGGGAGGGCGGTGGAAGTGGTAGTCGCTGCACACTTTCCAGGCTTGAGCTAAGGGCTCTTCGTTGCTTTTCTTCTTTTGCCCCGTCCCAGCTCCACTTCACTCCCCAATTCTGACCCATCTTCAGCTTGCTTGAGCTTTTGTCGTGCTGCATCATATGTTCCTACGGAAAGTGAAAAATAATGAGCATAAATTCAAGCATTGCCCCAATTATTCAACTGAATGTAATTTTAGATAAGTTTTCTAATAACGTTAAGAGATCTAGAGTTACCATGTAACCTTAAACAAATTGTTGCGCCAGTGCGTATATGAGCTTTCATTTCTGAATGAAAAAGTGATTGTCACCTAGTAAGCATGTAAAATCTACAGTTGTGCCACCAAAGAAAATCTTTCTAAAGTTACCTTTTAGTTCAGAGATGTGTGCACACATTGCAATTTCAAGTACATTGCCAAAATGAACATGATTACTATGTTATGAGACATGCTACAAAAGAATTAGAAGAGAAATATAAAACTTACTGAATGTGTCTATGGGCACACATGGCACGACTTGCCAGTTGGAGGATGGAGAGGCTCCACATTTTGCTAAATACGAAACATTCTTGGAATCCTGTGGCCACAAGCAGACATTGCGATGCAGCCACTTGGTATGTACAAGAGCCACAGAGTTGCCTTCCTCTGGAAACTTGACGACTGCATATTGATCACCTTAAAGAAAAAACAATATACGTATTGTACAATTCTACATACAGGAGTTTCTTCATCATTTACATCGTCAGATGCACAAGAGGAAATACAACCAGCTTCTTTTTGAATGGAACTCGCATGCATTTTTCTGAGACCCATGTCAGAGGCCAATACCGCAGCAAAGAAAGCTTGGACACAATCAATATTCCCAGTGCTGATGAGGGACAGGGTGTCAAATATACGTCATCTTTCTTCAGGAACTTCCTTCCAATTATGTATGGCATACCTAGTGCATTATGGGCAAAGTTCTCCACCACAACTACACTTCCATCAAGGAGCTTGCAGCAGTTATTCCTCCTACTAGTGTCTAAGACAATTCCTTCTGGAAACGTCACTTCTTTTAACTGTGGCCCTTGGCAAAGAGGCACAAGAGGCCCATCTTGATGTTGTGCAGTGAGCAGAGGGGAACTGCTTACGGTCATTTTTTTTCTGCACTGAAGCTTCTTTGTTTCAGCAATTCTGTTTGACAGTTGCTCCAGTGGGTGCTGCGGCTTTCTCAGAAGCTTCTTGATGGTGCCCATGTGGCTCTCAAACGGAAATGCACTCCATGAGTCCAGTGGCCCCAAATGTCTTGCATCATCTGCAAGGTGGCATAGCCCATGTACATTATGGGATACACGGTGCTGCCCATATATTTCTGCAAAGCCTCTAACAAATAACTTCAAAAGCTTCTCAGCATAGTCGAGTTTGGCAGCTACTGCGCTTTGTGATGCAAGTATGGTTATTGCTACATGAAGACACAGAAAGTTTTCATACATCCCTTGTGGCACTACAGAAAACAACACCAGTGGCCCACTATAGAACAAAAAAAACCTGAATTCTGTTGCTTTCCAGCGATCTATGTCATGTAGACCTCTTGGACGTCGATTGAAGTCAGATGGTACAAAAAGAGAAAGCTCTATTTGCTTGGCTGAAATGCGATTTTCTGCAGAAGCCCCTTGTCTAATCTGCTTGGGTCCTCGAAACCACAACAGAAGCAGTTTTCGCATGACTCCTAGACATACAAGATGCATATAATCCAGTAGCACGTCTTTGACCAAGTCAAGTGGCAACTCCTCAAGAACTGTATTGCCAATATGGTGTTGCTCTTGAAATTGGCCTCGAAATGTGGTGTTAGTGCGCAGATTCCCACTTTTTGCCGGAAAGCACACTCTCCCTTCACTGTAGAGGCCTTTCACAGTGCATTTTGTACAGCTGTAGTACCCAGTGTGGTTTCTTACACTCAGGATAAATGCTCTTGCAGGTGCATCGCAGATGATGGCATTAGGTATAACCTGTGCACCAAAACAGATGCCAGAGCTAATGATTTCCTTAACTTCATCAACAAACTGACGGAGAAACTCATTTGCATCATCTGGTTTTTTCTCGCCAAAGAAGACACCCACAACAAAAGGGCCATGAGCTTCGATTTTCTTTACATGACAAAGTATTGTCCAAAATTGTTTTCTCGAGCTCTTTGCCAGAGGGAGCCCATCAACGTGAAAATTGAGAGCAAGCTGCAATAGTACATCCTTTGCTATTTCTAGCAGTTCACGAAGAGGTTGCACGATACCAAAGTGGCAGTACCGCCCTCCAGCTATGTTGACTATGTTTAATGACTTTCTGGGCGTTTCTAGCAGCGTTCTTGCTGATTGTGGAAGACAAGAAAAACATTCATGACCACCCAAGATTCTCAAAAGGGCAGTAACTGGGCTGTAGGAACAGCCGTACTGAATGGCCCATGCTTGTAATTGGTCGCTTAACGGCGCGACATCGTCTACCTCAGGTTGCCCTTCTTGATGCACATTCGTTTGCTTCATTTGCTCCTGTAGGCACTCAGAATCTGAACTACTGCTGCAGAACACGGCGTCGTGCTCGATGCTGGGCCGCTCAAGTTGGTCGGTTTCCGATGCAACATCGCTGAACAATGAGCTCCCACTAGCAGCGTCAAGTTGATTGCGCCAAGTGCTCTCTACAGAGCCAGATGGGTACACATTATTCTGCTCGCTATTAGTTCCAGTTTGCGATGGATTTAGGATCATAAAGAAATCATCTACTCTTCGGTTCCTTAAGCGGCGAAACCACCGGTCACTCGCCGACATGGTGCACAACGGTACAGTACTCGGCGCTAAGCGTGAACAAGTAGTCGTCTCTAGAATACCGCAACAAACTACTCCACTTAAGGTTTTTATTTCACTAACAAATAAAATGCACTCACCTCCTTTTTCCGATTCCGAGGGCATGCCTCCAAGGAACAAAATACCGCAACGGAGGTCGCTGCAAACTCTGCCGCGGTAAATACAGAAAACGCGCGAAACGCTGACGGCTGACTGGCCTTCTGCTTGGACGTGACTTGACCTTGTTGCATGCACAATGTTGCCAGCATTAGCCAATCTCAAAGGCCTTGTTTTTATGCACAAGTGGCGGAACCCTCCGAGATTGCCTTTTGTTGAGAGCCTGCACTAGTCTGCGAATGTGTACCGGCTCTTCGTGCAAGCAAGCCACTGAAGCACAGCCTAGAAAAATATGAGAAAAAGGATGTTTGGGAGCGAAAAAACGTAAGGGAAACTCCCCTAAGAAATTATTGGACAGTAAGTAATCATTGTATAGTATATATAACCTAAAAAAAACAGCAGTTGGCAACCAACACACGTACGGCTCGCGCGGGGTTGTGTTACTCCGCCTGCAAATGTGACCTTTTCGAAATGGCGTCGTGCTTGATACCTCCAGAGCGTCTGCTGTTCTTGAAGAGGCTTTTCATCGGATGAAGCGATAAGGTGTGCAACAGACATGAACAAAGTATTTGAAGTCTGAGCATTTCAATCCTCAAAAGTCTGCGGTACAGTTCATTTTATTGCTGACCCCGTTTTACTCATGAGATTTCACTGCCGACTTAAACTTGACAATAAATAGTTGCTGCGAAGCATGCGTTTTATTTCAGCTCAATAAAAAATTTGGTTTTCACCATTCCACTAAGCAGACGAGTGAAAACGTCCAAAATTACGCGCTTATAATTTTGTTTTTTTTTTGGTTACCATCTTATTTAGGTGACAGGGAAAGTTTGAAGTACGAACTATTTGCAGCCTCGTGGAGGAACAGTGGCTAGCGGTTATGAGGGCGTGGGATCAGTCTTTTTCTGGGGCGTACAATCAAGCTTGCTACCTACATTTTAGTATAAGTTTCAGCATTCTTGCCTTGGAAATTTGCATAGGTTTAAAGCCTGCTGCAGCTAAACTGTGGGTGTTCGAGGTATTTCACTACCACTGAAATCGGCCACTCACCTCCGCTACCTTGGTCGGCCTGGTATTGCGCTAACACCGGGTTCAGCCCACGTATGGCGCGTTACGTTACCCCATGTATTCCTACGGAGCGCGTAGATAAGTGTTAAAGACGAGCAGATAGACAGATTTCGGGGGAAGCTTAGCCGAAGAATGCCTACAGCATCAAAAGAGAGGTGCAGTTCGCCATTTTCCACACAGCGGCTAAGCAGCAAGGGCGGATCGATGTTCCACCTGCCCCTGCCTGGCGCACGTCTAGAGGCTGCAGACACCATCTATATCAGATGTACGCTTTCTCACTATATATATGTATAATTAAAGAGTTATTCAATTGCCTTATTCTTAATTCCAAGACAGATTTATGCCGGCATGCACATTTCATGGCATAGATACGATGGTTAGCATACACATCGTTCGTTGCCGCAGGCATGTGAACTTCTGTCACTATCGCTAATTGACAATGAATGTGCTATATATATATAATTCATTTATAATTTTCTGAATAATAATGTAGGCTCTTTTCAGGACTTCCAGAGGACGTTCCATCACGCACATTTTCGGGATAAAAGTGTAGGCTCTTTTCGGGACTTCCTGAGGATGTTCTATAAGGTACATTTTCTGGAACAAGATACCAGGTCGTGCTAGGGATGTCCTCAGTTCGTCCGCTACGGGATGAGGACATTTTGACCATTTCAGGACATCCTGAGGATGTTTTGTGTTGTCTGGGATGGCTTCACTCACACCTCGAATACACTTTGTTATCGGCTTTGTTATAACTGTTAGAAAGAGAAACAAGTTTTGTATTGCGAGGGGTGAAACGATATTTCATTGTTGCACTTGCTTACTTTTTGAAGCACAAACATGCACTCGCCTGTAAAGCTTCAGCTTATGTGGTTCTGTGATGCCATAAAGTAGCCTACTCTCATCACACAACTTGCACTGCAGCTTTTCTGTGCAGGTTGAACGTATTGTCACACTGATCTGCATGGGCCATGGCAATGCAGGAGCTTAGCAATGCTTATTGGTGCAGCTGTGTGTGTAGGAGTCAAATGCTTTTAAACAAAATTCATAAAAATAATACATTAACATTACCAAATAGATACAAGTGATGTGTAGACACACGTGTGGATTTTTCACTATTTTTGTCATCCTTTCATACAAAGTGCTCCCAAGGAGCCTGTAAGAGCAGATGGGGAAAACTGCGCATATATGGCTCAATGCTCCTCGATAACTTTTCTGGCTTGACTAAATGTAATACAACTGATAGGCTGTGTTACATCACTTCGCTGTGCTATCCAATATTGTTAAGCTGACTGTGTACTGTTGCTTTGTTTCATTTTAATGTGTGGTAACTGCATATGAAACAAAACCAGCTATGAGTACCTACCCAGAGCTTTATCATACTTTTGTAGAAATCAGCTTGTCAGCCTATTGTAGCTTGTGTTTACTATATAAAGCACAGCCAAAACCAGCTTGGCTGGTCATGATATTGTAAACAATGTTCACTGAACAGCATGAGGCTCTGTATTAGCCGCCACAGTGGTTACTGTAAAATAAAAAGCAACCCTAGGCTTGACGTTGAAAGGCTCATTCAACTTATAAGCCATGCATCGCCATGCATCACCTCACTTTTGACTGAAAAACACAGAAACCAAAGGTAGAAGCACCTACTGGCCACATCATATAAATGGCCTTGTTTGCAGCCTGAAGTGGCTGACACAACATCCATGTGCCACCCCTTGGACTTTGTGTATTTGCTCAAAGAGCGAATAAAGAACAATTTTTGTACTGAATCAGACAACTGACCTACCAGTTAGAACATATTCTGCGATGTTACTGCCGATTTCGATAGCCGTTTCTCGTTCTTCACGCGATCGATATGCAACGTTTTCATACTTCAGTGATGTCTTTGAGTCGACACGTCAGGCTAGTGCTGGGAGCCTTCGGCGACATTACATATATCTGTGCTTATGACGCATCACATAGGCGCTCATCGCTTCTTGTGGTGGCACTGTAGACACGAAAAAAAATGTTTAATTAAGAACACCGATGCGATAGCTGAAATATAAAGTGATTTATCCTTGTTAGACTTCTTCATTCCTGAGCCCAGACGTGCCGATAGCGCGCAGACTGACTCGGCGGATACGCTAAGCCTAAGCTTTAATGGGGACCGATCTCGGCGTGGGTATAGCTGACGAAAGCTAAGATGTGTGTCTTTGAACCTCAGAACGTTTTTTAGTACAATATGGAATGTGGAAGCGTACGAATCGCCTCAGCTTTGTTATCGGTGCGACAATATGAATCAGCGGTAGGCTTCAAACTCGGGGCCCGTTCGGGCACGTTTGAACGACTTCTTCACAACACTGCGACAACGGCGACAACTCCCACTCAGATGTTCCGTGCGAACTACTAAAAAACGCGGCGCCCTTTGCGTTTGCATGGTTTCGTTCAAGAATTTGGCTATCCGCCCAGTCAAAAGGGAAAATGCAAAAAACGAAAGTTATCTTCAGTGTCAAATGTGCATGAATAAATAGGGCAGCTCACGCACTTTTATTCCAATTAAGTTGTGACATGAATAGAGTTTATGGCCCCAAGATATCGCGCTATTTAGGACAAAAGACTAGCATCAAGCGATGAAATTGTATTAAGCATTTAATATTGAACAGCACTCGTCCTTGCGTACTGGAACCAGCGCGGCAAAAACACAACCAGCACAGTTTCCAGTGCGAACCAGCAAACTGCAGCGAGAACCAGCGCCTGTACAGCAAAAAACCAGTGCGCCCCAGCGTCATGGCAGTGGAACCAGCGTCTCTAACAGTGTGTCCCAGTGTACCCATGCAGTGCGATCCAGTTCCAAAAACGCGCTGGTTTCACACTGGAAGACGCTGGTTTTTGCAATACAGATTCGCGGTCCAGTTATTTATGCGCAAATACATTTACGAGCCATTCACGCATGCACCCAGGTTATGCATTTGAGCATTAGCTCTTAATCGTAGCACTGTCTAGCAGTCTGCTGCAACTGTTAATTTCAGCAGCAGCCCTGACGTGTTGGTTTGTTCCGAATACTTTTAGTGTATACCCTTTACTCGTGTAGTAAGACATTTTTGTCACCTTCAATATAAGGACTGCGAAAAGGCACCATGTAAGGTTTTCTCTAAGTGTGCTGAATTTGCTAATCCACACTTCTCTGAACCACACATACACACCCTGAAATGAAGGAGGCCGGAGGCTAATAGGATTACTGATGCTCACCCAAACAAATGTGTGATATAGATAAAAAATTTAAAAAAGAAGGAATGAAGGAAGATATGAATGAGTGCTTTAACTTTCCACATTTGTACATTTTCCAAATGAATCACCCACTTTCTTTCCATGTTTTTGGCAAGCGTTAGTTTTACTGTGATATAAATGACCGCAACACACCAAAGGGAGACTAAGCACGTTTAAAGTTTTTGAGTAAGACTCCCATGCTTTTTCTTTAGACTGCCAACGTTGACATGAGCATTTGGTTGCGACTTGAAAGCATCACTCTAACACAGACTTCTGCTTGTTGCTAATAATAGAAAAGAACACATTTATTTACTACTGTTAAGGAACTAATTAACACTATAAGCTACAAAGGTTTGAAAATGTAACTGACCGTTACATTAAAAAGTATTAATTTTTTAGCATTGTTTTTTACTTTAAGTTCCTGATGATAGAATACAGAAAAAATAAAGATGTTTGGCAAAGCTTAAGTCTCGCACACCATAATCGTTAAATGCTTCCACAGGGACTGGAGTTTAAGAAGTGTTGCTACAGCTTCCGTTGCTTCCATGTATGATGCAACACTAAACACCATAGGGTGTGTGTTTGCTTTCATCATACTTAGCCTCCAACTTACATATCTACGGCTGCGATCTACCTCAACGTATTCTTTTACCAAAGTAGAAGAAAAAAATACCCAAGAATCTCTCAACTGAACAGGTTTGGGCATGTTGCTATGTAATTCATCGTTAAGCAAATACACAGCGCAGTAAAGACAAAGGACAGGTCAAGACAGGACAAGCGCTACCTGTCCATACACTCATTTGTAAGGTCAGCTTGGTTGGTTTATCTTATTTTTAGGAAAAGAATGCAAAGTTCTTTTCACGAAATATAAACAATTGAGGAGCATCAGTTAAATACCGTCACATGCAATTTTAACAGTTCCTTCCAATCTTTCCCTGCAGGGATAAATTATGCGAAAGCAGCCCAACATTACGAGTTTATGTTCTGATATAGAGAGCAGAGACGACTGTCTCTATATATTTTGCTTTGTTGAACATACTTTTGTAGAGTCTCTTGCTAGTTTTAACAAAGCTTTATAAAGAAACATTCATTTAGAAAAGTGCCGAAAAGAGTATTTTTTACAGGCCTTCTGTTCTCAGTGCAGGAGTCCATGGTGTTCAGACGTGTTGCAATGGATATGTGAACGCATGGAGAAATGAGCTAACCTCTCCACTCATCCCTTCTTATGCCAGGCAGTTGCAAAAGCAGTAGTTTGAGCCAAGTCATTGTTAAACAAATACAATCTAATGCATAAATTAATCCCACCATGTAATCTTTGAGTTAAATAGCTAATTACTTCATTCTAGATGCGAACTCCTGAAGTGAAACTTCCAAATGAAAAGGCATGCTCGCACAAGGCATTCTACCACCAATGACTCTTTAGTGTTTGCATAAGGAAAAGTCACCAAAAATGTAATTCAGTATGTAACAGAATTACTTAACTTGCCTGTTAGCATATGTAACATAACACTTCTGTACATAATTGCTGGTACACAACAGGGAATGATTACAAGGTTATTTCATAACTTGTAGCATGTTATGAATAAGTCTGCCCATACCCTTCGCTACTGTCACATATAACTTGCGAAGTGTTAACTAGTCTGCAGAAACAAACTTCTAAATGATTTCACAAGTATTTCTGCCTAGCCTTCTTCAAAGCATGCCATATGCCTCAAACTTTTGCTATCTACGCTTCATCAGAGGATTTTAGTCCAGAACATACTTTTGAAGCATGCTTACATGCCACGCAAGCTTTTCCATAGATAATATGTAGTCGGTATTGTTTACACTTGTTTTCTTTGAATAAACCTTTAGTTGAGAGCCAGCTCGTGTGTTGCAATCGTATTTTCTTCGCCCCCATCTAGCTAGTGCTGCTGCTTGTCAAATATAAGTGTCTAGCGAGCTGGAAAAGGTTTTTATTTCAAAGGTGCAGTAATGTGGCACTTTGTATTGAGCTGACCTCAGAAATACAAAAAAAGAATAGGTTGAACCTTTTCAGGTACACAGTAGTGCAGACTTCTGTATTGCGCCAATGTTAAACTTTTTTTTCCATGCATGGCAGTATGCCTCATTCATAATGGGTCAATAAAGTGCACTAAAAATTCAACCACAACATGGATGACAGTCATCTTAGTTTTTATTGCAGTGACACTCAAGGTGAAATCACACACAGGAAGCTTTGAACATCTGTCTGCACTTGAACAGACTTCTCTACACACATTTATACACCTTTTGTGAGCAATTGATATCCAAATGAAAAAAAAGTGACCAATCCTCTGTGCAGCCACAACACACCCATGCAGTGGGCACATTCTATAGTGAAAATGAATTCTACACATCCATCTCCCAGACAAGCCTGCTTTGCACAACAGAACTGTTTGAGATGCTTGTAACCCGCACTAAGGATTATGCCTGCACCCAGCTAGGAATGTCATTGTACCCAGTATATGATGCACTGACCCATGAATGTGTTCATGATGGCTTATGTGCTCGGTTGACTTGAATCATGGACTACTGCATTTCCTGGACTTCAAGTAGCATACCGCCCCATTCTCACGAGTTTAGAAAAAAATATAAAATTCATACCACTGTATAAGATGCACCTATTTTAACTCAGCCGATATGATGAAACGCAATTGTGCACACTCATACACTCACCTCAAAATGCAGTATTTGCCCATTTTAGGGCAGTAAATTTCTTGTAAACAATTTTTTTTACAATCCACAAAAACTCCATTTAGGTGCACATAACAAACATTTTATTACTTCACTTCAATCGAAGCCATCGGAGGCCTCGTCCGCCAATGATGTCAAAAAGTTCAGCTGCTTCAACCGGTGGTATCGCTAGGTCACGGTCGTCTGCTTCTGATTAACATTTGAGACCTTGTAGGCATGTCACTGACAGTACTTCTGCCACATAGTGTGCTCGAGGAAAAGAAATGCTCCTTTTAGACATGCCAGCATACATAGTTTCATGCATATATATGAATATATAAGTGAGGCCGTTGTAAAGCAGCTGTTACCCTGATGAACACGTCCCCTTGTAAAAAAGTAGGCTTCAGCGACATTCATTGCGCATATTACCATTGCACAAGATGCATCGACGCAAATTATAGAAAAAGAAAAGTGACTTAGAGTCAGAAAAACATGATGCATTCACAACCTTAATAATTTCCCCGCACCTTCCTTTCTGGAATATTTTTCTAGTACCAGAGTTACATGCTCAGCAAACTTGCATTACAGTTCCTGCTCCTTGAAAGGACCACTTACTAGGTTCAATCGTTAAATACGAACACGTCAGGCTGGTAGGGCATGTGGTCACTCATGGTGCCCCAGAAATACTCTTTTGTGCATCTTGGTCAGCCTCCAAATTACTGTGAAATTCCTTTCCCACCTTGTTTTTCTAGACATGTGAAAACATTGGTCCCTTTTTTGGACTGAGCTTGACCTGAATATCTAGACAACTAAAAAACAAAGCTGGGTTCACACAGAAAATGAAAGGAGTGTTTAAAAACGAAGGTGGCGCTAAATTGCTCAGCCAATACAGTTGCACATTTCTAACCGCTGCAGCGAATGAACTGCCTCGCATGATAATGACACGCACAGAAGGAAATTTAGTACAAATAAGCAAGACATAGGGAGGATGGTAATAAAGATGAAAACCTGAGAAATACAGGGTTTGACACAATGTATACAGTCTGTTATTAATTTAAAATACCTTACAGGCCCAAAGGGCATAGCAAAGGGGCTTAGTTATTACAACGAAAGTACAAGCAAACTAGTAAGGAACAGGGTTACTAAGCAAGTTGACATTGAAACGTAACACAACAAAGTAAATTGCAATACAAAAGGTTCCGACGCAAGTGAAAAAGACAAAAAATGCAACACAACAAAATATGTTTGCAAAGTAAGCACTAAAAGAGCATTTGGGTGCAAGTGAAGAAAATGCAACACATTACAAAAACAAATTATGAACTTAACGACTAATGCATGGTACAGCGCTATTGGAAAAAATTCACCTCAAGCTTGTCACAGAGTGTATACAGGTTATCATAGGCGATATGGTCGGGAAGATCATTGCACATGCGGATGGCTTAAAAGCGTTCGTGTTACCAAAGATGCGTGTGAAGCTGAAGTGGTTATGTAGGTTGCATGACGTGAAAAGGGGGTGTTCAAGACGTAAAGAGGCTATTTCCTTGCTGCAAACGTACTTGTGAAGATTTAGCATGTACGAAGTGAGCGTATGTTTTACACGAAGGACACCGCTGCTTTTTGCCGTTAATTTGTTGATGCGATCTATGCACTATACAGCATGTTAGAGCGTTCACTATCAGCAAGATTCTCATTACTTGCGATTGCAGGGTACAACCAAGTTTCTGTGAGCACAAGAATATCTGAATCATTGTCTTCTAGTAAAGAGCAGATAGCGTTGTGCTTGGGCATTATGCTTCAAATCTTAGTAAATGATATCAGAAAAAGAGGGACCAGAGGTGGTGTGGTCTTTTGGTGGTGCTTTCATGCACATGCCGTAGTTGCTAGCTGTCTTTCTGATAAAACAACAGCTTTGCTGACACGGTCGAGTATATAAGTTTTGCCGTACATGCGCATCCTGCCAATCGAGAATAAATGTTTTCTTTTGTGCTTTAGCAAAGTTTATCAGTATTTTCCTTGCCTGTCGTGTAGCCAGTGAAAAATCTTTGCCAATTGAATATTTAAATCCCTTCAGTTTAGGAGCAGATACAACGACTTGGTGCTTATCCTTAAAGAAAGTCAGTTTGGCTATTATTATATATACAGTATGTTAGTCATCTGAGTCAACGAAGAAGGCAAAACGAGGACTGACACAGCAATGGTTTCTGTGTTTGCACATGTGCAAGAGGTCAAAAAACTCTCCATAGTGTGCAATATTCTCAATTACAATACTGTGGGTGGTCCGTTCTACAATAAAGGCATGAATGTGGTTATCAAAGTATTTTGTGTTGAGAAGGTTTGCAAAAACAAACAACTCTGAGCCACACATTGCAATCAGTCTTACTTCAGCGAAGTGTGGGAGGCCATCATTTGGTATAAATATAGGTAGCACGCAGCCCACATTCGCTTTCACTTCAGAGACGGTAACTGAGGCTACAGAGTGCATGTTTGTAGTAAGCAGTCCCAGCTCCTGAAACCTATCCTTTAAATGATCAGGTAGTGAGCTGGGATCAATGATCTTGCTGCCTACAGTGACATATATATCTTCGGACTGAGTTAAGGCATACATCAAGCGCATCTGATGCCGGCGACTTAGTGTTGAATATATGTTCTTGAAGTTGCGAATTCTCTTAGCAAGTGATTTATACAATTCATGCTTAGCTTCGAAACGCATGCATGACAATTTAGAAAGGGGGCCATACATAAGTAGAAGCCTCGGGTAGTGGATCAAGTAGTGCATTTTCCGAATTATGTTTACATCTGGAAATGTTTCTCTAAATGCATCATAGAAATCCTCTATCAGAACTTTCAAATACGCAGCTGCACTGCGGCTCACTTCTGGTGCAAGAACTATGTCAACTACGGTGCGCAACATGAGGTACACCTCATAAGCAGAATTCCCCTTTTGGGCACTGTCACCGACAAAAAAAGAAAAAGAAACGAAAGAAACAGAGCTTCTCAGCTGCGGAACCTTTTATGACTGAGGTTCCAAATACTGCCTGGCGTGACAAAGGGGGTATCCTGGACTTTTTATCTGCTCCTTGAAAAGTAAACGTAGCAAGACTTATTCAACTGATCTAGTGTGAAAACACGATTTGAGATCAAGTGTCTAACAACATACTCCATGACAAATGGAATGATGCCTTCAAATAGATCATGCATTACATCTGGTGGCAAGCCTTTGGTTACATCGAACGAGTGAAGTGAACTCAGACAGCTTTCACCCATGATATCATATGTATTGGAAAGACTTGGATCCTGCTTTGTTAGCTCAACATGACGTGCATGCGTTTGCTTTGTTCTGATTATGTAGTCTCTTTCATGCCACTTTTCATTTATCTCTCCTTTCGAAGCCATGCAAAAGCGGCAAATGCGGCCGGACGAGAAGCATTGACGGAAACCACCAAGCTAGTGGCTTGACAAATCGTCACCACTCAGAAGCAATATTGACCCTTTAATAATTGCTCCATTAAGGTTGATACCATTTGTTTCAAGTTCACGGATGTCATTAACAAGTGGCTGAAGAACTTCGTGCAGCGTGAACTTCGATGCAGTGGATGTTTTAGCTAGGAGAACAAGGTATTTATCATCCAGTTTCGATCGGGATTTCGGTGGCAAGTTCAGGATTGTCAAATATCCAGCCAGAACTTTGTGCTTTTCTCGCTTGCTCCCCAAGGAGTTGCAAAGCTCAGATTCATCAAAATAGAGCTGGAGAGCCAACAGCTTCTGAGTGCTTGCATTTTTGAATATGCTATGATGTTTAAAATATGTGCCATCACATATGTCCCACAGCAATGTTGAGCTGGGTTCTTCAGTTCCCTCAAAAAGATTGCGCACTGCTGCTACAGCACTCAGGATTTCCAAGAGCGGGATGTATTCAAAGCACTCACTGTAGCCTTGATTTGAAAGATGGATGGTCTGAGGTGAAACGAATCTAAGGATACTTTTCCATTCGTTTTCTCTACCCAACTTAGTCCTGAGATGTTTACATTTTTCCGTGTCAACTGACGGCAAAGTGGCTTTATACTCAGTAGCAAAATTTATTACATCATTTGCGATTTCGTTAACTGTGCTCTCTGGCAACTGTCGACCTTCTTGCCACTTAAACCAGAGAGAGCTAAGCTGCCTGGCACATTGGTCGCTAAGGTCATGAGCAACGCCGGCGCTACAGGCTTGTTGAGGCTCCTCGTCACAGCGGTCACTGGATAACTAGTCCACTGTGTCATCAATGTTGTCGGTTACTGGCACCACCACCTGGTCTTCACTTGTCTTGGCAAGAAACAAACGACTGTGCTGCCGGGCAACATGTTTTCGAAACGAGCTGTAGATTCGGTACGTCTTGGCACAGCTTTCCAAATTGCAGTTCCAATCGGTTTCTGCACTATGCCAAGCACAAAAGTGGCGAAACAGGTTAGCCAAAGAATATGCCCTTTGGTGACATCGGTTGCACTTGAAGATATTTCGATGCTCCATCTGGAATGCAAATGTACAGGAAAATAAGTGATACAATGAATATTGTTACTTAGCTTTAAAAGCAATAGCAAGTACGCCATTGATATGGATAACTTTATTGATTTGTTATATGTTCATGGCATGCAACTGCATTATGGAAGGGGTGAAAATGCACCGCCAATAATGAATCATTTTTACAAGCAATAGATTATAGCGGCAAGCAAAACAGAAAAAGCAAGAGTTTAAAGGCAAAAATAGAATACACAATATATAGAGAACATAGAAAACGCAATATTACAAAACAAACAATAAATTCTTCTGACACCAAACGGAACGGCAGGATGAGCAATGTTACATTAGATCACTCAATGCATATTTAAAGACGAGGTCAGAAAAGTTAACTAATACTATTTAGGTGCAATATATTCTAGTTGGATGCTTTTGAATGACTGTGATGACAGGACAGTGTTATGGGCATGCATGCTGACCTTATGGTGGTGGCCAGGATAGAGACTGAGAAAATGCTGGGTGAATTAAAATCAAGTGCTGTGTTATGATAGTATGTTTTATGGGAAAGAGAAATGTGTGATGCTGTTAGATGGTAATTAGAAACAAGAAGTGGATGGAGGCTTTGCAAGTGTCTATAAATTATATTAATGCAGCCTGGTATGGGGGGGGGATCCCAACTAGATGAGGCGTATTCAAATACAGATGGACAAATGTAGTGCATAACTACACCTTTAATACAGCTGAGGCATGGAGAACTTTTTAAAAATAACCTGAGGTACAGTTTGCCTGAAATATTGTGTGTTTCACATGTTATTTCCGAGACAACTATATGGATGCCCAGGTCATGGTGTGACGTTACAAATTACAGAGGAAAGTTAATCATTATATGTTCGACTTCAAAATGGTATTCGTAGTGGTGGGTTGTTGCAAAAGGCGGGTTTAGCCAAAGGACGTGATATGGAGGTGGCTCTGCAAAAGTGAAGCGGGTCGCCACAATCTTGCTAGAGGCAAGAAGCTAGAAACTCCGTAGTGGCTGCTGCAGAGTACGTTCATTGTTCTTATTGGTTGTGCGCTGCTGCAACAGTGTTTGACTGATTGTGGTATGCTTTCCATGGGCATTACGACACCTCAGTTGATCATAGCTGCACCAGTCACAAAAAGATATGCTAGGCAAACGTGTTGGTATTTCATACATGCGAAAAAACTAGAAAATCACAAAAAACAAAGGACTAGTGCTGTGTGTGGACTAGTCCTCTTCGACCTTTGTTGTTTCAAGCTGTTTTCCCAAGTAAAGTTGTGCAACAATGGGAAATGCGGATAGCTTTACATTTATTAGTACCTACTATTAACTCACACAACAGAGAATCAACTTTAAGACCAAGAAGTGAGTGACAATGTGATTTGAATAAAAACACTGAATGGAAAACTGAAAACGTCGTCTCAAAGCTGCTTAAAAGCCTTGTCAAAAGGGCACTTTGGATCACTATTGAGGGTAATCCGGAGTGGGTGCTGCTACGAGGGCCTTTTCGACCACGATTTCGTTCGATTCGGATCCAGTTGATTGTGATCTGAGAATTGCGATCCAAGTGCCGGTGTGACACCGGCATTAGTGATACTAGAAGAAAACTTCCAGGAATACTGACGCTTGCCTAGTCACCCTCTCAGCCGACCCAGCTTTTAATGCTGTGAAACAAGCCTGGTAAGCGAGCGATATCATCCATTAAAGGGCAGTCTTAATAGGTGTCGCACGAGCGTATACATGGGCAGTGTTCTGACTGTGTTGTAGAAGACGCAGGGCGCTTTTTTCTGTGTATGCACGTTATGTATAAGTTTTTGTCTCGGCGGAACGATGGCGGGTGGGTCGGGACTGGGGTTAATCCCCTTTTCCCCCATCTCGCCGCGAAGGAAAACTGCCGCACCAATTTTCAATAAAGTTTATTCTCTCTCTAAACGGAGCGACGATCCTGCGACAGCACAGCGCGCACAGCACTGCCGTCTTGTTGGCCGTACTGATGACATACGCTCTAACTACACAACATTTAGGGCATAGCGATCGGCCGCCATGAGCGGTAAAATTACAGCCTACCTAACTGAGGCCTACGCTGGCACGTCTATTAATACCGATAAATGTAAACTAATGACCTTTACCCGAAAAGGGATACGTCTTACCTTCACGTCTACGAGCGCAGCAGATAATATGGCTCCACCGTTTTCGCATCAAGTCAGCACGCTCTGGCAAGGCAGACACTTGGGTGTTTGTAAGCCTTGGAGGTGGTAATCGTAGTGTTGTGTGGAGCGAATCGTCTTGAAGAAAGGGCGCGCCGTGAAATGAAGCTATGTACCGCACTGGCTGTTATAAACAAGTGAAAAGCTATGACGACGCTCTGTGACACTACTCTCTGAAACAAATGTGTACAGTAGTAAGATAAGTGGATGGATGTTATGAGCGTCCCCTTTGAAACGGGGTTGTGGGTTGCGCCACCAAGCTCTTGCTATTATACTGCTTAATGTCCTACCTAGGTCGAAAAAAAAAGACCTTACGTATTACACTCCCATCTGTGCGATGAATTATGAGCTTAAAAAAAAAAAACTTGTAATACTGAACAGAAAAACTTTCTTTCTACTTGTCCATTAATGACGCACTCAGCTACTAATTCCTCATATTGGCATGCTAAGATGTTCGAACAACTTGAATGATGTATGTCTCAATTAAACGTGCGTTGCGACTGTGATCGTTCTCGTTGCTCTCATCCCGTCTCGCACACTCAAGTTCTCGCGTTGCGATCGCGCAGTGTGTGGCGGCATTTTTCAGTGAGCATCGACACACGTGCCGTGCCATACCGGCTGAACGAATTGCGATGGCTGAAGATATTGTGTGCCTCGCGATTCTGGAGTCAGGAGAACGGAAGAAGATCACCTTACGAACTGGCGACTACGACGAAGTTGTCGCAGCATTGTCTCCAATTACCAGCGTAACAGACAGCACCTTGTTAAGTGCCGTGTAAACTATTTAATGCTTGCAAAGATTTGGACTCTTTCCAAAGAATAATACAAAAAAAACAAAAACGATATATTTGAAGTACCTATGTAGGAACGAGACAGCGTTGTGTAGTTGGTGTCGTGCTTGAACAGTGCAGTAAGCTGTTTTTGTTCGCCGTCAAGCCTTGGGTTCTGTCTAGGGGTGCTCACGCGTTCTTAAAAAATGTTTTTAATAATGTAATCCGAGTACAGTCATGTGTGTTCCGTTAGCACTGGTGTCGTGGGAAAATGCTTTTTTTGTATTAGTCGTAACTGCAACTAGGGCTACGCGAGGTCTTTGTGTTTGTGTCCACCATGCAGATTATTTATGTTCATTCTGTTTGTAATCGGTTTTAGATCCAGATTTACGATGAAATCCTTGAAGATGTCATCGATATGGAAAAAGATGCCCTCGTTCAACACACGGGCAAATTAAAGGTGGCCAGAAAGATGGTGCTGCAATCTGACGACGTGAGTAATTTGTCGGGCACTTCTATGTTTGGAAAAGTAAAACCGATTCTTTCCGGCTTCCAAAGAAAACCCACCGCTAAAGTAGACAGTCGCATTAAAAGACACGAATAGATTCTATTATTATTTTTGTTTATTTAGCAGCTTACCAGACCAGCTGCGTAGCAAATGCAGGGCTCATACATAGCATGCTCCTAAAAGTAGAGCTGATGTAGATTGGCAGCAAACAATATAAGAAGAATAATTCGTCTGAGTACATATCCTGCTGCTCTCACACTTAACCTGAACATGCATGCGTCAGGATTCACAGTGGCTCGCTTCATAAGAGGAATGTATTTCAGAAACAAGGTTGAGCTTGAGGAACGAAACCTAACGGGCTGCTTCTTTCAGCCTTCCCTCATTTGGAACTTATGATTTCTTCTTCAAGGTGAACCAAAAAGCAATGTATATATGTTCATGCTAAGTGTGACCATGCCAGCATATGCTCCCAAGTGTGCACATAACTTTTGGACACAGATAAACAGAGCTGCTACTCATACAGGTGTTACCGTTTTATCAGCGTGAACATTAGGAAACAATTGGTATTTATATTATGTGTGGCGAGTAAACTGAATCCCATTTTCCCCACTGTTAGTTATAGAGAAAAGTTTCTGCTTAAGTGAAATTGTAGCCATGTATTCTATAAGCATGCCTCTTGGTTCTGCAGAGTGCAAGACCTGCTGTGGAGGGTGTAGACGCGGGTGCCAGCCCACGCACACTCTGCAGCAGTGGCAGCAGCACTCCCAGGTAAAAATGCCTGTGTCATGATTAAATACCAAGCCTACGTAGCTTATTACTGTTTGTTATGATTTTTAATGCTGCAAATTAATATATATACTTTTCTTTTGTGTCAGCAGCTCGGGACTGGAGACAGTGGCAGAGGCAGTGCCACTGCAGAATAAGAATGACTATTTGTATTTCATTCTGCCCTCGTTTGCCCCATATGAGGACATATTAGAACGAAAAGTGCCCATAAACGGCCGAGTTCGAAGGGCTGTCATTGACGGGCTCTTTCAAGCCTGTGTGAAGATAGTGTGGTAAGCAGTGCTTTTATGTGGATTCTGTCATTATTGCATGCATATTTTCGTTGGTGTCATTGCTGAATGTAGCATTTGTGTGAGCTTCAAAGTTTTTAGTGCCATTTAGTGAGTTCATGGTACATTTATGTATGATGCATACCGTACCGCGAGTGCATGTATCTTGCCTATTATGATGCCAAAATTTTTCTCATGGTGGCATCACAATTTTATCCTTAGTGTCAATTTAAAGGTACCCTCATCATGTCCCCATTTCAAATTTTGTTTATTCACAGGAAGTTGTAAAACATCCAGGGAGCATTTAAACAAAATAACTTTAATATCATTATTGAACAAAATAGAAGTAATTCAGCATCCTGTTGCCATGCCACCAGGCGGTGAACGTCAGTGTTAAGGCAGACACTCTCTCCTTCTGCCTGACTAGCGTCTACAGGCAGTGTTTCTTTCGTGCGTCCTCCAATACCGGAGCAGAGGGACGCTGTCATGTTCATGCTTTGAGCACTCCTGCCTGTTCTTTAAAGCAAAGCTTTCATTGCCTCTTCCTCCGAATTTTCCGCTGCTGATGCTGCTGTTGCAGCCTTGCATTGTGTGTCAGAGGGTGGTTCGAAGCATGTACAATGCCACAAGGTGTCACGAGCCAGCACTAAGAAGTTACGACTGGGACGCGCTCTGGAGGATGCGGGTGCTGAAAGAAAGGAATTAGAGACTGGAGATGGGGGTATTCATGCCATATTATAGAGCAGTCTGAGCAGTCTGCACATCCTCAAGTGTCATTTCGTGACAAACTTGGTGGAGGTACTGGGTATCTGTCCCACTAACTCTTGCCATGACACGAACGTGGCAGAAAGGAAAGGTTGATGTGAGAAACTCGTTTGGAACTTGTCATCGTGTGGCAGCATTGCCCTCTGGAACTCCCTGAGCGTCGTCACAATACCCTCTAGATTGTTGTTTTTATCCATCACCCCGCCCCCGCAAAAGTATTACAGAAACTGCAGATTCACCGTAAACATCACCAATGATCGTCAATTGATGCAAACAGCACAGAAAACTTTGGTTACATCAATTCCCACAGTGTGTGGGATACGTATAATTTTTTTACATCTATTCGTCGTTGCGTGGCACAATTACAGTTCAGAGCACCTTCCACATTGGATTATTAACCAAAGTCGTATGTCATGATGAGTGGTGTAGCTAGTAATGCGTTTTACGAACAGGCATTTGTATGTGCGACTTTGGCTCTCCGGCTGGGAGCAGAGCTTTTTGAGAGGGAGTGTGCGCAGTGTTTGGTCTAAATTCTTGCCGTTTTCGACTGTAATGCCTTGCAGACACACTTGAGCGCGATTTATTAGCTGTGCTTGTTCATGTAAAATGGCAGAACCTGTTCAGGGGCCGCCTAAATAACGAATTGATGCCCTTTGGTAAATTGTGCATTTTGGTATGTGTTTCAAGGCTTTCATTTCAATTGGTGCTTAAGCAAAGCTTGTTACCTGAGCTTTTGCGATGATGTGTTTGCTATTTAACTTCCAGTTATGTTATCTGTACTATCCTTAGACCTGTGTCGTTCGTGTTAGAGGGTAGCAATTATTCATTAAAGACTCTGCGAATATCTTTTTGAATACAGTAGGGAAGTTTTATGCACTTTTTCATAATATATTGGATGCATTAATAATATCTTGCTAATACCATGACTATTCCTTTATTCCCGTACAGGCTGCCCAGTAAGCTTCTTTACCGCACTGCAGTAGAGAGGCTACTAACAAAATATCCTCACTTGAAGGACGACGTTGAGAACCAGAGTGGAATGGTGATTTGTCTTTATCTTTCTGTGTAATACTTAGTGCTCTTCATTTTATATGTACATAATGTAGGTCTGTTTGTTTTTATAGTATAGCTATAATGTCTCAGTAGTGAATGATGGGTTTTATAAATTATCTGCACTCCTAAATTTGCTCCTGTCAATTTGCTGTGACTTTGGAAGGTTACTATTGGAATGTTACTAGAAAAAATGGGGTGGGGGGTTTAACAACAGTGTCTAATGCTGTGTCATGCCCACTTAGAAGGTCAAGCTTGCAGTTCAGCTACCTGAGGTAGTTGCGCTGTTTCATGACAACATATGTACCCACAAACTTCACAAGAAATTTTGTATTAGAATCTTGAACGATCCTCGTTGTGGTCCTGACCTAACATCATCATTATTGCTTCTTTAAGGCAATCAAGTCTTATAAAAGAAAAAGCTTTGCCTCTGATGAAGAGACAACAATAACAGCCCTATTGCAAAAACCAGCGCCACTGGGACCGAGTGCGCCGGATTATGGGCCCAGTACAGCGCGCTAACCGCTGGGGCGCTGGGAAGTCGCTGGGAAGGCGCTGGGAAGGCGCTGGGAAGGCGCGGCGTACTGGGAGGCACTGGCTACTCGTGCGAAAAACAGCTCTAGAGCGTTAAATATACGGTGCCTGGACACCATATATATTTTTTTGAATACAGAAAGCAAGAAAGAGCGCTTTAGTGCAATAAAAAAAGAAAAAAAACGTTAAAAATAAAACTACTCCGACAAGGATACGAACGTCCGACCTACAGATCCAAAGCCCGGCATCTTACCACTACGCCATGCCATCTTTTTTTTTTTCTCTTTATTGCATGGAATTATCGTTACTGTCCAACCGATGCAGTTACATTACATACGATCATACAAGAGAAACAAATTCACAGGAAGTATACAGTCCAATGACAGTTCAAAATTCTGGTAAACAAACACAAGCGTCCAGACGCGAAATCCATTCAGGGACGGGATCATATGTAGCCACTACACTCCGGACTTGAGCAGTCTCTTCTCGGAAGATAGATCTTGTCGAGCGAGGTGGCTCGGCATGTCTGTCGATCATTCGACTTCTCCATAATGAATAAAGTCCTAATAACATAAACAAATGATATGGTGTATTACTGGCTGTCTTTTTGAAAGGAAGGAACCGGATACCATAACATGTGAGAGGAAAGTCTTTTTTGATAGTTCTTTGTAAAATGTCCCAAAAAAGAAATGCGTCACGACAAAGTATAAAGCAATGTTCTATTGTCTCGGGTTGATTGCAAAGCCTACAATTTGTATTCCAGGGTACTTACAGTCCTTTTTCCTGAAGCCACGTTTTAACTGGCAGTGTGGAGGTGTGCAGCTTAAAGAAAAAGGTTTTCGCTGCTGGCGCAATGCACATTCTACGGACACGGCAAAGAACATCTTGACCAAATAGAGACAGATACGGATTTCGGTACAGAGGTTCAGGGAAAAGGTTATCTATAAGTGCTGCATTTAGCGACGTGCGATTAACGGTAAACAAATATTCAAGGTTGAATCTGGCTTTTAAGAATGAAATAGTGTCGGCAAGTTCCTTTAAGAAGCCCCATAACGGTAGTTCTTGAGCAAAGTTTGTCGTGACAAAAAGAAAAGGGACGTGTGACGCAAGACGTGCTCGATTAACTGCGAGAAGGAATGGATGACGGACATTTTTAAGGTAAAATAAGCGCATGACCAATTGTCGCACAAACAAATGCACAAGACCCAGGCCGCCCTTTTCAAGCGGGAGAAAAAGGTTGTCCCTTCTCATGGCTTCCCATGATGAATGCCAAATAAAACATGCAAATATTCTATGAAATGCCTGGACATGGACACGTGAGCAGTGCAAGACCTGCAGAACATAAAGAAGCTTAGAAGCGAGAAATGTATTGCATGCCTTAGCTCTCGCAAAAATGGAGAGATCACGTCCTTGCCAGGTTGTCACCTTTCGACGGATAATGGTTACCGTGGACGCCCAATGAGGTCCACTATTACGGAAGTTATCGAGAGGTACTCCAAGATATCGCAACGGAGACTGATTCCAATGAATATTCGCGAATGCAGAGGGAGTGAGCGCCCACATGCCTAGCCAAAAGCCTCTACTTTTATCAAAATTTACAGTAGCTCCTGCAGTCTCACAGAAACGCAGGGTAGCGTTTATTGCCTTGGTAATACTTGGCTTATCGACGCAAAAGAAGGCAATGTCATCTGCATAAGCTAGCACTTTAATTTCCTCATCGGCATACATATATCCTTTAATGCTCGAGTCGCAAAGCACGCTTAAGCAAAGCGGTTCTAAGTATATGGCGAAGAGTAAAGGCGAGAGCGGACAACCTTGACGAACGGATGACTGTACTTGTATTATATCTGAGAGGGTACGGTTCACAATTAACTTTGTAGTGCAGTGTTTATAACAAAGTGTTATACCATTGTATAATACATCCCCTAACTGAAGATGTCGCAGTAGTTGGAATAAAAATTCGTGTTGAACCTTATCAAAGGCTTTGGCGAGGTCAATCTGGAGAAGAGCTACTTGATCCGTACTACCCTCTATGCACTCAAGGACTGAACGTGCGATATGAACATTTGTCTGTATAGAGCGGCCTCGAATTCCGCATGTTTGATGATCACCTACTAATTTAGTAATGACTGTCTGCAATCTATTTGTCAGTATTTTTGCAAATATTTTGTAATCCACGTTACATAATGATATCGGCCTATATCCGTTTACTCTCTTTATTGTTTCATCATCAGTGCTTTTTGGTGTTAAGGTTGTGTGGCCCTGATAGAAAGATGGAGGAAGCTCACCATATTGATAGGCTGCCTCGAAAAGCTGCTGCAGAAAAGGACACAGGAATTCCTGAAATTTTATATAAAATTCAGCACTAAGGCCATCAGGACCAGGCGTCTTGTTCTTCTGCAGCGTTTCGACGGCAAAATTAATTTCTTCTCGGGTTATTGGCCCATCAACGCTGAGTCGATCATCTTCTTCTAAGTGTGGCATAAGCGAAATAAACTGATCAGCGTTTTCTTCGTAACCATTCTGAGGCTTAACTGCAGCGAAAAGATCTTTATAGTGAGCTTCAAATAGGCTTATTATTTGGGACGTGTCTGTGTATATAGACCCACCAGACTCAATTTCTAATATTTGCTTGGAAAGCGCGTATCGCTTCTCATCACCGAGAGCCCTTTTTGTGGGCTGTTCCTCTGTGAAGCGAGTTGTGCGTGAACGAACCATCGCTCCTTTGTACACTTCCGTCTCATATTTCTGTATTTGTGCGCGAACTGTGTTTATTTCATCACTATACAACCCTGGTTCCTGGCTTTCGAAAGCGTGCAGCTTGTGAAGTAGATCATGAAGGTAATGCTTTTCAGCTTTTTTTCTTTGAGACAGCTCACATGAAATGGCAATCGCCTCATTTTTCACTCTATTTTTGAACATTTCCCATCGAGCAAACAAAGGAAGCTGTTGACATTGTGATATTTCTAGCCATAATTCTTTCACTTTGTTTACAAAACTTTCTTCTCGCAAAAGTTGTGTATTAAGTTTCCACAGTTCCCAGTTTGGAGCAAACCTGCGGAATTTTCGGGGACCCCATGAAACAGCTACTAAACAGTGGTCTGTGAAAAATACAGGCTTCACGGCGTAGTTGTGAATGTTAGACCAGAGTCTCGTCGAAACATACACACGATCGAGTCGAGCATGGGAGACGCCTTGAAAGTGCGTGAACTGCACCCAAGATGGTGTGTAGGCGCCCACGTCTATTAGATTGTGATCTTCCGTTAACTGATGCAGGAAAGCAGCACTTGCATCATAACGATTAGTTAGGTATGAGTGGTCTCTGGAATGACAAACACAGTTGAAGTCTCCCAACAGTACCAAATCTCTGTCAGTATCTAGGAGCGGAGCAAGTGAGAGGAAGAAAGCCTTCCTGTCACTCACTTTTGAGGGAGCATAAACGCAAATAAATCGCCAATTACGGGAATGAAAAGAGAGGTCACAGCATATAAGGCGGCCTTCCCCATCAACACGCAGCGACAATGAAGAATGATTTAACTGCTTTCTGACTAACAAAAAGCATCCAGCGGAAGCACCACATGCTTGGCTAATACACACCTCGTAATCAGGTTGAAAAGTTTGCAGCGCAAGGTTGACATCACCAGCAGACAATATCTTTGTCTCTTGCACTGCACCAACAGCAACTTCATGCTGCCTAAGCACGTGTAGTAACTGCTGCTGACGCCTTATATTCCTCAGCCCACGTACGTTGAGTGTCGCTACACATAAGGGGAGGGTGAAGGCGGTAGCCATTTTGCTCACCTAAAGCTTTTGTATTTCATTGCCCTTGGCCACAGGTAAATCTGTGGTCTTGCTCCCTTTGGACTTCTTTGTGCCACTCTCCTGACTACGCTGATATAACCGGTGGGGCACATTATCACCAGGAGAGGGAGTTTGCTGAGCACTAGGAGACACTTTCTCGGGGGCCTGTAGTGCACATTCTGTTGCTTCGTCGTTGCATGGCGCCGGATGTTTCCTGGCCTTACTGATGTCCATCGCCTCTTCCTCTTCTTCCTTGTCATCAGGGGGCTTGTCTTTAAGGCTTGCTAGGCCAGGTGGGCAAACTGAGTCATCCTCGCCGGAAGCTTCGCTTGTATTACTTGAGCTGTTATGACTGGTTGGCATTGGCTTCAAGGGCTCCTGGTCCTCGTCCCTAATGCCACCTGTAGTCTCTCCGGTGGCATCTACTACCTCTGTAGAATCCATGAGGTGGTCCAGTTGTGGCTCGTCTGCGCTATATTGCCCAGAACGAAGCTTATTGGCGTAGGTGGACACGCAGGCGTCCGCTGAGTGACCAAATCGATGGCACTGTAAGCATCTCGGTGTTCTGCATTGTCGTCGAACGTGTCCCACGCGCTTGCAACGAAGGCACAGAGGAGGCCTACCGGGGATAAGTACGAGGCACTGGTGTCCATAAATGGACATAGTGTGCGGTATTGAGGTTACGGTGATATTGTCCTTGAGCACCAAGGAAACCTCCCGGTTTGTTGTCACCCACTGTTCCATGCCAGTGCATCTCCATGCTTCTCTCTCCACCGACTTCACCTGACCATAGGCCTGGAATGCCTCTTCAACGCGTCGTGTTTCAAGGTGAGGTGGAAGCCATAGTAATTTAAGCTTGATGTTTTTAGTCTCCGGATCTATCACCATGCACTTCAGCCCTTTGACACGGAGCTCACCACAGGCGACGAGAGTCTGTTTTGCCGCACTACTAGCGCAAGTAACCATCCATACATGGCTCATTTGATACTGTCCGACACCTACAATATCTGAAGTATTCACTACCTCAAGCAGAGCGTCTCGGAAGTCGGGAGCACGGTATGGTCGGCCACTCAAGTCCGCATGAAGGAAAATAGAATTCAAAACATCGTTACCGGTTGGTAGACGCGGGAGGACAACTTTGTAGCTTGCATCTTCGTTCAAAAACGGGGTCGACGATCCTCGGCCTGGGGCCGATACGCTGTTTCCAGCAGAGAGCATTTTAGAGCACAGCCGTTCCACACGGCTTCTTCTGCAGGAAATCAGCAGGAAATACGCGGATGGTTTGCCATGTCAAAGCCGAGAAGCAGTTTGTTTCGCAGAGATACGTCTCGTACATACGTGGTTGATGCGCTATCGCCCAGCAACTGGAACTCACGCCTGTACCAGAAATTGTCGCAGATTGTTTCTCTATGGCGTTGCTGTTATTGTGCTCAGGTGACGTGGAAACTAATCCCGGTCCTACTACGCGTACTGAGGCATTACTCGAGCTGCAGAATTTGCCATCAAATCCTTCTGAGCAGACGGAAGTTCTTTTCCGGCTGTTAAAAGACCTTCAGGCTCGTTCTGTACAATCTGCTAAGGGTCAGGCCGAGTTGGTTAACGACGTCAAGGCTATTAAGGTTGGTCAAAAGAACATCGAGACAAAAATGGAATGTATCCAGAAAAGATTAGACAACCTTGAAGAAAAAACAAATGTTTTAGACCATCTCCACGATGAAATGACTGGCATTCAGGCGTCCGCTCAAGCCCAAACAACTCGGCTAGACTCTTTACTAATGCGCGTTGACGAACTTGAGGACAGATCGCGACGCAACAACCTCATATTTCATGGCATCCGTGACTCTCGGGAATCGTGGGAACAGTCCGAATCACGCATAAGAGAAGCACTAACCGGTGTAATCGACAGCCTGCCTGATACGGCAATCGAACGTGCTCATCGCATTAGTCACTACACGCCTAATAAGTGTCGCCCAATTGTAGTTAAATTCACCAACACGAAAATAAAAGACAAAGTACTTTCTATGCGCGCACAGCTGAAAGAAAAGGGCATTTCTACCTCCGAAGATTTTTCGCCCGCCACCCGTCACGTCTGTAAAAAACTAATTGAGTACGCTAAAAGCCAGCCCCAACCATGCCCTTTCCAGTTAAGGTACACCAAACTAATAATGAATAAAAAACAGTTCGTCTATGACCCGGCAACAGACACCGTCAACGAGCATGCGCCATATGAACCACGAGATAACGGCGGGCATCCAAATTCCCAGCACGTGCCCAGTTAGGAAAACGTGAGGGGATGTGGACGAGAATCATGCATAGTATCTGTGTTCTTTACAAATATTCGAAGCGTCATGAATAAGCGCACTTCCTTAGCATCTGCATTGGATACTTGCAACGCCGACATTCTTGTGCTTACCCAAACGTGGCTACATTCACAGATTCACGATAACGAAATTCTTCAAACCGCACACAATTTTTCACTGTATCGTTGTGACCGTACAAAGCGTCAGGGAGGCGGCGTGCTCTTAGCCATTTCTAAAGATTTCTCATCTCAGTGTATTCATGTCAATACTGACCTCGAAACGGTTTGGGCCATCACTGAAATAAATCACCAGAAGATAATCATTGGCGTTTGTTACCGCCCCCCAACTTATTCATCTAATTTCGTAAATGAGATGCATGATGTCATTAATATTGTTACATCTCGTCATCCTACATTACCTTTATTTTTGCTTGGCGATTTTAACTTACCGAACATCATATGGAATACTGAACCTCCAACTTTACACCCTTTTTCTTCATTAGCCAATGAGTTCTTAGACATGTGCTCTGTCTTTTCACTTTCACAACTTGTTACTCAACCCACACGCACTACCGAATCCGTTGAGAACACACTTGACCTTGTATTAACATCGCGGCCTGACCTAGTTTCCGACATCACCTATTTACCCGGCTTGAGCGATCATTCAGCACTTTCGTTCGACATAAATATTTTGCGGCCAAAAACCGGTAAAAAATTCAAATCTTTTCGAGACTACGCGAAAGGAAATTTTGAAGCCATTAACGCCGAATTATCTGCTTTTCTAGACGTATTTATAAACAACTTCGACAGCCGTACCGTTCAGACCAACTGGAATATGTTTGCTACAAAAATTGCTCAACTAACAAACAAATACATCCCACTGCGCACCATTGCATGTAATCTAAACGCCCCATGGTACAACATCCGTCTCAAGCGCCTGTCTAATAAAAAGAAACGCCTGCACAAATTAGCCAAACGTTCACCTAGCGTAAACCGCTGGACCAAATACAAACTGGCGGCAGATGAGTATGTAGCCGCACTCAAGCAAGCCAAAGATCACTTTCTTGGCAATACCTTGCCTTTAATGCTTAAAACCGACACCAAGAAATTCTGGCGCGTCATTAACCCCAAGGCGAACGACATAATAACCTTAATCGACAGCTCTGGAAATGTTATTCCAACTAATCAATGTGCGTCCGCGCTTAATGATGTTTTCATGCACAACTTTTCATCAACTACAGACATTACTCTTCCATCCACGCACGACTACGATTACCAAGCAATGTTTCCCATAATCATTGAACCAGCAGGCATCGTGCCAATTATCTCATCTTTAAAGCTATCTTCGGCTCCAGGACACGATTTAATAAACGCGAAATTTTTGAAAAGCACTAGCTGTTACTCTTCAATTTTCCTAGGAATGATCTTCCAACAGTCGCTAGATAAGGGTTCTTTGCCTGATGAATGGAAGATTGGGAAGGTGATCCCACTCCATAAGTCGGGTGACAAGCATTCTCCATATAACTACCGCCCTATCTCGCTCACTTCCATTCCATGTAAGATGTTAGAACATATACTTGCCTCTAATCTTGCTAGCTTTCTTGAAACTAACTCATTTTTTTCACCATCGCAACATGGCTTCCGCAAGACGTATTCATGTGAAACACAACTAGTTTTATTTACGCACAAGCTAAACGTCATTCTTGACCGCTCTTCAACTGCCGACTGTATATTCTTAGACTTTTCGAAAGCGTTTGACAAAGTGTGCCATAACCTTCTAATGTTTAAGTTGCATCGAATTAACATTGATCCCAGACTGCTTGCATGGCTTGAGTGCTTTCTTTCTAACCGTTCGCAGTTTGTCTTTGCTAATGACTCAAACTCTCAAACGAGCAGAGTACAGTCCGGCGTACCTCAAGGGTCGGTACTTGGTCCCCTCCTTTTTCTAATTTACATAAATGATCTACCCTCTTGTGTTTCCTCTAACATTCACTTATTCGCCGATGATTGTGTAATTTTCAGGGAAATAATATGTGACACTGATATATCTTCTCTTCAATCCGACCTTAACGCTATTTCTACTTGGTGCCAATCATGGTCAATGGAATTAAATATTAAAAAATGTAAATTTATGCGCGTGTCCAGAACTTCTAACCAGCTTCCTTCTTACTGCATTAATAATCTCCCCTTAGACTCTGTTTCCTCCTACAAATATCTTGGTGTCCATATTACTAGAAACCTCTCGTGGTCCATGCACGCTTCTTACGTAATTAAAAATGCTAACCGCATGCTGGGATACCTAAAACGCAATTTCACTAAGGCACCATCTTCCCTAAAATTAATGTTATACAAGTCACTAGTTCGCTCAAAACTTGAGTACGCCGCAGTAGTTTGGGATCCCTTTCAGAAAAACCTAATTCACTCTTTAGAAATGGTACAAAATAACTCTGCTCGTTTCGTTTTTTCTAATTATAACCGAACTGCCAGCACTTCTGTAATGAAATTAAACCTTGATTTGCCATCTTTAGCCTCTCGCCGTAAAGGCCTTAGACTTTCACTTTTTCATAAGATATTTCATCATCCTTCACTTCGCGACGAACTTATCTCCCCTCCTCAATACATTTCATCAAGGTTAGATCACAATAACAAAGTTGGGATTTCATTATGCCAAACCAATGTCATGTCTCATTCATTCCTCCCGCGTACATCTGCCGAGTGGAATCGCCTACCAGCCTCAACCGCGCTACTATTGTTGACCATCAGCACTTCACGGCAGTATTAGATAATATTGTATAACTGGAGAATTTCATTCGTGTTTTTGTACTACCAATTGTATAACTGTTTTTGTATTACCGGAACACTGTATTACTGCACTGCATGCACCGTATTTAATTTTATTGACCGGCACTCCAGGAACACTCAGATAACATTGCATAACCGAGAACCATCTATTTCTGTACTATTAACTATTTTGCTGCACTGTACTTTTTTTTTGTGTATTTGATGTAACCACTCCCCTCTTTAATGCCTCTGGCCCTGAGGGTACACGAAATAAATAAATAAAAAACCATGTCTGTACGAGACGTAGCTCCGCGAAACAAACTGCTTCTCGGCTTTGACATGCCAAATTATCCGCGCATTTCCGTCTGAATGTTCATTGCGCCAGCAGCGAAAACCTTTTTCTTTAAGCTGCACACCTCCACACTGCCAGTTAAAACGTGGCTTCAGGAAAAAGGACTGTATGTACCCTGGAATACAAATTGTAGGCTTTGCAATCAACCCGAGACAATAGAACATTGCTTTATACTTTGTCGTGACGCATTTCTTTTTTGGGACATTTTACAAAGAACTATCAAAAAAGTCTTTCCTCTCACATGTTATGGTATCTGGTTCCTTCCTTTCAAAAAGACAGCCAGTCATACACCCTATGATTTGTTTATGTTATTAGGACTTTATTCATTATGGAGAAGTCGAATGATCGACAGACATGCCGAGCCACCTCGCTCGATAAGGTCTATCTTCCGAGAAGAGACTGCTCAAGTCCGGAGTGTAGTGGCTACATATGATCCCGTCCCTGAATGGATTTCGCGTCTGGACGCTTGTGTTTGTTTACCAGAATTTGGAACTGTCATTGGACTGTATACTTTCTGTGAATTTGTTTCTCTTGTATGATCGTATGTAATGTAACTGCATCGGTTTGACAGTAAGGATAATTCCATGCAATAAAGAACAAAAAATGGTGTGGCGTAGTGGTAAAGTGACGGGCTTGGGATCTGCAGGTCGGACGTTCGAATCCTTGTCGGAGCAGTTTTATCTTTTACGTTTTTTTTCTTTTTTTTATTGCACTAAAGCGCTCTTTCTTGCTTTCTGTATTCAAAAAAATATATATGGTGTCTAGGCACCGTATATTTAACGCGCTAGAGCTGTTTTTCGCACGAGTAGCCAGTGCCTCCCAGTACGCCGCGCCTTCCCAGCGCCTGCCCAGCGCCTGCCCAGCGCGCTGCACTGGGCCCATAATCTGGCGCATTGGGTCCCAGTGGCGCTGGTTTTTGCAATAGGGAGTGCATCATCCGTAACTCAGTGCTCAGCCAAAAAGTTTTTAATAAATATGGAAGTTCGTTAAAAAATACAGAACTACTAGATTACCCCATGGTAATTTAAACCGTTGAGCAGGTAATGTTTTCCTGAAAGTTGATCAGAAATTAAAATGACTTCCGCAGTACGAATATGGATTTTTCAATTGCCCTCCTATCATGTCGTTAAAGGGATGCTAGAGAGAAAAATGATTTGTTTCCTATTAGTAAATTGGCCTTCTACGCTACTAAAAGCGTCTTTTTTACTGCTGAAAGCAGTTTGGTAACCCAGAAAAGGTGGGGAAAAATGTCTTGAGTTCCTACAAACCAGATGCCGTAGTGTCATGGATTTGATAGCATCTGCTAATGCCTAGTTAATTCTTTGTCATTAAAATGGATAACATTATGTCGTACTGGAGACAAAGATTGAACATTGCACTTTTTGGGAACTTTCACTGTCTCACCGAAGCCTAAATACAAGGAACGACTTGGAAATCTCACCGATGTACCAGCGGAAGGATTTCCCTGCAAAATATAATAAAACTGTGACCTTAATTTTCTTATAATAATAAACCTATTGTCACAGAATGAATGAAACTGGAGCTTTCATGAATACTTTGTAAGTATAAACTAACAGCGTTTGTTTTTAATGTCCCCCTAATGATCTAGCTGGTAGTGCTCATAGCTTTAATGAAACCTTCAGCAGTGAAAAGAGACTGCTTTCTAATAATTTACTCATGGAGAATACTCAGTCCAAAATTTCCAATACTGATACTAAAAATAAAAGTGCCATTATTGATCACAAAGAGCGACAAAAACTTTAGACTGCGGACCATGTCCAATTTGTTTGCCCATTTTGGCCACACAAAGTGAGTTCGCAAAATTGTGTGTGCTCGGTTTCCTTGTTTTTCGGAGAAACATCTGAAATGCTAGCTTTGTTAGGACTACTGCATTGTCTGCATGATGCTGATTCACCCTTAGAGCAGCATGGACATGTGATGTCATGCTTTGAAACATGGTAATGTTCCTTTCAAAGCTTGCTTGCAAAAGTAGTTGCCTGGCCATGGAAACCAGATGCGATAAGATTTACTAAAGAGACATGAACTGGACACAGACGTGAAAAAGGGCATGCACTACTTTCAACATTTTATTCTTGCGGCCCTGTTACTACTCTATGCGCTGCCAACCTCAGTGTAATCTGAGCATATCAGTGTGGAATACAAAAAAATGCAAACACTTGACATACAAAATTTAAGTATTCCATGTTGGCAGTCTCAGGA
This sequence comes from Dermacentor variabilis, assembly GCF_050947875.1. Classification (NCBI taxonomy): domain Eukaryota; kingdom Metazoa; phylum Arthropoda; class Arachnida; order Ixodida; family Ixodidae; genus Dermacentor; species Dermacentor variabilis. The sequence goes on along the minus strand of NC_134578.1, from coordinate 117,868,796 downwards.
AATATCCCACCAAGTTTTTCAATTTCATGCTTCAGTAATCTCCCTAGTAAATCTGATTCTTCCTTCAGCCAAGAATGATGCAGCTATCAAAGAGATGACAGCCACATCTCTTGCAGTGCATTGCAAGAAAGATCACTGAGGTAACGGTAGGTTGGCCCAACGTAAATGCAGCTACATGATAGGGAATCAGCATGCCTGTTTTTCTTTCTGAACCTTGGTTAAGCTATGTGCAAATGGAAAGCATTAGCAGAGCATTTGTGTCCTTCCATTTTGAGATAACTGCTTGGGACACAGCTTTAAGACAAGGGCCTCCCACCGCCTTCATTTGATGCAAGGAATATTTTGGACCACTGAGCAGAAGCAACTTTACACATTTTAATGCACACTACACAACACCTTGTGGTTGTCTCCCTTAACGTTGTGTGCCCAATTGTTTCAAGCCATGGTGAAATCTGGCAGCATTTAATAATTTTCCTTTATTGTAGAAGCAAATTGCCTTTTCTTAATGCCTATCTACAAGTAGTAATAGCAGGTCACTGTAGCGCCGTTTAGGTACAGTTGATGAATATGTGTGTGCCACGTAGCCACTCAGTTTGTTCCCTTTTGATACTTGTGATCTTAAACTGGCTTTTGTCTTCTCATTAAAAATCATTTACAGGAGTCGTGGGTGCTGGGGCTAAGTTTAAAAACATGCTCAAAAAGACTGGACATCCTTCCGAGGAGATGGAGGCAATAAAGCGTAAAGCCCACCACACAGGCACAAAGGTACCCCCGTCCAGTGCAGCCAACAAGAAGTTGTGCCGTTTGTTTGTAAGTTGGATTTGAAATATTTCTTTTGTTTAGCATTTCATGCAGCTTTCTTTAGGAAGGCACTTATAATCAGGTGTATTTTGTCAGTTATTTTATGTGGTTTATGGCTGTAGAACAGCATAAGAAAGTTCTCGATATTTCTATGCGGAGGCTAATTTGTGTGGGTACTGCAAGATAAGCAAGTACAAATCTTCAAAGGCAGCCCGTCTGTACTTTTTGGCTCATATCTTTATGGTCAAATGGCATAGCAACTGCCCAGCCATTGCTTTTGAGTAGGCAAATGCTCTTCCTAATGCAGAACCAATTAAGGACACACAGAGACCCTTCCCTCCACCTGCATTCTGACTATCTGAACGCCTTCTCCCCAGCTTTATTCTATTTTAACGTGACAGCGTTAAGGAGCAAGTGTCGCAGAAAACCCAGTGTCGGCGTTGGATCTCGTTTAGGCAAAAATATTTTCAAACCTCCCATACCCAGGCACTCCATGTGGCGCAAGGAACTTGCCGAACTAGCTGTATTTCTCAAGCTAAAATATGTAGAAAAACCGTAAAGGACACAACCTACAGATATGATAGCTCTCGGATTTAATTTGACTATACAGTGAAATCTCGTTAAACCGTGGTTGGCCGGAGCTCGGAAAAAGTTCGTACTAAAGGGTAGTACTGTTTAACCAAAATATCAAGATCGCCCACGAACCTGTCGAAAGCCGAACTCGGAGAGAGTACGATGAATGGGGGAAAAACATGCATTGTTTACTCACTCCTTGTGACAAGAGTGTTATTTTCGTTTGATGCCACGACGGCCCAAACACGACGACAGCTGCTTCAAACTTACTGCAGCTGCGTGTCAGCTTTTCAGCTAGCCCCCTCTTCTCGGCAAACACTCGCATGGCAGATTTCTCGTTGGCGTTACGTATTCTCCGTGCACGCGCGCAGTAGTGCTGCAGAAGTCCCAGGGCGCCTTTTTCATTGCCGGGTGCCGGAGTTTGGAATACTTTTAGTTTGGAATAGAGTTACGTTATCGCGCCGCTGTTCTCGTCGCGACGATTGCATTGATGAGGCTGACGCAGCGTGCAGCTTCTGCCACTGTCGGGCCTGAATCGCCCATGCTGTCGCTTTCCGTGTCGTTCTCATCACTGTCGCTAGTAGACACTTCGGCAACAACAGAGGCAACGAGGGCGAAAAGTCGAACCTCGTAGCCGACATCTCTTCGCGGTCGCAGCAGTGCTGCCGAGGAACTCTCTCGCATTCCAAATGCCACACACACATAGTAAACAGCAGATCCCTGTCGCGTGCCAGCGCCGGCTTCTAGAATAGAACTTTCTCTCATTTGGTAAAACAAAGATTTACTCCCAATGCATTAAACTTGTGATAAATCAAAAAAGGTCGCAGCTTCATCCGAAAGACGAAGCATCTACAGCTAATTAGTAGACACCTATACGAAAAGTAAGGATAGTAGTTTTATCGGCTGTATGAACTTTTAAACATTCGCTTACTAACTGAATTAACAAACATGGTTTCATGTGCGCACACACACAAACATGAACACGTCTCACTCATTTACTGCGGAAACTTCATCAAAATGCTGGAGTGAAAAAGTGCGGCAGCAGGAGTGAGCAAATTTAACTTTGTGCGGCTTCTCACTTCAGCGTAAACTAAGCGACAAAGACACAGCGTGGTGCACCTGGATGCATAGACTGTTTCCATCGCATATTGCTTTTAAAATAGAGGCCACACGGTTGCACTGTATGCAGTAGCTGCTGGAGTAGAACACCTCCAGTTTGCGCAAGCCAGTCCCGCACGCAAGTTTCGGGAACTCCAAACGGCCGTGATGCAGCCTTATTTCTGTCTCCACGCACATGATCACTTTCCTTTTAAATGTGGCATCGTGATGAACTCGGCGTGTTTTCACAGTCGGCACTTCCATTCTGACACAGAGAAAAATGCAGAAAACGGGAAGGCAGACGGTGGACTAAGCACACATACTACAGCACATGAAGTAAGCTACGCGAGCCAGGCTCTAAGCGCGTATGAGGCTAGCATTTTGAAATGCCAATGGCGTTATGGTAATGCAGATTTATGGTCGTAGTCGATTCTGCCACGTACGCGATTTTCGGACCTGTTTTATCGAAAAAGAGAACGCATTAGGTTAGAGTAAATACGGTACCTTCATAGTAAGGTTCGTTACAGTGCAACACAAGACAAGGACAAAAGAAGGCATAAAATGACGACACGGCACTGATTCTCAACTGATATTTTATTGAAGATATGTCTAACATAACATAGGTGCCAGTTGATAACCATTACATGCACGAGATACATAGATGCATTGGGGCAACTGTGACAAACTGACGCATAATCAAAATTGACATAGGTAATGCAGTTCCTTGTCATGCAGATAGACGAACCGTCTATCTTCAGTTGATGGTCCTTAGTTAGCGCTAAGTTGATAATTAAATTGAATTAGCTTTCAATCGCTGATTTGTTCTAGAACATTAGCAGAAATAACTTGGATGCGTGGTACATAAAAGATCAAGAATGGCGGTATCGCTTGTGGGTTGATGATGATATGTGGTGTTTATTGGCGCAAGGGCCAAGTGTGGCCAAAGAGCGCCAAGACAGTGGTGATGAGTTTGCAATGTAGTTATGGCATCGATGGGGATAATGTAAAGTGGCTGTATAGGGGCCTTAAGAATAGTCGCTCTAGAGTGCGTAAAATCTATCTGCAATAAGAATATGTCGATGACAATGACGTGTTCTATGTGCAATAAAATCCATCGTGAAAAGAGTCATGCAAAATAGAAAATATATAAGCTGGTAAAATCACTTGGAGCACTGCTGCCTCGCCAGAGCCCTTGACACGCAAGGGACGAGAGGCATGTGCTATACGGAAAAACTATCACAGCGCTATCCTCTATAGAGAGGAGGCGCTGCGAACGTATGGGCTAATTACATGTAATACAACATCTTTCAGGAAACCTAGGACTGCGTTAGTGTCAAAGAGCGGTTCTGCTCCGAGTAACATAACAGGATGGAGGGGGATATGCTGCCGGTATGCTAAGGGAAAATGTTTCTTTCTGTCATGTTCGGCTTCCCGACACTCTAGGAGGACGTGGAGGACGGTCAGCCTTTCCCCGCATCTACCACAGGTTGGAGGCTCGTTTCCCGTGAGCAAAAAGTTATGTGTGCCAAAAGTGTGTCCTATTCTTAGCCGGCAGAGTAGGACATCTGTCCGACGTGATTTTGTTGCAGAAGGCCAGAACCCTAATTGTGGCTTTATTACGTGCAGTTTATTATTTGTTTCCATGTCCCACGAGCGTTGCCAGTAGTTCCGCAGTTTTCTGCGCAAGTAGGGCCTCAGATCTGTGACAGGGACTGCTGCGGTAGGATTTACAGAATACGATGCTATTGATGTGGCCATCTGGTCCGCCAGAGCATTGCCTTCGATGCCCCTATGACCCGGCACCCAGCATATGGTGACATGCTGGTTACATATATACGTTTTACATAGAACGGAATAGAGTTCATTGATTACTGGGTTTTTGTGCTTAGAAAATGACATTAGGGCCTTCAGAACACTTAGTGAGTCCGTATATATAACTGATTTCTCGAGTTTTGATTTCTTTATATACTTTACAGCTGACAACAGTGCGTAGGCCTCAGCCGTAAAGATGCTTGTTTCCGGATGCAGTACATCGGATTCCGAGAAGGATGGGCCGACGGCTGCATAGGACACCCCCTCGGGTGACTTCGATGCGTCTGTGTAGAACTCCGTGCAGGAGTGTTTGTATTGGAGTTCCCGGAAATGCATTTGTATTTCAATCTCTGGAGCGTGTTTTGTAACTTGCATGAAAGATATATCGCATTCTATGTGCTGCCACTCCCAAGGAGGTAGCAGCTTGGCTGGCTGCATTAGGCGGGGCTCGAGGAGTGGGACATGCATTTCATCACTAAGCTCCCTCACACGCATCGAAAAAGGCCGTCTTACGGAAGGACGATTATGAAAGAGCGTGGCATATGTCATATCGTTAATGGTATTAAAACATGGGTGTTGAGGATTAGAGTGGACTTTCAGGAAGTATGTTTGGCTGATGTATGTTCTCTGCAGATGTAGTGACCACTCATTTGATTCTGCATATAAACTTTCTATGGGACTTGTTCTGAAAGCTCCAGTGGCCAGTCGAATTCCTAGATGGTGGACCGGATCTAGCATCTTTAGCGCGCTCGGGGCTGCAGAATGATAGATCACGGCACCGTAGTCCAACCGCGATCGGATGAGGCTCTTGTAAAGATTCATTAAACATTTCCTGTCGCTGCCCCATGCTGTGTGGGATAACACTTTAAGTAAGTTCATTGTTCTTAAGCATTTGACCTTGAGGTACTTTATGTGTGGAATGAAAGTTAATTTCGAATCAAGTATGATGCCTAAGAACTTGTGTTCTTTGTTCACAGGAATTCGCTGACCATACATTTCGATACTGGGTTCTGCAATGAGTCCTCTCTTTCTTGTGAAAAGCACACAAGAACTTTTGTTGGGGTTGACTTTAAATCCGTTTTCTTCTGCCCATTTGGACACTTTGTTCAAGCCCTGTTGAACTTGCCTTTCACATACTGTAAGGTTGCAGGATTTGAATCCTATCTGTATGTCGTCTACGTAAACAGAATAAAAAATGGCTGGCGGTAACGAGGCAGAAAGGGTGTTCATTTTCATGATGAAGAGCGTGCAGCTAAGTACACCTCCTTGAGGTACACCAGTTTCCTGTATAAAAGGTCGCGACAATACATTGCCGACTTTCACGCGAAATGTACGGTTGGACAAATAGCTTTCTATTAAGACGAGCATATTGCCACGGATGCCAATTCCCCACAAGTCTCTCAATATTCCATAGCGCCACGTAGTGTCGTACGCCTTCTCCATATCGAGGAATACGGATAGGAAATATTGTTTATGTAGAAAGGCGTCGCGAATGTTTCCCTCAATGCGCACAAGGTGATCGGTTGTGGACCGCCCTTCTCTGAAGCCACACTGAAAGGGATCGAGGATATTGTTGAGTTCAAGGTAATGTACAAGTCTGCGGTTAACCATTTTTTCGAAAAGCTTACAAAGACAATTTGTAAGAGCTATCGGACGGTAACTTGCCGCCAAGGAAGGGTCCTTGCCCTGTTTAAGAACAGGGACCACAATCGCTTCTTTCCATGTGGATGGGAGGTTTCCCGCAGCCCAAATAGCGTTGAAAAGCGTGAGTAGTGTAAGTTTGGTGTCAGCGTGTAAGTTTCTGATCATTTCGTACATGACCCTATCAGGTCCCGGCGCAGAGCCCCTGCATGTGGTCAAGGCAGCTCTCAACTCAGCAATATTGAAAGGCCGGTTATAAGGTTCATTCTGCCTGGATTTTCGTATTATGGGCTTACATTCTTCTATTTGTTTGTATTTCAAAAATGATTGCGAATAATGGTTTGAACTCGACACGCTCTCGAAGTGTTCCCCAAGTGAATCTGCCTGATCTTTTATTGTTTCACCTTGTGTGTTTACCAAAGGAAGTGAATATGTTTGGCGCCCTTTTATCCTATTAAACCGGTTCCAGACTTTGGCCTCATCTGTATACGAGTTGATACCGGATAAAAACGTCTGCCAACTCTCCCTTCTAGCCTGTCGGCGTGTTCGCCTGCCTTGCGATTTCACTTTCTTAAAGTTAAACAGATTCTCCGCAGTGGGAGAGGCGCGTAGCAATCCCCACGCTTTGTTCTGTTTCTTACGAGCGATCCTACAGTCCTCGTTCCACCACGGGACACGCCGTTTGCATGCCCAGCCATTTCCTTGTAATATACATTTAGTTGCGGCATCTATTAAAAAGGCTGTAAAGTATTCCACGGCAGCATCAATTCCTAACGAGGACATCTCATCCCATGAAATATTACTGAGAGTTCGGAATTTCTCCCAGTCAGCTGTATCAATCTTCCACTTGGGAGCCTGTGGTGGGTATTCGTTTTCTTTAGGTGTTCTTAATAGTATGGGGAAGTGGTCGCTTCCGTAAGGATTGTTTATAACTTCCCATGCGAGTTCAGGAAAAATAGAAGGGGAAACTATGCTGAGATCAATTGAAGAAAAGGTTTTGTTGGCAAGACAGTAATATGTGGGTGCCTTCTTATTAAGCAGACACGCACCGGAAGACAAAAGGAGCTGTTCAACGAGACGACCTCGCGCATCGATACGAGAGTCGCCCCATAGGGAGTTGTGCGCATTGAAATCGCCAAGAACAACATAAGGTTCTGGCAATTGATCTATAAAGGATTGGAATTCATGTTTCGTTAATTTGTAATGTGGGGGTATATAAAGAGAGCTAATGGTGATGAGTTTGTTTAGGAGAACAGCTCGAACCGCCACTGCTTCGAGAGGCGTTCGTAGCTGTAAAAGTTGACACGCAATGCTCTTATGGATAACAATGGCGACACCGCCCGATGATGCGACAGCATCATCGCGATCTTTGCGAAAAGTTATGTACTGTCGGAGAAAATTTGTGTGTTTAGATTTTAAATGTGTTTCCTGTAAACACAGCACTTTTGGATTGTGTTGGTGGATCAGTTCTTGTACATCATCAAGGTTTCTAAGGAGACCTCTGACGTTCCATTGTATGATTTGTGTATCCATATTTAATGTAAATTAGTGCTGTGTGTACGGAAACGGAAAGATGCCTTAGATTACAGAGCCCTTTCGAGGCCCTGTAATTGGTGTTTTGTTCTTTTTGAAGCGTTCGAGTGATTCTCGACGCTCCTTAGGCGCCTGGTGCGCCTTGAGGATAGGTGTGGTGTCCATTGCCTCTTGTGAGGCGCCGGACACGTGCTCTTGAGAGCGGGAAGTTTTCAGAGGGAGTCCCGCCTTGGAGGGCAAGACCCCTGCGCCCACCAGCCCGGAGGTCGATGGGGCTCCCAGAGGGATTTGGCTGCGCTGGCCGTTGCCAGCGCTGGAAGGGGCCTCGGAGGCTGGGGCAGCCTCGGCTGCACCCACCTTCGGGGTGGATGGTCCCTTCTCCTCGGTTGACGGGGCAGCGCTAGCTGCAACCGCCGCGGGGGCAGATGGCGTGACTGCCGACTCACTGCTTGTGGGTCGGACAGCCGCCGGAGGCCGTTGTGACGCTGCCCCCTGACGCGCCACTTCGGCAAAGCTGGCCTTAGGAAGGTATGCAACCCGCCTGCGTGCCTCTTTGAATGATATGTTTTCTTTTACTTTGATAGTGACTATTTCTTTTTCTTTTTTCCAAGACGGGCATGACCGCGAGTATGCGGCATGCTCGCCATCACAGTTCACGCAGTGTGGAGCGTTTTCGCACGTTTCAGAGGCATGGTCACGGGAACTACATTTTGCACATGTCTGGCGGCCTCGGCAGTTCTGTGAGCTGTGGCCGAATCGCTGGCACTTAAAGCATCGTAGGGGATTCGGAATGTACGGTCTCACTCGGATTTTCACATAGCCTGTCTCGATAGTGTCTGGTAGGTTGCTTGAGCCAAATGTAAGTATTAGGTGCATGGTATTGATTTCTTTTCCGTCACGTCTTATTTTAATTCTCTTAACATTGATCACGTTCTGATCATTCCAACCATCTAGAAGTTCAGCTTCAGACAATTCAAGCAGATCAGCATCCGATACAACGCCACGGGTAGTATTCATGGTACGGTGTGGGGTCACTGTGACTGGAACACCCCCAAAAGATACAAGTTTGGACAGTTTTTCAAATTGTTTCTGATCGCGGAGCTCTAGGAGAAGATCACCGCTAGCCATTTTCGATGCTTTGTATCCGGGACCAAAAACTTCTGTCAGAGATTTCGAGACAATGAAAGGTGAGATCATTCTTACAGTCTTCTCAGGCTTATCGGAGTGGATGACATGAAAGCGGGGAAAGTTCTGTGTACGATTGCCAAAAAACTTAAAGACATCTTCGGTGCGCCCTCGCTTCTGAGGGCGATCAGGAAGTTTGGGGAAACCAGTTTCCATGAAGATATATAAAAATTCGGCAACAGCGCCGACCGCCCACCACGGAGCCCAACGCGGGGACGCGGCAGAGCTTGCATACAAGTCTGCACGACGCCAGTCGTACGCCGCCACTATAACCAAATATGGTGTACCCAAGGTTGGATAGCCACACAGGGTTAACCCTTGCCACCAAGAAGAAGGAAGTAAATAGAAGAGAGAAGGAGACAGGAAAGGTGGAAAGTAAGGGAAAGACGAAGGTTGTAGGAAGAGAGAGACAGGAAAAGGCGACTGCCGATTTCCCCCGGGTGGGTCAGTCCGGGGGTGCCGTCTACGTGAAGCAGAGGCCAAAGAGGTGTGTTGCCTCCGCCGGGGGGCCTTAAAGGTCCGAACACCCGGCATCGGCTCAACCTCCAGGATCCCCCTTTCCCCGGACACGGCTAAGCCGCGCACGGCTACACGCGGGAGGGTCCAACCCTCGTGCGCTTGTGGGTTCTTTCACGACCTGGTGTAATGGAAACGGGTTCAGAGTGTGAAGAAAATTCTGACTTTCCTCTTTGTTCCAGCTAGAGCTGAAAATGGAATTATTGCCCCAATCAATTCCAGGGTAGTTGAAGTCTCGTGTGAAAATTATAGGGACTCGAGGAAACCTGTTTCGAATGACTTCTAATTCAGAGATGAAGCATGGAATGAAATTTGTATCGGGGACTTGAGGACGATAGCAAACGCCGATAATGAAAGAAGAATGTGATGAACAGGAGCGTACAATGACCCAGCAGGTTTCAATGGAAGATAACGACACAAACAGACTTACAGAATTAATTGATTTTCAAACAGCTACAAGAACACCACCGCCACGCGCTGTACTTGTGTCTTTTCTGTATATGTTAAACTCAGAATGAACAGTCAGTAGACAGCCTAATGCATCACTACTAGGTCATGTCTCAGTGCCTAATAAAATGTCAGTTGCACCCGCGGTCATAGAACAGACAAGATCATCTTGCTTAGATAAAATAGTGCTCAAGTTGGAAAACAAAAATGTGAGCGAAAGAATGTTTTTCGGCTTGTTTTTAGATTTCATTCATCGACTTCTCATGTGATTACGAGCCAGAGGGTTGCATGGATTGAGATAAGATGTTTGCCAAGGGGACGACAGTGCCAGAGGCAGAATCAAAAATGTATGTTTGGCCGTTAGCTGAAAGTTTGTGAAACTTGATTCGTAATTTTTGCCCGATTGCGGAATTGTTTTCCGAAATCCCACAACCGCTCTCCGATTGCAAGCATTTTAAAAGAGTTGAATCACACTTTGTGATCCTTGTGGTCTTTCAATTTCGATGAGTTCGCAAAAACATCCTGTTTGCTTTCGAAGTTCAGAAATGGGATGATGATCGGCCTGTTGAAACCACTTTTTGGATGTGCCAGACGATGCTCGTGTTCAATGTTTCCTACTTGGAAACCCAATTTGCTTGGAAAACAAATGTTCAAAATTTTTTTTCGGTTTCATACCAAGTCTCCGTTTGCCTCTCTGGAAGGCCCTTCACACTCAGGTTGTTTCGCCTAGATCTGGTCTCTAGATTACCCAGGGTGCCCGATAGCTGGTCTATTTTATTTGCAATGAATTAATCGTCGAGGATATTTCGGTAACACTTATTTTCAACCTGTCCACGTCTGACGGCAGTTTCAAGAGTGGACACGCATTTGGCAAGGTCGTAAATTTTTTCCGCAATGCCATTCAACTGATGCTTGGTATCCTTTTGGAAGTCAATATTTCTTGCGTCTGAAGCTTCTAGTTCGGTGAGAATAGCCTCAAGGATTTTGTTATCACCAGGACCGGGGTTGGGCTCAACGTCACCACAGCACAACAACCTTGTGACAAGGCGAGCTGCCAGAATTAAGCACACTTGAGGAACAGGGCAGAACAAAAGAAAAGTGGGGCAAGCATGTTACTGGCGTAAGACATTTCTGTGGTGAAAACAGGTGAATGTGCCTATATGAGAACGGTATGAGATTGTTACCCATGATTAGCAATTCGTGTTTACTAGACAGCAAGTAAGCAGCTGGGATTTGTGACTAAGCAGTACAAAATCAGCCTTTTCCTTAGCAGAAAAAAACACTCACCTAGAAGTGAGAGCGGAAGAATTAGCGATGCAGTGGTATGGTCGCAAAACTTACAGTGAAATATAACATTTCTTGCTTGTGCCTAAAAGATATGCTAATGTGATCCTGTACAGGGATATTTTCTCTGCATCAAAGCATTTTTTATATTGGGCATGTGTAAAAATTGGCAAGCACATATTGTAGTAACTTTACACTTCGTACTTTCTCCAGTGATTTGGCTTGCCTCCTAAGAATGTACACTTGGTGGGCTAACGCCTCCTTGCCTTGTTTGTACGTCACTTGCTAATGCGAGTGTTGTCCTCTCCCTTTGTGTTTGAAGGAGCACAAAGCCCCAGTGACATATTATTGTGTGTACTGAGAATGTTTAGACTGTTCTACCATTTATCATATTGTTTCTTACTGACTCTATGGCTTCACGCAAAACCGTCAAAATCATGTAACAGCTGTGTTACTAACATGCTTGTATGTATTACAGGATTGCAGCCACCTCATTGTGCATGGAGTCTCTTGACTCAATCATGCGGCACAATGAGTGGCTGCATTAGAATCCTCAATGCAGGGATGAGGAGATGTTGCGGCCGAGGCTGCTGGCCACAGCACAAGAGCGGCACGAGCGCCTGAAAAGCATGGCGCTGGCTGAGGCGCTAATGCTTTATCCGTTTTTGTCGACGGAAGTCTCGGTATGTTTGCATCTTCCTTTTGCAGGCAGTATGTAGTAATCCCTGTGCTCTTCATTTTCAGCTGGTGGTAGAGTTCGAAAATCTTTTCAAGTGGGCAGCCGTCGACTGCGTTCAAGATGGCTGCGCAAAAATGGGAAGAGTCATCCTTGAAAAGGGAACTTCGGAGGAAGCAGGAGCCTTCTCTGAAGTAGCAACTGGTAATTCAATGAATTGTTATCTTCTCTGCTTTTGGAGTGTTGGCAAGAGACATGTAGCTATTTTGGGTGACAGTCATTCCTGCAGGTGCAGGTTATGCCAATCGTGAATTTGTGCCCTCCAATGCGTTTTCTAATGCATAAAGCAGCCTTGCTTAACCGCCATATCAGCAATGTTTTGATTTATTTATTCACATAACATCCCTTGGTAGCATAGCACCTAAAGCATTGTTTTCAGGCATGACATCGCACCTTTAAGTACCTCTGGTGGCTATGTTGAATATGGGGCAAAATGAAGTGCACAGATCTACGAAATATTCGGGAATAAATAATCCCAGTTTATAAATAGACTTTTCAATTACAGTTCTATTTGGTCATTTTGCAGCTTTAGAACAGTCCCTTGTTGTCGGGGTGGTCTGTCAGCCATGTTTCATCGCATTGATTTCAAAAGTGTGCACATTGACTTATTCTTGACGTGTGGCCGATAGAGTGGGTATAAGTGAATGAGTTGGGGTGAATGTGCATCAGTAAATATGTGCAAGAAACATACTATTCCAGGAAATGTCAGTACTCACTCTTACCAGCATTTATGGGTTAATGACCTCTTTTGATGTAAGCAATCTAACACTGGTGAATGAGTGCATTTTCTGGTCGTCGAGAAAAGCTAGACATCAAGAAGAGCGAGCAACTCAAACAGTCCTAGCGTAGCAGTGGTTTGTAGGTACTTTGCACACATTCATTCCTCTCATTAGTACGCAAGGCACTGTTTTTTGCAGTCAACTATTGCACATGTTTTCTCTTACCATTCCACATTTTGTAGCACGAATGGAGCACACAGTATGTTAGCGATCACCCAGCTGCCTTTCCGACATGCAGTTGAATGGTAGAAAGGTAGAAGCGATAATGGTTTTGCATTCGTGTTCTTTTGCTTGAGGCACAGTGTTTCACGCAGGCCGAAAGTGCCATCTCGTTTCCTTATAGAGCAATGTACTGTACGAAAGGATCTATATAGCTTCTTATAATTTGCTGAAGACACACTGGAAGTTAGCGATGTGATGTGGCAAGATTTGTGTTATGGTTTATGCTAAAATTTGCTTATAGTTTAGACAACTTATAACATAACCGTTTATAGTCAGAACTAGTTACAATGCAGCCTTTTTTGACTCCTGTTTACCCTACAATAGAACTCCATGTATAGGCATACCGCTTACAGTGCAGTGGCTAGGCAGTCCCGCTGGCTAGGCCTAACCAGTGCGACTCGGCGACCAAAGTTGTAGTTTGGTGCAGAGTCAACAGAATGGATTGCAGTGGCTGTACGGCACATGGAAAGTAGCGAAATCACCGTGATAACGAAAGTGCAGCCACGGAAAACACTCATTGTGGTAGCCTGGTCCGTGGTCGGCATGTTTTTACACCTTGCATGCGCCGATCAATCCGAGAAATCGGATGAGACTGTACTGGCACCTGAAATTTCGGTCGTCTTTTTTCAAAATTTTTTTATTAATTTGTCTGCTTGATACGAAGACGTGGGTACTTTGACAGTCACCTTACAACGTTCGTAAATTTAAACGGATGCAAAACTCCCTGTCGCGTTGCTCCTGTTCTCGGATACGCATGGCTGCTTGGTGTATATGTTTTGCATATGGGCAGGCCTTGAAAGTTACTGTTTTGGAAGCGATAAGTATTTGCTAACCTACACTGTAGATACTACATATTTTTTTAAAATTCAGTCTCCCTTTGCCTTGGGAGCTGGTCCAGAGATTAAGATATAAATATGAATTTTTGTCTAGTCTAGTCACTTCACCCAATTCAGTTGCTCAGCGATGGGTATAAAAGAAGTACTAGTTGTGCTTTGCTGCATTATATTACAGTGTACTTAGCTGAAAAGTTAAAAGCTGCTGGGAGTGATGGATTTGCTATTTTAAGAAATCTAACAATATACCATTGCACCTTGCAGAGAAGCCTGTGCTGGCTGTATTGGAATTTGTAGCAGGGAGCGGCTCGACACCATCCTCACAACGGTGAGTGCTATGGTATTGACATTTATGTGCCACTCTAGCAACCTGACTCTGACTTTCTTTCATTTTGATAAACATGGGAGAACCCCACACGGTCAGAAATCTAACCTCCTCCGCCTCCGTATCTTTAATAGATTCTGCATTTGTTGGGGACATGACACCTCACACCTGCAATATTTTGTCCTTGCAGTAGGCATCTACAGTACACTGCAAAAGGATCCATTTTGAGCAGTGTGTGGACGAATGAACAAAAAAGGGACCTGAGAAGGACTGGTTTTTCAAGCTTTTGTTTTGAAGCAATGGAAAATATGAAGCCCTAAAATAAAAATGGAAAGGGGTTCGTGTGATTGAGGCAAAAAGCGAATATGCAAGGGGAAAGGGTGCAACATTTAAGGAAATAAAGCACATGGAATGGCTATAAAACCAACCTCCGCCTTGCGTAAAGGTGTGGAAGGCTGTCTAACATGAGATGCTATAGGCTTCAGAAATTTTTCGTGCATGCTGTTCACAACGCCTTCTGGGGCTCACGGAAACCCAATGATCACAGACACTTTTGGCATGTGACATATCACTAGCAGCAGGCGTCGCGCAAAGAGGTGCTTGTGAACCTAGCTGTGTCTGTGCCTCACGGTGCCAGTTAGTGACCATGCAATAGCTTGCATGTGAAGCAGGCTTAAATGTCCACCCTTTTGTTCCTTCCATTTTTAATTTTGGCCATGTTGTAAGGATCTGCACATGCTCATAGACCGGGATGATGGGTTTCAATGGAAACTTATGCTTCCTGTGGGAACTTGCATTATGCGTACCATTTTTGATGTCGGAATGTGTTGAGACCAGTTTGCATTTCTCATTTGGGTTTAACTGCAACAAGGTTTTAGACCAGGCTAATTGGTGTTTCATGTTACTGTGACATACAGCTTGCACACCAGGACAAAGGCAGTCCCAGTGTGTACTGTCAGTCTCAGTAACTTGGGTTTAACAGCTCATATCCGAGCACTATTTCAAGACCATGACCATGCTTCAACTTACAGCTCAGGTGTGCATACCTTGCGATATGACTTATAGTTGTCTGTTATTTTTATTTATTTATTATTTATTTAGGAATACTGCAGGCCTTAGAAGGCCCAGGCAGGACGGGAAAGGTACATACAAAAAGAAAGACAATAGATTGACGAAGGAGTAAAAAAAAAGTTCCGTAAAAAATGTAATAGAAAGTACAATTGCATCATGAGTAAAGCACCTCTAAATAATGCATAGAGAGTGGCAGAGACAAATTGAAACGCTGTTTCACAAGCACAATTTCATAGCACAGGAAATGTAATAGAAAAAAAAGGAGGAGTGCATAATTCAAAATTACTACAACGCGCAAATCAATAAATATTGCACAACGATACAAATTGAAACGAGATTTCGTAAGAACAAGCACTAATATTAGATAGTAATAGACGCTATTGAGTCAGTGCTGAGAAGTTTGTTATAGGGTAGGCTGTTCCATTCCGTTACTGTTCGAGGGAAAAAGGAAGATATAAAGACATTGGTTCTACCATTATAACGCGTTAATGATGCAGCGTGGCGATGTCTTGTTCGGCGGGCAGTAAGGGGTGTTATGTAAGGTTCGGGAGAAAGAGATAGTTTATTGTTACTCAGCAAGAAGAGAAATTTAAGCCTGTGAATTTTTCTTCTTAGTTGCAAAGACTGAATATTGTGTTCAGCCATTATCTGAGTTGGAGAATCACTTGAGCGATATTTAGAGAAGATGAACCTTACTGCTTTACGTTGTATCATTTCTAGCGCATCGATGTTAGTTTTAGTATAGGGATCCCATACAATAGCTGCATACTCGATTTTAGGACGGACAAGAGAGGTGTAGGCGATAAGACGGGTTTCAGAAGGAGCGTGTTTTAATTTATGCCTGAGGTAGCAAAGCTTCTTAACAGCCGAGTCGCAAAGATGGGAGATGTGCGAGTTCCAACTAAGGTTACTGGCTATTGTAACACCGAGGTATTTATATTCATTCACCTCCGTAAGAAGTTTGGATGCTAGGCTATAGGTAAACGACAATTTATTAATTTTTTCTAGTGATCTTCATAAATACTGTTTTATCAATGTTAAGCGGCATATCCCAGCGCGCACACCAAGCTAGTATGTCTTGAAGGTTAGAGTTTAGAATAACTTGATCTCGTCGGCAAGTGATCTCATTAAAGAGGAGGCAGTCATCAGCAAACAGTTTTATTTGTACGGGTTGAGCAGCAGTGTCTACAATGTCTTTAATATATATGTTAAATAATAATGGTGCAAGAACACTACCCTGAGGAACACCAGAAGTGACAGGAAGGGTTCTGGAAGAGCAATTATCAACTACTACGAATTGCGTACGGTTAGAAATATAAGCGCGAATCCAATTTACGAGATGTGAAGGAATGTTGAAATGTTCTTCTATTAGCTTTGCGTGCGATACAAGATCAAATGCTTTCCTGAAGTCCAAGAATATGATGTCAGTTTGCCCGGATTTGTCGATGGTGCTAGCGAGACTGAACTACACTGGTTAATTGGGTTACAGTGGAGAGGCCCTTTCGAAAATCATGCTGCATAGGGGATAGAATGGCTCTATCGTCGAGAAATTTACCGATTTCAGAATCAATAATTTATATTCTAAAAGTTTGCAACAAGATGAGGTTAGTGAAATGGGACGGTAGTTTGCCACTAGTGATGGATCGCCTGTTTATCGGAACAATACGAGCAGAAAGCCAGTCGTTAGGAAGCACCGCCGATGAAAGGGATGCACGAAAGATGATTACGAGAAAGCGAGATAGCATTTCAGCGTACCTGTGAAGAAACATGTTTGGTAGGTTATCAGGCCCAGGAGATGATCTTGTTTTAATATTCAGAAGCATAGAAAAGACGCCAGACAAAGAAATAAAACTAAAATAAATGTGTGCTACGCCATTCACACGAGGGGAAACGGGCGAGTTCGAAAAGACACTGTTAAAATAAGCATTGAAGTGAACAGCGATATCTTGTTTAGCGACGACAGGATTGCCCTCATGCATAATATGGTCAACTGATTTACTTTTTTTTTACTAAGATAACCCCAAAACTTGGAAGGAGCAGTTCTGATGAAGTTAGGAAGGGTGAACTGGTAATAGCGAAGTTTAGCAACACTGATAGCCTCATTTAATTTTGCTTGGTAGGGTTCTACTATGTCACGAGAAAGACCCTGTCGTCTTAGTCGTTTGACCTTTCTCTTTATGTGCACTATGTCACGCGTCATCCAGGGAGTAGCTCTATATGTTCTCTAGGTTTTATTTGGAATAAAGTTGTCAATACAGTGCGTACAAATATTCTTAAATTCATCCCAAAGTTGAACGGTGTCATGTCCCCCAAAACTGCTAAGACGAAAGTCAAGATAGTCCAGTATGTTCTTATCCTTGGTGCGTGAAAAATCTTTTACAGTAATAGTATTACAATGAGTAGATCTGAGAGGATCAAGGTAGCAAGAAAAAGCCACAAGTTCATGATAAGAAATGCCATGTTCAACAGAGACAGAATAATTATCTAAAGTCCGGCTAATGAACACAAGGTCAAGTATCGAGGCAGAAGTAGTGCTAATTCGTGTTGGCTCAGTAACCACTTGCTGCAAGTTGTGCATCAAGATTATGTTACGCAACTGCTCATTATTTATATTAACATCAGTGCTAGGAGTTCCGTGAATCCAGTCAACTCCCGGAAGATTGAAATCACCTATGAGAAAAATTTTTTCGTGCACAAAAGTCTCCATGTGATCACGCAGATCATTGAGAAATTGCGGAGCGGAATCGGGAGCGCGGTAAACAGCAAAAATCAAAATAGAAGCATTATGACATAAAATTTTTAGAGAGATCACTTGAAGATTATCAGCTTGACGTAGGAGAACTGCCGAAATATCTTGTCTCACCAAAATAGCAACACCGCCACCTCTAGTAGGTCTATCACGACGGAAAGCACGGTAATTAGAGGGAAAGACATCCGTACCTTCTATTTCGTCATGCAGCCATGTTTCTGTGATGAGAATGTGTGGGTTACGCGCAAGAATTATCGCGTCAAGCTGATAATAATAATAATAATAATATTTGGGGTTTTACGTGCCAAAACCACTTTCTGATTATGAGGCACGCCGTAGTGGAGGACTCCGGAAATTTTGACCACCTGGGGTTCTTTAACGTGCACCTAAATCTAAGCACACGGGTGTTTTCGCATTTCGCCCCCATCGAAATGCGGCCGCCGTGGCCGGGATTCGATCCCGCGCGTCAAGCTGATCACTCTTGTTGATAACACTGCGTGCACTGATATTTAAGATTCGGAATTCTTGAGGGGGAGCAAGTCCGTCCTTTTTTGAAGTACTGCGATACCCAGGTAGCACAAAAGAGATGCGTAACGTTTTCGTAGCGTTTCGTAGACGATAAAAACGGGTTAAGGAAGACACGAATGAGAGAACTTCGGCGGGAAAACGTCGTATATCTCTGCTAATATCCGGCTTAATTACTTTCTTTAGACGATCTAGCACAGGTCTGCAAGACGTGTTCGAAAAGCTGGTCTAGAAATAGGATTGGGAAAGACACAAGTAATCCCTTTGCCAAAGCTATTCGTAACCACTTTCTGAACGTTTTTAGGACGTTATCAAAAAGCTGGTCGAGAAGCGGTCTTGAAAGGTTTACGATCATCTGAAGCTAATTTTCGCGGGTGACAGGCGCGATCAGACATCGTTGTTCAAAACACGCGTTTAGTTTCGCCTCACGCGACTGGCCTATGCCGCGCAGACGTCAGCCGCACCCGTTGGCACGGCCTAGGCCAATCGCGTGAGGTGAAACTGATCGGGCGTTTTGAACAACGATCTCCAATCGCGCGCCAGATGAGTAGAAGCGTCGGTGTTGACTGTAAGAGCCATGGCGCTGTGCCAAGCACTGTTCCCCGCATGGCCGGCGCATCCTCTACCAAGTCGCACGAAAATGAGCCTGTTAGGAATAATGAATCCTTAATACCGCCTTTAGTGAGCTACGATGCTTACAACCACAATGGGAATGACATCCTGCAAAGAACAAATGGTCACGTCTTGGCAGGCGGCCAGACCAAGCCCTTCATGCCAAGAGTGCATGAAATGAGAACATTGTGACAAAGCAAAAACACTTTATTAAAATGTAATGCTTATGCAAGGTTCGAACAACTGTGTGAGAAATGCAAATAGAAGTAAAAGTACATCAACAATGACAAAAGTCGCAGAAAGGATTCGTAATGAACTCGAAAGTGAACATTCACTAGCACATAAAAAAAATTCCAAGTACACACACAAAAATGAACAGAAAAACCTGGAGCGTACCCAAGTGTCTAATTTTTCATAGTAAAGAGCACGTGCTAATAGATGGACGAGAGTTATGCAGAAGTGACATCGGAGGGAATGGAAGAAGTAGATTGAACAATGCAAGAGTATGAATCGGATGGTAACTGCCTCCAAGCAATGTTACCAATCAGCCAGAAACTTGAAAAGAGCACAAAAAGAAATACGACCGCATATCATCATAAAACAATCCTGTGACAGAAATAAATAAAATGGGAACAATGCAAAATTGGAAATATTGCCTTTAGGATATATCAAAGAAGGTAATGGCGAGAAAAAAATAACCATAAGAAAACAAAGTGGAATTAGTACAGTATACTTAAACGGGGGATTCAGTGTAACCAGTAAACGCTACTGTAATACAGCGAACGATGAGACAATAATGCTGCATCTTGCCACTGCAGAACGTGAGAAATGAATATGCAAGCCTCATATTCGAAACTTACATAAACATGGAAATAAACTGTAATGCACTGGAAGCTGCATTTGTGTAAGAAAGGAAGCAATGGTCATAATAAATAGTAAGTGTTTTATCTAAAAAGCCCTTTACAAGAGGCAAAGTTGTACCTCTCAAGCAAAAACGAAGTTGCAACGAATAAATTGCAAACCAGAAAATACATTAATTAGCACACTGACATGTCACACTTTGCGCACATCTCCAGTCTCCTAAAGTAAAAAAAAAGCACTCTGAATGAGGAAAAACGTTCAACACATGTAGCCCAGAGGAAATTGTTTGCCAGTTCACTCACACTTTCACATCCAAAAACATTTGCCACAAAGTCCAGGCACAGTTCCACTGATGTTTACCAATTCACCCCCACTTTCATGTCCAAAAATATTTGGCACACAGTCTAGGCAGAGCTTCATAGATAAACAGCTTGAGAGCACCCTACTGATTATTGTGCAGTCCCGCTGCTGGAAATAGAACTGCCGCACATGCTGGTAGTGGTTTCAATGTAGACACACTTGCTGCCCTGGACAGGTATGCTGAGATATCTGCACTGGTGCTCCATTTTGTCGAAGTAGACACATTGATGCACTACGCTGGTAATTGAAATGTTTTGAATGCACAAGTATTGGCTTGACCAGAAATACTTGCCCACATACCACCACTGGCATATATATGCACTTCCTCTTCACTCAGTAGCATTGAACTTAAAGTGTTCCCTAAGTGGGAGCCATGTGTAAAACCGGTGTCACACGACCACTCTCGATCGCAATCAAGCCCGATCCGGATCGAAATTATCGATGCGACTGGCTCACTCTCGTAGCTTGCGCAAAGGAGCCAATCACGACCGAGAAATTCGATTTGTAACGGACTGGATAGCGGCTAAAACAGCCCCGTGTGAAACCGGTATCAAATAATGCACAGACGTACGCTAGGAAAATGTGTTGCACAAGGACAAAGAACTGCGACATGCCCTGTTGTGCGAAGCGCGCGAACAGAACACATGTATATATATTAAAAAATACTGCGAGAGCGCTTCGCCAACTCCATGCGCACACATGGCACCCGCACGAACTCGGCAGGCTGCCGATTAAGTAAAGCGCGAAGGGCGCACAGCGTACATCCCGACACATGTCCCAAACTGCAAACAATCGTACTACCTAAAACATACAAGTTATTTTATACCAAGGGCACACTTGACTCACGTATGCAGTATTCACAAGGGAGTTATGCAGCGTACATGCTGTATCCATTCGCCAAATAGTAAAATTGATAACAAGCACAAAGCTACAAGGGACTCAATACATTACTACCATTTGAGGCGTCAAATGAAATCGAATTTGCCCGTTTCATATATTGGACACAATATATGGACACACGTGGTACCCGGTAAGACCATGAAATACCCATCACGTGGGTAAAGGGGGCGAAAACAAAATCGAGAACCTGAAGCGCAAACGATAAAAGCACGGTATGGTGCACGCAAAATTCTGTCAGTGCGCTGTAGCGCGAGGGAAGAAAATAGGGCGAGCACTTGACCTCACCTTTTGGGATACCGCACTAGTACTGAATCATTAAAAAACAGCTTGTTTGACCCAGTTCTCTTGTCTGCAACACTCTTGCTAAACGGGAGACTAAAATACCACGATGACGGCTCTATTGCGGAGATCGGCAAGGTGCGCACAGACAGAAATTTTGCCGCCTTTCTTCGCATTCTGCAAAATGCTTTCTTGTTAGGATCACGCATAGCGGCCGATCCCGACGCTAGGGACACACAGGCACGATACTGCCCTTAACGCCTTAATTACAGCGTCAGTGAAAAGGCGCCTCACATACCATGACAATGAACTTGAAGAGCTGATTAGTGCCCTCCACTCCGCGCCCTCCAATTGAAAAAAACTACTGATTTCCAAATTAAAACTACACAAACAGATCGCACAACCCAAACTAATCACAGAATGTCGTTTTCTTGACGGCAAAACCCTGCAACACTTACATGACAAAGGGCAGCGGCAGCACATTCAGAACAGCCGCAAACATACCACAGCGCAATGCAAGTGCGATAACGCTATTATGCCCGGCTCAAACAGATCGCACAACCCAAACTAATCACAGAATGTCGTTTTCTTGACAGCAAAACACTGCAACACTTACATGACGAAGGGCAGCGGCAGCACATTCAGAACAGTCGCAAACAGACCATAGTGCCATGCGAGTGCGATAACGCAACTATGCCCGGCATCACGAACCACGTGGCCACCTTGGTCACATGATTTGACGACGGCATCGCCACCTTGCGCAAGGTTGGATCGCGTTGATGGGTTGTTAATTATTGTAGAAGCCGCTAAAGAGGCTGACGCTCCGTGGTGTGGCGCCTTAGTGTGCGCGTCTTTGGTGTCGTGCGCATTGCGCTTTTGTACTTCTCGAATCATGTTGCGCAGAGCCAGACGCCGCGCGCTCTTCCGTTATTCTGTCGCCACTCCACCTGCAGCAAGAGTGGCGAGCTGCAAGTTGCCACTGGGCATTCCGCAAGGCCTTTCAGTTTCCTCTCTCATTTCGGACGCTGTCCGCTTTCAGTGCCGCGTCACTGTGGTTACAGCATGTTAAACAATTGTCGCTTCTACATAAATGCGATCACACCACGCTCTGCGCTCAAGCGTGGCGAGCCTATAACGACGAGTTTCAGAAATATTGAAGCGAATAGCTTTCTGTCTCTTCTCCGTCGGATCTTTTCGTAGTTCAGTCGTCAGTGGTCGGTCGCCGGACTGTTTATTTTCAAGGAAAACGCGCATTCGATCGTTCACTCTCACGCTAACTATATTTCGCTCTCTCTCTCGCTCGCTTTCTCTCGCGTTCTTTCGTTCGCTCGCTCGCTCAGTCTGATTGCTTGCATTAACAATCATCGACGATGGTATTTGCAAACTTTTTTTATGTACATTGTGCTCACAGTATAGAATTGGTTGCCACACTTCCTACGAAGCACCATTAATAGAAACGACTGTACCGATGTGTCCCACCGTTGGCACCAAAAGTGAAGTCGCACTCGATACTCTTGTTTATGCTGCATGTGACTTTCATGCTTTAGCGCTCTGGAGCCATGTTCCAAGTGGTTCATGGGTCCCAGTGGAAAGCGCGTTATTTGATGAATAATGTACGCTTCCGGTATTGCATATGCGTATCAGCTAAAATTTCATATGGAGGTAAACATGTGCACACACACATACACGCATTATATATATATATATATATATATATATATATATATATATATATATATATAATGGCTAACTGCATACGAACTTATGCAAAGCATTGTGAACTTGTACATGCCAGAATAGTGAAAACCTTCACTGCATTCTCTTCCTTATATTACACAAGGAAATAAAATGAAGCTACTGTTTATAACGAAATCGCAGTTTTCACTATTCAAACGATTGGGCACAAAATGTTAGCTTTGTACGCACGAAAACTGTGCAGCCCTCGTGCCTCAGCAGTAAAAAAAAATTTAGTTCCGCCGTAAGGTATTGACATCCCTGCATTGTGCATAAGAGGAGACACGGCAAAGCTGCCTTGTCCAGCGAGAATTTTGAAGCATTTGCATGCGACGCTTCTCATTTTCCAGGAGCTAATTGTCACATTTAGTGATGACACCTTTGATATGCCAAACACACTGGAAGGAACCGGGTAGTCATACAGATCTTTCTTCCTGCTGAAGGCTCGGCCGACTACCATTGCCGTAAGGGCGGCTTCGATGTTTCTGTACTCACGCTCCACTTCCTCCTGGCCCAAAACACTTCCTTTTGGGTTGAAAACTTCATTTGCAATCCTTCGTCTCTTCTGACGTTAGGTTAACGCCACTAAAGAATTTCTTTTTCTTGCCGCACTCATTCTAATGTAGATCGAATAGAGGAGCAATTGACACGACGAGTGCTGTTTGACAAGCGAGGAATTGTCCCGCCAAAAACGGCACTGTCGAAAATGTAACCGGTGCGCTTGATAGCTAAAGAGATAGAGCTAGTCATGTGAAGTCGTTTTCAAAACGTATTCACCCCTCGTTTAAGCTGCCTGGCTTCTAACGTTATCAAAACGTATTCACCCCTCGTTTTTAAGATATCTTGTTTGGAACGTCTTTGATGCGTCGATTTTGGTCAAAAATCCGTTTCAGACGTTGAATCCCTTAATACGACGTTTTCAAGACTTTGTGTGCTACCTGGGTAGTCGTGGATTTTAATGCTGGTGTTCGTGGCATCATTCCATATAAAGTATTCATTGTTGACCCGTAGTTTCGCGTCTATCAAAGTAACTTTTTTGCCCTCTTTCTTTTCAGCCTTCGCGCTGTCCCAAAGCAATTTACGTTTTCTGAGGGTTTCATGCGAATAATCATTTTGTACTGAAATTCTGGTCCCTTTTAACATGTGGGCGTTTTTTATAAGATTGCACGTTTTTCATTGAAGTCCTGAAAGAACATAATAACGGGTCTTTGTTTACCAGTCTTCCCTAAACGGTGGATTCTTCCAATCGAGCTGCAATTTACGTGTAGCATATGGGAAAATATGTCAGTCACAATTTTTTGCTTAAGCTCGGTTTCTGTTTCAGCGGCTTCCTCACGAAGGCCAAAAAGTACCAAATTGGAACGCCTACTCCTATCTTCCAATTCTACTATCTTGGTTTCTAGAGATTTAACGGTTTGTTCGAGTTTATCAACACGAGCGACACGTTTTTATAAAACAGTGAAACGATTGTCCCAATCAGTAAAAAGTTTTTCTGTGTTATTCTGCTGCGTTCTAAGCATCGCCATATCTTCAACTTAGTTTGTCCAGCCAGTATTTCTTGCAGCACTTTTTCAATATCGGCGCCTGGATTTGTTTCAACGTCACCGCACAGCAAAAGTAAACACATACTGTACATTTCGTAAGCAATATTAGCACAACGCCGGGGGCACGGCAAGACCAAAAGACAGCGGCAATCGCTCTTAAATGAGGCAGAGTAGTAACTAACCTGCATGAAGCAGAGGAAAGGCTTGTGAGGCCACATGCCCGCAGTTGGCCCGCCGTGCCCACTGAAATTGTGCAGCTGCAGTCGTCCTTTTGTACAGCAGCCCACTCATGTCACATGATGTGTAGGTGGCGCTATGGTTGGATTGCGCGGGACCAGAGCTGGCGTGACGTGGAAGGAAGGTGTTTCGTGATAACTCTCCATCGTTGCTGACGTGTTAAGAAAACACGTGGAAGGAACAGGCGCATTTTGGCAGCTTGAAGATACGGTAGAATAACTGTTTCGGTGATACGTCGCTCCGGTCAAACCAAGAACGAGCACCTGCATGAAGCTGAGGAAAGGCTTGTGAGGCCACATGCCCGCAGTTGGTCCGCCGTGCCCACTGAAATTGCGCAGCTGCAGTCTTCCTTTTGTACAGCAGCCCACTGATGTCACATGATGTGTAGGTGGCGCTATGGTTGGATTGCGCGGGACCAGAGCTGGCGTGACGTGGAAGGAAGGTGTTTCGTGATAACTCTCCATCGTTGCTGACGTGTTAAGAAAACACGTGGAAGGAACAGGCGCATTTTGGCAGCTTGAAGATACGGTAGAATAACTGTTTCGGTGATACGTCGCTCCGGTCAAACCAAGAACGAGCACCTGCATGAAGCTGAGGAAAGGCTTGTGAGGCCACATGCCCGCAGTTGGTCCGCCATGCTCACTTTCATGCAGGAAGCAACAGAGCTGACCACATGCTTGCTGAGGTCATCTGACCAAGCTTTGGACCTGTTTGTGGATGGCCAGCGGCTTTTCGCAGTGTCGAAATTCTTAGAAGGCGTGGCATGCCTCTTTGCATCATTTTGGGTATTCCACATTGAATACCCTAAAAAAGCATGCAAGCTGCTCACATTTTTAGAGCATGGGTTTATGGGCCTGAACCACACGAAGCCACGGGTGAAAGCCCTCGAGTTAATTTTTTCAAAGCGCACAAACAGTGATGCAACAGTCTCAAAACAAAAATTGTTATGTGAAAAAATTGTTTGCACCATCCTGCACTATATGGGGCAACTTAACAGTTGTGCATTAGTTGTGGACAGTGTGCATCTAACTTAATTTCTTGCTTTAAATAGAGTCCTAGTGCTCCAACCCTAGAAGAAATTTTCAAAAGCCTCAGAAACAACGCGAATAATTTGTTATCAATTTCTACAGGCAGTTCTGACTTTGCTTCACAGGTTTATTCTGTGCCATGATGTTGCAGTATGTCATCATGTCAGAGCAGAACATTTCAACGTTGTGAAACTTGCTCTGGCTTCCTCGGTCGTCCACTGTGCTGCTGCACAGACCCTCACAATGCGCAGCAGGATACAGGGCGACCTAGCAAACCAGAGCGCGTCAAAATGTCGCTATGTCGCTATGTCCTGCTTTGACGTGACCACATATTGTGATATCACGAGAAACAAAACCGAAACTGGCTGTAGAAAAGCTTTATAATAAAATATTAGGGTTATATATTAGGGATTTACCACAAAGTAATCATTCTTGGACAATAACAATCACTTCTACTTTCTTACATTTAACAGCATGGCATTGCCATCGCATCCAGTAATGAGTGCTGCTGGCTTCCATGCACACTTTTTGATAAGAGGCTGTGTAGGTAGAAAAATTTGGTTTTAAATGTTTCTGCATGTTTAGATGCTTTGGATGGCTGACTTTCTCTTGCGCTGCAAAATAGACTGGTCTTTAAAAATGGCATGCTTTCCCTTTACGATCTGTTAAACCAACAATTTTTTTTAAGTGAGAGCTTTACTGGCCGCGAACTTGCGATTTTGCTGTGGCGGTGCTCCGAGGAAGCACATGGCGTCACAATGCGCGTCTTCCCGCAGATAATTCTCTCTCTCGCTCCCTAGTCACTACTGCGCATGCACCACTAGTAGCACTGAGCCACTTGTGTTGCGCGGCGCCGCGCCTTTCCACTGCCGCCGTTTGGTATGACGTCACCGTGTTCCTCGTCGTTGCGCTCGCCTCCGCTCACTTGGCCAGTTGCGTCGCATGCCTGATAACATGTCAGAGGATTGAAAAGGAGAGCTCGCGTGCACCGCAACCACAGTTGAGGCGGCAGTATGGAAAGCGACAATTCTGATAAGCAGGAGCAGGCCTGGAATCGGCAATGGAACGAGATGAAGAGGAAACGAATCGCCTAGGAAACAGACGAGCAGCGCGCCGCACAACTGGCTAAACGCGGCAACATAGCTAGACAACCAAACTAACCTGGACTTGCAATCAAGGTTAACCAAGGCTAACTATGCCATGCCTTAGCTTTCGCTACGTATATGCTGGCATAGCCGAGCTAAGCCACTGCCATTTTTTCATTTACGTGCGTTGTACAGTTTGTCGAAAAGTGGCAAATAAGTTGCATGGATATTTGTAAGACTGCTGTTGTGGTACAAAGTATAAATTCTAAGTACTGTTTGCCTGCTTAGAAAAAATGGTTAGCTCGAATGGCATTGCAGAGTATACTGGGTGTCCCATCTAGCTTTGGCCAAGGTTTAAAAAAAACACGAGGTCTAGAGAAATCGTATCAACTGCATGTTAGCGGTGGTTCTGTGTACTTACCAGTATTTGTTCCATTGCTAAATAATAATTGTTTTTATTTGTTCTGCTTTTTAATTATTGTTTGAATCTCAGCATACCAATTCTATAGTTGTAGAGCACCTCAAATAACCTCGGATTGAAGCATTTTGTCTGTGCTAAAATTTTCCTGGACATTTTTGCCAAGAAAATACAAAGGCCCACGAAATACGAAATAAACCATGCGATGAGACACTTGCGTGACTGGTAGTGTACTGTGCTCACGCATGCAATGGGTGAACAAGCACGGTTGCAGCCTGACTGGTCACAGGGGAGTGACGGCAATGCTACGGTTGTGAGCATCTGGGCCTCTGGTTCTCGTCGCATAACGGTGAAAATGCATGTACTAACCAAGGGCTGACGAAGCAATAAAGAGGTTAAGACTGTGAAACAGAAGGAAATAGCTTTTTGATGATGATGATATGTAGTGTTTATTGGCGCAAGGGCCAAGTGTGGCCAAAGAGCGCCAAGGCAGTGTTGATAAGTTCGCAATGTAGTTATGAGTTCAACGGGGTTAATGTAAAGTGGCTGTATAGGGGCCTTAAAAATAGTCGCTCTAGAGTGCGTAAAATCTATCTGTAATAAAATTATGTCGATGACAAATGACGTGTTCTATCTGTAATAAAATCCATCGTGAAAGAGTGATGCAATACAGAAAATATATTAGATGGTGAAATTACCTGGAGCACCACTGCCTCGCCAGAGCCCTTGAAACACAAGGGCCTAGAGGCATGAGCTATATGAAACAGCTATCACAGCGGCATCCTCTAAACAGAGGAGACGCTACGAGTGTGTGGGGCTAACAACATGTAATACAACATCTTTCAGGAAGCCCAGGACTGCGCTGGAGTCAAACAGCGGTTCTGGGCCGAGTAACATTACTGGATGAAGGGGGATGTGCTGGCGGTATGCTAAGGGAAAATGTTTCTTTCAGATTCGGCTTTCCGACACTCCAGAAGGACGTGGAGGACCGTCAGCCTCTCCCCGCATCTACCACAGGTTGGAGGCTCGTTTCCGGTGAGTAAAAAGTTGTGTGTGCCAAATGTGTGTCCTATTCTTAGACGACAGAATAGGACATCTGTCCGGCGTGATTTTGTTACGGAAGGCCAGAATCCTAACTGTGGCTTTATCACGTGGAGCTTATTATTTGTTTCCGCGTCCCATAGGCGTTGCCACTGGTTCCGTAGTCTCCTCCGTAAGAAGGGCTTCAGGTCTTTGACAGGAACTGCAGCGGTGGGATTAGCAGAATGTGATGCAACTGACGTGGCCATCTGGTCCGCCAGAACGTTACCTTCGATGCCCCTATGACCTGCCACCCAGCATATGATGACATGCTGATTATCTATATACGCTTTACACAGAGCAGAATACAGTTCGTTAATTACCGGATTTTTGTGGTTAGAGAATGCCATCAAGGCCTTCACAACACTAAGGGAATCCGTATATATGACTGCTTTCTGGAGTTTTGATTTCCTGATATGCTTCACAGCCGACAATAGTGCGTAGGCCTCAGCCGTAAAGATACTAGTTTCCGCATGCAGTACATCGGTTTCCGAGAAGGATGGCCCGACGGCTGCGTAGGACACCCCGTCGTGTGACTTCGATGCGTCTGTGTAGAACTCCGTGCAGGAGTGTTTGTGCTGGAGTTCCCGGAAATGCATTTGGATTTCAATCTCTGGAGCGTTTTTTGTAACTTCCATGAAAGATGTATCGCGTTATATCAACTGCCACTCCCAAGGAGGTAGCAGCTTGGCTGGATGCATTAGGCGAAGTTCGAGGAGTGGAACATCCATTTCATGACTGAGCTTCCTCACACGCAGCAAGAAAGGCTGTCTTACGGAAGGACGATTACGAAACAGTGTAGCATATGTCATATCATTAATGGTGTTAAAACAGGGATGTTCAGGATTAGAGTGGACTTTCAAAAAATATGTTTGGCTGATGTATGTTCTCTGGATATAAAGTGACCACTCATTCGATTCTGCGTATAAACTTTGTACGGGAGTCGTTCTGAAAGCTCCTGTGGCTAAACGGATACCCAGATGGTGAACAGGGTCTTGCATCTTTAGCGCGCTCGGGGCGGCAGAGTTATATACCCCGGCACCATAATCTAATCGTGACCGGATGAGGCTCTTATAGAGATTCATTAGGCACTTCCTGTCACTACCCCACGTAGTCTGGGATAGAAGTTTCATTAGGTTAATTGTTTTTAGACACTTTTCTTTAAGATGTTTAATGTGTGGGACGAAAGTGAGTCAATTGTCGAGTATAACACCTAGAAATTTGTGCTCTTTGTTTACAGGTATCTGCTGTCCACACATTTCTAAGTAGGGATCCGGAACCAGGCCTCTCTTCCTTGTAAACAAAACACAAGAACTCTTATGAGGGTTGATTTTGAATCCATTTTTCTCTGCCCACCCTGACACCTTGTTCAAACCATGCTGTACCTGTCTCTCTCACACTGCGAGGTTACAGGATTTGAAACCTATCTGAATGTCGTCCACATAGACGGAATATAATATGGCCCGTGGTAAGGAAGCACGAAGTGTTGTCATCTTAACAATAAAGAGTGTGCAACTGAGCACACCACCCTGGGGTACACCGGTTTCTTGTATAAAAGGACGTGACAGCACATTGCCTACTTTCACCCGGAAGGTACGATTGGACAAGTAGCTTTTTATTACGTTTAGCATATTACCATGAATGCCCATTTCTGACAAATCTCTCAAGATTCCGTAGCGCCAGGTCGTATCGTACGCCTTCTCCATATCGAGGAATATCGATAAGAAAAACTGTTTGTGTACAAACGCGTCACAGATATGTCCTTCAATACGTACAAGATGGTCGGTTGTGCAGCGCCCTTCTCGGAAGCCGCACTGATAAGGATTAAAGTATTTTGCTCTGTTCAAGGAAATGAATGAGTCGCCGATTTATCATTTTTTCAAACACCTTACAAATGCAACTTGTGAGGGCTATCGGGCGGTAACTTGCCACTGACGAAGGGTCTTTGCCTTGTTTCAAAACAGGGACCACAATGGCTTCCTTCCATGCGGTTGGAAGGTACCCTACATCCCAGATGGTGTTCAAAAGTGTGAGTAGTGTAACTTGCGTGTCATTGTGTAGGTTTTTGATCATTTCATACATGATTCTGTCAGATCCGGATGCAGAGCTCTTGCATGATCTCAAGGCAGCTCTGAACTCGGCAATACTAAAGGGACAGTTGTATGGTTCATTCTTTCGACATTTTCTTATGAGTGGCTTACATTCTTCTATTTGTTTGTATTTGAGAAACGATTCTGAATAATTTGTTGGACTTGACACGCTCTCAAAGTGCTCCCCAAGTGAGTCTGCCTGATCTTGCAGTGTATCGCCCTGTGTATTTACTAGAGGGAGTGAATATGTTTGCCGCCCTTTAATTCTATTAACCCTGTTCCAGGCTTTGGCCTCATCTGTATAGGAGTTGATACCGGATAAAAACTTCTGCCAACTCTCTCTTCTGGCCTGTCGGCGGGTTCGCCTGCCTTGGGAGGAGGAGGAGGAATAAACTTTATTAGTTGAAATGAGCCGACGGTAAAATCGTCCGAGGTGGGCGGCGTCCCTAGTCCAGGATGCCGTGGGCTTGAGCTGATAGCTTGGCCCTGCTCACCAGGCGATGCTGGTCTTCAGGGCTCGAGCTTATCAGTTGGGCCTCCCACTGCTCGACGGTTGGTCCGGTGATGGGCGGTGTCGATGGATTTTGTTGACATTCCCATACCATGTGGTAGAGGGTATTAAGCGTAGAGCAGAAGGCGCATTTGTGAGTATAGGTCGTAGGGTACATTGCGTGTAGCAGGGTGCCGTGCGGGAATGTGCCGGTCTGTAGTTTTCGGAAGATCACCGCCTCTTCTCTTGTCAGCTGGGGATGCGGGGGTGGATAGATCCTTCTACCCAGTCTGTAGTGGCTCAGGATATCGGCGTATCTTTTCGGGACGCTATCTTGTTGGTCTACCGGTGCTCGTGAACCGGGTGGGATAGCCCGGAGAATGTGATCTCGGGCAGCGGCATTAGCCGCTACATTACCCGCCAGGAACTCGTGTCCCGGGGCCCAGACAATGTACACCTCTGGAAAATTGTCTCGCTTTTCGAGGATGCTCAGGGCTTGTTTGGAAATGCAGCCCTTTTGGTAATTTCTACATGCTGTTTGTGAGTCGGGGATGATCGTGATTAGATCTTCCTCTCGCTGGCCCGTAGTGGCCGCCAGGGCTATCGCCGTTTCTTCCGCGCAGTCGATGTCTGGAGTGCTTACCGAGGCCGCTGCTACCTCTTGTCCTTGGCCGTTGATCACGCTGATAGCGTGGGCCGCTCTGTTCTTGTACTTCGCCGCGTCGGTGTATCGGACTTCTCCTTGTTTTGGTCCTTCGTAGGCCTTACGCAGAGCTTTCACTCTCGCGCGCCTCCTTTCTCTGTGGTATTCAGGGTGCATGTTTCTCGGGATGCTGGCCACCGTGATCTTCTCCCTCAGGGGTAGAGGAACCCGCTGTTTTCTGGATTCATATTCGACTGGGTAGCCCAGTCTTATTAGCGTGTCCCTACCCGTGCTGGTGAGCTTGAGTCGCTCTACCTGGCTCGTCTTGTGGGCCTCTACTAGTTCCTCCCAAGTGTTGTGGATGCCCAGGCTGAGTAGCTTCTCCGTCGACGTCGTCGGTGGAAGCCCCAGTGCCAGCTTGTAGGTCTTTCGTATTAGGGTGTTCAGTTTGTCTCTCTCGCTGTTCTTGAGACCCAGGTACGGGGTGCCGTAAGTGACTCTGCTGATTACCAGGGCTTGTATTAATCTGATTGTGTCCTGCTCTTTCAGGCCGTGCTTTTTGTTTGTTACCCTTCGCACCAAGTGCGCGACTTGGGTAACTGTCGCTTGCAGTTTTTTAATGGCGGCGAGACCGGCACCGTCCTTCTGGAGAGTGAGGCCCAGAATACAGAGTGTGTCCACCTTGGGTATGTTGACTCCATTTAGTGTCAACGTTGGGTCAGGTGTCTCCTGCGGAGGCCGCCCTCTTGTCCTCTTTTTGAGGATCAGGAGCTCCGACTTTTCCGGCGCGCATGAAAGACCGCAGCGGTGCAGATAATGCTCGGTCCTGTCGATGGCTTCCTGCAGGGCGTCTTGTTGTTCGCCCGCCGATCCCGTGCACGTCCACATGGTCAGGTCGTCTGCATACATTGCGTGACGGATACCCCTGATGTTCTCCAAGAAGTTCGGCAATCCCCTCATCGCTATATTGAACAACAACGGGGAGATCACCGACCCCTGGGGGGTTCCTTTCTGCGGTATTTGGAACTTCTCGGTCCTGAGATTCCCCAGGCCTATGGTCACCGTTCTACCCGTCAGGAAGTCCCGGACATAGTTGTATGTCCGCCGTCCGCAGTTGGTATGTTGTAGGCTGTTTAGCACTGCTTCGTGTGAGACGTTGTCGAAGGCTCCCTTCACGTCGAGTGCCAGGATGGCACTCTTGTGGAATGTGCTGAGGCCGTCGATGACTTCTTCTTTCAGCTGAAGTAGAATGTCCTGGGTGGAGAGGTTAGGCCGGAAACCGAACATAGTGTTCGGCAGGTGCCCACCTTCTTCCAGATAGGGCGAGAGACGATTGTGGACCATGTGCTCGAAGAGTTTTCCCGCGCATGACGTGAGAGAGATCGGACGCAGGTTTTGTAGGTTGATGGGCTTGCCGGGTTTCGGGATCATCGTTACGTCCGCGTGCTTCCAGGAAGCCGGTATACTGCCGTTCTCCCAGCTTTCATTGATAAACTTTAGTAAACTCTCCGTTGCCCCGTCGTCCAGGTTACGGAGGGTCTTGTTGTTAATTTTATCCCTGCCGGGCGTCGTGTTTCTTGTCAGATTTCTTAAGGCTGCCACGATCTCCGACTTGGTGAAAGGTTGGTCTAAATCCGGATTGGGTTCCCCCTCGTACTCCGGGTGAATGACCGGCTGCGTCTTCCGTTGTTGCTCGTCGCCGATGTATTTCTCGGTGATGGCTTCGAGCGCTTCTTCTTCAGTTCCCTGGAAGTTGTGTATAAGTCTTTGTATGTGTTGCCCCGTGACAGTTTTTGATTCCGTCTTCGCTAGAAGGGTCTTTAGAATGGCCCAGGTCTTTCGGTTGCTGAGGGTTCCCTGTAACTGGTCGCACATTTGATTCCAGTTCTGACGTCCGAGTTTTTCAGCATACTCCTCCGCCTGCCGCGAGACTGCGGCAATGCGGATCTTGAGTTTGCGGTTTCTCTTCTGCTTCTTCCATCTCTTCAAAAGTCCTCGCCTGGCCTCCCAGAGGTGAAGTAGGTGTGGGTCGACTTCGGGATTGTCCGCAGTGAGTTGGATGGTCTTTGTGTACTTGGTAACCAAGTCCATCACGTTCTTGGTCCACTCCTCGATGTCCTCTAGGCTTCTGGGGTGTTCGTCTTTCCGGAAAGCAGGCCAGTCCGTAATTTTGGCCTGACCTAATCTCACAGGGGTTTTGTGGTGCATGATTTCAGTCTGGATGATATGATGGTCGCTGCCCAGAGTCTCGTCCAGTCTCGACCACTCGACTTGCCTTAAGCCAGTGGAGAAGGTCAGGTCTGGGCTGGTGTCTCTGGAGACACTGTTGCCGATTCTAGTTGGTATTAGAGGATCGGTCCACAACGTCAGCTGGTGGTGTTGTGCCGCGTTGTGCACGTCCATACCCTTCTTGTTGGTTGATCGGTAGCCCCAAGCCACATGTGGAGCGTTAAAGTCACCCACCACGAGAAGTTTTTGACCGTTGGTGACTTTCTTCACTTCTCTCAGGAACTTGTCCAAGTCCTTTAGTGTGTCGCGCGGAGGACTGTATACATTCAGGATGTAGAGGCTCTGCAGGGTTTTCTTGGGAGGAACCAGCTCAATCAGAGTGTGTTCGATTCTGTGGTTGATTTGGTGCTGCTGCGTCGTGTAGTGCTTCTTGATGAGGACGGCGGTCCGGGTCCTTCCTTGGGCAATGTACGTTTTGTAGCCGCGCATCGTAATATTATTTGTTTCTGTTTCCTGTAACGCGATGACGTCAGGTTGGTGTAGGGTGCATAGCTGAAGTAAATTTTGCCGTTTCCGATTTATTCCTCTGCAATTCCACTGCCAAATTTTGAGGGTTTCGGTCGCTTCTTTCTTCTTTGCTATCTTATTCGCCATCTTGGCTTCCCAGAGCTTCGTTCATCTGGGCTTCTCTGATGGGGTATTTTGGCTTTTTCCTTGCCTGCTCTTTTTCCCTTTCTAGAATGGAGATGCGTTGGTTGAGTTCGTTGCCCATCTGGGTGATCTCATGGCGGAGCGTTTGTACGGCTGCTTGGACGGTGGCTGCCACAGATTTGCTTATGGTGTCGACGGCCTGAGCCAGTTCGGCTCGGAACTCATTTCTCAGTTCGGCCTTGTCTTCGGTTCGGGCCTTGTTCATCTTGTACTCTATTCCCGAATCGAGGTCCTCCATCGGGGGAGTATGTTCCCTCGGCGGCGTTGGTGTTGTGGTCAGTTTCTGCTGTTTTTGCAATTCGTCAATGAGATGTTGGAGCTTCCTCTCCAGGGCTTGTTCCCTGGCCTGAGCTCTTCTGTCGCGTTCCTCCTGGCGACCTTCTTGCTCTTCTAGACGTTTCATGAGCACTTCATTCCGCTTGATCAGGTCGGCGTTTTGCCTTCTAAGAGAGGAGATGGTTTCCTCGTATCTCGAATTTCGCTCTTGTGTCGGCTGTGAGGGAAATGAGTCGGTTGTCGACTTGGAACTGGCTATCACTTCCGCCCAGGTGATCTTCTGCTGTTGTTGCTGTGGCTTACTTGTTCCATACTGTGAGGAGCTTGAACTTGTCTCCCTTGTTATAGGTGGTTGTCGGCCTCTTGATTGACTTCTCTCCCTCACGTACAGGGGTGGGGGTCTTGGCTTGAGCCTTTTCTCGCATTCCTTGCTTGCCGTCTCGTGAGGTAGTCCACATAGTTTGCACTGCAACTGGCAATCATGATCTGCTTGTGGGTTCTGCACCCGCACCGGTTGCAGATATGTTTGTCTGGGTTGGGGCATACGTCCTGCCGGTGGCCGATTTCTCCGCAGGCCTTGCAATACTGTACCGATCTGCGGTATGGCGACAACGTGTGTACGAGCCGCCACCTTCACATAGAAAGGGATGTGCGGACCTTCGAAGGTGATAACTGCTGAGGTGGATTTGCCGAGCATCCTCGCATGCAGGATGCCACAGTTGTTGGCTGCCAGGTAGTTCCGCAAGTCGTTTCTCCGTCGTACACGCAGTGATACCGTGCACGACTCCACGTACTGTTCCTGGGAGCGGTTTTATGTACGGCGTCATCTCGTATGTGGCCGCCCCAAGTTCGATGCTGCTGATGGAACCGAGCTTCAGTGCGTAGTCCTCGTCTGCGGTGCTGGCAATTATCAGGTTCTGCTTCCACTGCGTTTGGATGGTTACGTTCGCGCAAAATTCTTTGAAAGGAGAGCCACTTGCCCTTGCAAGTCCTTCGGCGATCTTCTCGTCCCGCCAGCTGGACAGTTTCATGCCGGTTCTTGGTCGGTATACCACCTTGTAATCATTCTCTGGCAGCGGCGGCGTCACGCGTCGCGGCGGTGGCTTGCCGTTGGTTCGGCTTCCTGATCTTGCTGCCGTTGGTGGTTGCCGTTGGCTTGCATGCTTGCTTCCACTCTCGGGTTGCTCCTCGCGTTCAGTCCTCCTTGCTGGTTCTGGGGGTTTTCCTGCTTTCCTCCCTCTTGTATGCGGTCCTCGTTCAGCGCCTTCTTGTTTTTTCTTGCCTTGATTGCTTGGCATGGGCCAGCTTGACTCAGCGTCTTGCCGCTGTTCTCGTCGAATTCCATGTTGCTCTGGACCGCTGTGGAGTCTTGGCTATTGTTCTCTATGTCCATTTCGTGAGCACTGCCGTTCGTTTCCCCTGCCATTCTCGGTGCTCGCGAGGCCACGCGGGCCCGCTCCTGGGGCGCGTGCGGCGTTCGGAGAACGGTGTTCGAATATGTCGAGGTGCTCGTTGCTCGGTGTCTCAAGGTAAACAAATCCACTCACCGCGGTAATTCTGGCGACTTTCGATGCCGATTGCCTTGTCGAGTTCAATGACACAAAATCGTGAAGTTTGGTTAAGGTTAACTGCAATAACTCGCGATAAAAGCAGCAGCCCATGCGAAGCACGTCCGCTCCACTCGGCCCCCTGGTGGCTTTTTTTCCCTGCCTTGGGATTTTACTTTTTTAAAATTGATAAGATTCTCCGCAGTGGGGAGGCGCGTAGCAACCCCCATGCTTTGTTCTGATTCCTACGAGCGATTCTGCATTCATCGTTCCACCACGGGATATGCCGTTTGCATGCCGGGACACTTATTTTACGTATGCATTTAGATGCGGCATCTATTATGACTGCTGTAAAATACTGCACAGCAGCATCAATTTCTAACGAGGGCATCTCATCCCATGATATACTAGATAATTTTCGGAATCTCTCCCAATCTGCTGTGTCTATCTTCCACCTAGGAGCTTGTGGAGGATATTCGTTTTCTTTAGATGTTCTTATGAGTATGGGGAAGTGGTCGCTTCCGTAAGGATTGTCGTTAACTTCCCATTCAAGTTCGGGCAGTATTGACGGCGAAACTATACTAAGATCAATTGAAGAAAAGGTTCGGTTTGCGAGACAGTAATAAGTGGGTTCCTTCTTATTCAGCAGACACGCACCGGACGAAAAAAGGAATTGTTCAACGAGGCGACCTCGCGCATCAGTACGAGAGTCGCCCCACATGGAGCTGTGCGCATTGAAATCGCCAAGAACAACATAAGGTTCTGGCAATTGGTCTATAAAGGATTGGAATTCATGTTTCGTTAATTTGTAGTGTGGGGGTACGTAAAGCGAGCAAATGGTGACGAGTTTATTGAGAGGAACAGCTCGAACCGCCACTGCTTCAAGGGGCATTCGTAGCTGTAAAGGTTGACATGCTATAGTTTTATGAGTGAGAATCGCAACACCACCCGATGATGCGACGGCATCATCGCGATCTTTGCGAAACGTAACATACGTACGGAGAAAGTTTGTGTGTTTGGATTTTAAGTGTGTTTCCTGTAAACACAGCACTTTCGGATTATGTTTGTGGATGAGTTCTTGCAAATCATCAAGGTTTCTAAGGAGACCTCTGATGTTCCATTGAATAATTTGTGTATCCATATTTAAAGAAAACTGGTGCTGTGTTTGCGGAAATGGAAGTGATGCCTTAGGTTACAGAGCTCTTTCGAGGCACTGTAACGCGGGTTCTGCTCTTTCTGGAGCGCTCGAGCGAGTCTCGGCGCTCCTTAGGCGTTTGGTGCGCCTTGACGACAGGTGTAGTGTCCATTGCCTCCTGAGAGACGCCGGACAAGCGCTCTTGCGGGCGCGAGCTTTTCCGAGAGAGTCCTGCCCCGGAAGGCAAGACCCCTGTGCCCACCAGCCCGGAGGCCGATGGGGCTCCCTGAGGGATTTGGCTGCGCTGGCCGTTGCCAGCGCTGGAAGAGGCCTCGGAGCTTGGGGCAGCCTCGGCTGCGCCCACCTTCGGGGTCGATGGTTCCCTCTGCTGTGTTGACGGAGTAGCGTTAGCTGCAGCCGCCGCGGGGGCAGATGGCGTAACTGCCGACTCACTGCCTGTGGGTCGGACAGCCGCCGGAGGCCGATGTGACGCTGCCCCCTTAAGCGCCACATCGGCAAAGCTGCTCTTAGACAGGAATGACACCCGCCTACGTGCCTCTTTGGAAGATATGTTTTCTTTGACTTTGATTGTGACAATCTCTTTTTCTCTTTTCCAGGACGGGCAGGACCGCGAGTATGCGGCATGCTCGCCCTCACAGTTGACACAATGTGAAGTGTTCTGGCACGTTTCGGAGGAATGTTCTTTGTCACTGCACTTGGCACATGTCAGCCGGCCTCGACAGTTCTTTGAACTGTGGCCGAACCTTTGGCCCTTAAAGCATCTAAGAGGATTGGGCACGTATGGCCTAACACGAAGTTTGATATAACCGGCCTCGATGGACTCGGGGAGGACACTTGAACCGAAAGTGAGTATCAGGTGTTTTGTTTGGATTTCTTTTCCATCTCGCCTCATCTTAATTCGTTGGACATTTATAACGTTCTGTTCGCTTATGCCCTCCAAGAGCTCAGCCTCAGTGAGCTCCAGCAAATCATCGTCCGAGACAACGCCGCGTAAGGTGTTCATCGTGCGGTGCGGGGTTACTACTACTTGGGTGTCCCCAAATGATATTAGCTGAGGCAGTTTCTCAAATTGCTTTTGATCGCGGAGCTCCAGGAGGAGGTCACCGCTAGCCATCCTCGACACCTTATATCCTGGACCAAAAAGTTCAGTAAGAGACTTAGATACAAGGAACGGGGAGATTGTTCGCACTTGTTTAGCTGGTTTTTCTGCGTGTATCACATGAAAACGAGGAAAATTGTGGACTTGTCGTCCGAAAAACTGAAAGATCTCTTCGGTGCGCCCTCGTTTCTGAGGGCGATCAGGGAGTTTAGGAAAAGCGTTTTCCATGAGTACAGTTGGGTTTTCAGCCGCGATGCCGACCACCCACCATGGAGCCCAACAGGGGGACGTGACAGGACTTTCTGCTAGAGAAACCCTGCCAACGCCAGCCGTACATCGCTGCTATAACCAAATACAGCATAACCAAGGCTGGCTAGCTACACAAGGTTAACCCTTGCCGCCGGAAACTAGGAAGTGAAGAGAAGTGATGAGAAGACAGGAAAGATGATAAGGCGAGAGAGAAAGACGAAGATTGGAGAGGAGGACAGGAAAAGGCGACTGCCGATTTCCCCCGGGTGGGTCAGTCCGGGGGTGCCGTCTATGTGAAGCCGAGGCCGAAGAGGTGTCTTGCCTCCGCCGGGGGGCCTTAAAGGTCCAAACACCCAGCATCGGCTCAACCTCCAGGATCCCCTTTTCCCCGGACACGGCTAAGCCGCGCACGGCTACACGCGGGAGGGTCCAACACTCGTGTGCTCGGGTACGTGGTGTCGCAACACACCAAACGCCTGCTTGCGCAGACGCCCCTGCGGGGGAAAGAGCTTTTTTATTATGTTTCAAGGAACGGAAAGGGTAAAGCGTGTGAGAACGATGAAAGGCGATGACTGCTAGAGTAATTTGCCCGTTGGATAAAAATGATGTGCTAAGTTTCTATGTCGTGTGAACTCATCCGAATGAAAGAAAGCGCAAATTTTGAATCGGACTGCGACCGTGGTTTTCACCCATTGCAATTGTGAGTGCAACACAATAACAGTTGAGCAAGCACTTCACCCTGTGTTTTTTTTATTTTGCAAGCTTTTGTTCTTTTCTTGGCAGAAACAACCAGGCAAATTTTGGCACAAAAGAAATGCTTGAATCAGATTATTCGATGCACTCTACTACACAATTGACATGTTGCGATTCAAGCAATAATTAAAAAGTAGAAGAAATAAAAACAATCAGTCAACATTTAGTGATGAAGAAATACTGGTAAGTACAGACGACTACTGCTAATATGCAGATTGTATGATTTCTCTAGAGCTCGTTTTTTTAATCTTTGTCCAAATAAGCTGGGTCAACCACTTAGGTATAAGGCAACTGTGGCTGGGTACTGTTCTATGTTGTATGTTGCCATATGTGTGTTATTTTTCTCTATTCTAGCTTCTATTCCTGCATTTTGTCAAATGTGAGTTGTCATGTTTAATGTGATGCGAGTGTTCTTTTTAGTCACTGAATCTTATGTGAGTGTTCTCTTTAAGTGAGCATTAAGTCTTGAGGCAGGGGGCATGGCCTGCTGGAATAGGCACATTGACAATTGTTAGACCTGATCTCTTTTTTTCTGATGTCAGTTTCTTCCTGAGGCAGTCGTGGCAGTTTAGCTGTAATGCTATAGTGAATAGTTTTTGTCTCTACTGCTGGCTATTTTGCAAGCACACTTTGTATGCTTCATGTATTTTAGAAACTGTGATATATGCCCATGTGGATCAGATTTGTGTACAGTGTGGAATTTTATTTGTGTGCTCCATTTTGGTGTTCTAACAATTATATTTCGCCTTTTAAATGTTTTAGAGCATAGTCCAATTTTTATAGCTGTAGCCTGCACCCTTTCTTTTATGTGGGCAGAATATTGTGCAGTCAACAGGTACAGTTAACAAGAATGCCCATTCTTGCTTGTGGCTAGTCATATAGAAATCAAGTAGGGGAGGAAAAGTGCAGCTTATGAACAGTTTTGTGGCTGTAGCCTGCACCGTTTCTTTTATGTGGGCAGAATATTGTGCCGTCAGCAGGTACAAAGTCAACAAGATTGCCCATTCTTGCTCGTGGCTAGTCATATAGAAATCAAGTAGGGGAGGAAAAGCGCAGCTTATGTCATGGTCTGAGCTAGCATAATGTGTTTTTTTTTGCCTGCATTCTTCAGGAGGGCAAAGTAGCTTTTCTTGTGTTAACTTACACCTCGACATGAGCTGTCCTTTCCTTGCATCCTTAACTTGTGTCCAAGTATAGGTGAGAGGTGTAATACTCAGGTGCTTCTTATTGCTACCGAATTCAGTATTGTGTATTATTTTGTGCAATTAATAATTCCATTTTTGTTTTTCTGTGATATGCATACTGTTATGCGTGCGGATGTTCCACATGGACAAAGCACATCCAGAATAGACCTGTTAGAGATTTATATGAATTTTGACAGCGTGGCAACCAAGTCCAAGGAACTTCTTTTGGAGGAGTTGGCATGAATTATTAGCAACAGTAGCCTGATCCAAGAAGGGGTCATAGAATGCAAATAGCCCTAAGAATTACTGCAGTTCGTACTTGTTAGTTCACGCTCGTGCCTTTGTCTTCAATAGGATGGACACCCTTAGAATCAATTTTGTATCCCAGAAAGTTCGCTTCTGGCACTGGAAAAAACATTTTTTTACTGTGGATGTGCAAGTTGACTCGGTAGCTTATGTCCTCGAGGTCAGCTTGAAATTGCAGTCTGCAGCAGGCTTCTTGAGAGTCGCTAGGCAGGTGCTTACTGTTTCGCCATTTAGTTGGTGTATCAGGTAGATAAGCCGAAATGATACGTGCCTGCGTGTAGCATCTTCAGCGCATGCTCGCCACTTGTCTGCCCTTTCCTGTACTGGGTATAAAACGAGCACGAATAAATGCTGGGGTGTCTTCGTTTGCTCCCGTAGTTTGACAGCGTCAATCTGTCTCTGTTCACGAGACGAGATTTCGTTTTGCGCGGCAGTCATTTCCGCAGCCTTGCAGACTTCTTCCGCTTTAGCTAAGGTCAACTTCTTATCCTGCAGCAACTTTTGCCTTACTTTGTCATCATTTGTACCAAAAACTATTTGGTCACGTATGAACGACTCTGCCATGGTGCCAAAGTTGCATGAACGAGACATCTTCCTGAGCTCTCTGACAAACTGTTGAACCGGCTCACCTTGAGCTTGGACGCGTTGCCTAAAGAGGTAGCGCTCGTGCACTTCATTCAGCTGTTCTGCGCAGTAGGTGTCGAACTTGGCTATGACAGTTGCGTAACTTTCCCGGCTCTCATCGTCCCCGAAGGCGAAGTTGTTGTAAATTTCCAGTGCGTCGTCACCTGCCACGGTTAGCAGTAAAGCAATCTTTGAGGCATCCGGTCGAGGCTTCTTGTCGGGCTCGCAGGCAACCAAGAAAAGTTCAAACTTTTGTTTGAAAAGCTTCCATTGCTTACTGATTTCGCCGGTGAAATGTAGCGGCTCTGGTGGCTTCACAAGTTCCACGCTGCTTTACCGTGCCCGAGCACTACGGGCGTGACTTCTGACACCATGTATCGTTTGTAGTGTCGACAGAGTAAAAGCCTGGACCAGTTCTCAGCAAACGAAGACACCCCAGCATTTATTCGTGCTCGTTTTATACCCAGTACAGGAAAGGGCACACAACTGGCGAGCATGCGCCGAAGATGCTACACGCAGGCACGTATCATTTCGGCTTATCTACCTGATACAGTATATCTACCTGATACAGTTGGTTCCGATGTTAAAAACGAGCTTGGCTGTTGGCTTCTGACGGTCGGGGGTCGTATTGCTGGAGTGCCACCATGATGTCATCGTAGTCAACGGCTCCTGAAGTGCTTGGCTACTCAAAGCTGCATACTGTCTTAGGTCTGCTCCCCGCACTGTTTCCGGGTTGGTTCTTTTCAAACCTGGAACTGTGATCTCGTTAGCTCTAGCGAAAATTTAAGACATCTGAACCATGATTTCCAGTATGAGCTGTTAAATTCTGGTACAGTGAAACCTCGTTAAACCGTAGTTGGCCGGAGCTCGGAAAAAGTATGTACTAAACGGTAGTACTGCTTAACCGAAATAGCATGAGATCGCCCGCTTATCTGTCAAAAACGTAACTCGGAGAGAGTGCGATGAAAGTGAAAAACATGCAGTATTTATTTACTTCGCATGACAAACATGTTATTTTCGTTTGATGCCGTGGTGGCCTAGCAGCGACGACAGCAGCCTCAAACTTGCTGAAGCTGTGAGCCAGCTTTTCAGCCAGCCCTCCCTTGGCAAACACTCGCATGGCAGATTCCTCGTTGGCATTGCATATTCTCCGTGCACAGGCGCGGTAGCGCTACAGAAGCTGCGGGGCACCTTTTCATTGCGGGGTGCCGTTCTCGTCATGACGATTGCATTCAGGAGGCTGACGTAACGCGCAGTTTCTGCCACTGTCGGGCCTGTATCGTTCGTGCTGTTGCTTTCTGTGTCATCCTCATCACTGTCACTAGTCGACACTTCGGCAACAACAGGGACAACGATGGCGAAAAGTCCAACCGCGTAGCCGACATCTCTTCGCGGTCGCAGCAGAGCTGCCGAGCAACTTCGCATTCCAAATGCCGCACACCGTAGTCAACAGTAGATCCCTGTCACATGCCAGCGCCTACTTCGTGTCACGTTCGATAGCACGAACGATGGATGTCTAATCTTTCTTCTGTGCTGAGCACCCAGCGTCTTTTTTATCCAAACTTTGGCACAACGCTCTGTGGCACAGCGCCGAAATGATGTTGATGAGGCTTCACGCACAAACGCACAGGGCGCTAGGAAGTCGCTCTGATCTCTGAGGCTTGTTCTGCCGGGCCGCCAGATGGGGACGACGCCCCACTGTGTTTCCGCGACAAAAAGTGGAAACACTATGTGTTAACCGATACGTACGCATAAGCTGGTATGGTTGAATGAATGAATGTTTGATGTTTTATGGCGCAAGGGCCAAGTATGGCCAAAGAGCGCCATGTCCGTATTAATGAGTTTGCAGTGAAATCATGAGTTCGATGAAGTTGGTGTGACGTGGCTGTAGAGGGGCCTTAAAAATGGTCGCGCTAAAGTGCGCAAAATCTGTATAATAAGATTATGCGATGACTTATGACGTGTACTATGAACATTAGATGCATTTAAATAGAATGATACGATGCGTAAAAATATATAAAGTTATAAGATATGCCAGAGCACTACTGCCTCCTTAGAGCCCTTGGAGAACAAGGGCCTGGAGGCA
This sequence comes from Dermacentor variabilis, assembly GCF_050947875.1. Classification (NCBI taxonomy): domain Eukaryota; kingdom Metazoa; phylum Arthropoda; class Arachnida; order Ixodida; family Ixodidae; genus Dermacentor; species Dermacentor variabilis. The sequence continues at coordinate 117,825,085 of NC_134578.1, read as the reverse complement.
TGTGCTATCCAAAACTGTTATCGCAGTGGCATCCTCTGGAGCGAGGATGCTCTACGAATTTAAAGGGCATATAACGTGTAGTACGACATCATTTAAATAGTTGAGGACTGCCTTGGTGTCAAAAAGCGGTTCCTTACCAAAAAACATAGCAGGCTGTAGAGGGATGTAATAATGGCAAGCAAGCGGAAAATGTTTCTTTCTCTCCGTTTCGGCTTTCCGACACTCCAGGAGCACGTGGAGGACGGTAAGCCTCTCACCGCATCTACCACAGGTTGGAGGTTCACTTCCAGTAAGCAAATAATTATGGGTGCCAAATGTGTGTCCTATTCTGAGGCGACAGAATAGGACATCTGTTCGCCGAGATCTTGTTGGGGAGGGCCAAAAACCTAACTGTGGCTTTATAACGTGCAATTTATTGTTTATTTCTGTGTCCCACATGTGTTGCCAGTGGTTTCGCAATTTCTTTCGTATGTAATGATTCAAATCTGTGAGAGGCACCAAAGCAGTATTGTTAACAGCAGGGGGTGCAATCGACGTAGCCATCTGGTCTGCCAGAACGTTACCTTCGATTCCCCTGTGGCCAGGTACCCAGCATATGATGATATGCTGGTTAGATAGATACGCTTTACACAAGTCGGAATAGACCTCAGTAAGTACAGGATTTTTATGTTTGTAGGGTGACATTAAGGCCTTCACCACACTTAGGGAGTCTGTATATATTACGGCTTTTTGGAGTGTTGATTTCCGTATATGCTTTACAGCCGACCATATAGCATAGGCCTCAGCTGTAAAGATATTTGTTTCTGGATGTAGTACATCGGATTCCGAAAAAGATGGACCGACCGCTGCATAGGACACTCCGGCATGTGACTTGGAAGCGTCTGTGTAAAACTCCGTGCATGAATGCCTGTACTGAAGTTCTAGGAAATGCATCCGTATTTCGAGTTCTGGTGCATGTTTTGTAACTCTTGCAAAAGACATATCACATTCTATCACTTGCCAGCAACAAGGCGGTAGCTTCTTCGCTGGAGGCATCAAGCGGTATTCGAAGATTGGAACATCCATTTCCACGCTAAGCTCCCCCAAACGGAGTGAGAAAGGCTGCCTCACAGAGGGTCGATTACGGAAAAGTGCAGTACATGTAGAATCGTTATTAGTTTCATAACACGGATGTTCAGGATTAGAGTGCACTTTAAGGAAATATATGAAGTTGGTGTATGATCTCTGTAGGTGGAGAGACCATTCATTTGATTCTACATATAGACTTTGAATGGGGCTAGTTCTGAATGCGCCTGTGGCCAGACGGATACCCAGGTGGTGGATGGGATCCAGCATCTTTAGTGCACTCGGGGCGGCAGAGTTGTACACTACGGCGCCATAGTCTAACCGTGATTGAATGAGCCTCTTATAAATATTCATCATACATTTCCTGTCGCTGCCCCATGTTGTGTGTGATAGCATCTTTAGTAAGTTCATAGTTTTTAGACATTTAGTTTTGTGATATTTTATGTGCGAGACGAAAGTAAGCTTAGAGTCAAGTATTACATCCAGAAATTTTTGTTCTTTGTTGACAGGTATTTGTTGTCCACCCAGTTCCATGCACGGGTCTGGAACCAGGCCTCTGTTTCTTGTAAAGAGAACACATGAACTTTTGTGGGGGTTGACATTAAATCCATGTTCGTCTGCCCACTTAGATATCTTGTTCAAACTCTGCTGTACTTGTCTTTCGCACACTGCAAGGTTACATGATTTAAAACCTATTTGTATGTCATCTACGTACACGGAATAAAATATAGCTGGTGGTAATGAAGCGCGGAGTGTGTTCATTTTAACTATAAAGAGCGTGCAGCTGAGCACACCTCCCTGGGGCACACCAGTCTCCCGTATAAATGGACGTGATAATACATTCCCGACTTTCACGCGGAAGGTACGGTTGGACAGGTAACTTTCTATAAGTTTTAGCATATCGCCACGGATGCCCATTCTCGACAAGTCTCGCAACATTCCGTACCGTCACGTTGTGTCGTACGCTTTCTCCATGTCGAGAAATATCGATAGGAAAAACTGTTTGTGAACGAAAGCGTCGCGAATATATCCTTCAATACGTACAAGATGATCGGTTGTGGACCGCCCTTCTCTAAAGCCACACTGATAGGAATCTAGCATTTTGCTAAGTTCAAGGAAGTGAATTAGTCGCCGGTTAATCATTTTTTCAAATATCTTACAAAGGCAGCTTCTGAGGGCTATCGGGCGGTAACTTGCCACTGAGCAAGGGTCTTTGCCTTGTTTCACAACAGGGACAACAATGGCTTGTTTCCATGCTCTTGGAAGGTACCCCGCAGCCGAAATAGTGTTAAAAAGTGCGAGTATTGTAATTTGCGTGTCATTGTGTAGGTTTTTGATCATTTCATACATTATTCTGTCCGATCCTGGTGCAGAGCTCTTGCATGCGCTCAAGGCAGCTCTCAACTCTGCAATACAAAAAGGACGGTGGTATGGTTCATTCTGACGACATTTTGTGATTAAAGGCTTAGATTCATCTATTTGTTTGTGTCTGAGAAAGGATTGTGAATAATTTTTTGAACTTGACACGTTTTCAAAATACTCCCCAAGTGAGTCTGCCTTGTCTTGCATTGTATCGCCCTGTGTGTTTACCAGGGAGAGTGAATGTGTTTGCCGCCCTCTAATCCTATATACTCTGTTCCAGGCTTTGGCCTCATCCCTAAACGAGTTAATACTCGATAAAAACTTGTGCCAACTTTCTCTTCTGGCCTGTCGGCGGGTTCGCCTGCCTTGTGACTTTATTTTTTTGAGGTTGACTAGATTCTCAGCAGTAGGAGAAGCGCGTAGCAATCCCCACGCTTTGTTTTGTTTCTTACGGGCGGCCCTACATTCGTCGTTCCACCACGGGACGCGCCGTTTGCGTGCGAAACCACTTACTTCAGATATGCATTTAGACGCGGCATCTATAATGAAGGCTGTAAAATACTGAACGGCAGCATCAATTTCTAAAGAGGACATGTCATTCCATGAGATCCTGGTGAGAGTTCGGAATTTCTCCCAGTCGGCTGTATCGATTTTCCACCTGGGAGCCTGGGGTAGACATTCGTGTTCTTTATATATGTTCTTAGTAGTATAGGGAAGTGGTCGCTCCCGTAAGGATTGTCGTTTACTTCCCATTCAAGTTCAGACAGTAGTGACGGGGAGACTAGGCTAAGATCTATTGAAGAAAATGTTCTGTTTGCAACAGAATAGTATGTCGCTTCCTTCTTATTCAGAAGACAAGCACCAGAAGATAAAAGGAACTGTTCAGCGAGACGACCTCGCGCGTCTGTACAAGGGTCGCCCCACAGGGAGCTCTGCGCATTGAAATCGCCGAGAACAACATAAGGTTCTGGCAATTGATCTATATAGGATTGAAATTCTTGTTTCGTTAATTTGTAATGTGGGGCTATGTAAAGAGAGCTAATGGTGATGAGTTTGTTTAGGAGAACAGCTCGAACCGCCACTGCTTCGAGAGGCGTTTGTAGCTGTAAAAGTTGACACGCAATGCTCTTATGGATAACAATGGCGACACCGCCCGATGTTGCGACAGCATCATCGCGATCTTTACGAAAAGTTATGTACTGTCGGAGAAAGCTTGTGTGTTTGGATTTTAAGTGTGTTTCCTGTAAACACAGCACTTTTGGATTGTGTTGGTGGATCAGTTCTTGTACATCATCAAGGTTTCTAAGGAGACCTCTGACGTTCCAATGTATGATTTGTGTATCCATATTTAATGTAAATTAGTGCTGTGTGTACGGAAACGGAAATATGCCTTAGATTACAGAGCCCTTTCGAGGCCCTGTAATAGGTGTTTTGTTCTTTCTGAAGCGTTCGAGCGATTCTCGACGCTCCTTAGGCGTTTGGTGCGCCTTGGGGACAGGTGTAGTGTCCATTGCCTCGTGTGAGACGCCGGACAAGCACTCTTGCGAGCGAGAGGTTTTCAGAGGGAGTCCCGCCTTGGAGGGCAAGACCCCAGCGCCCACCAGCCCGGAGGTCGATGGGGCTCCCTGAGGGATTTGGCTGCGCTGGCCGTTGCCAGCGCTGGAAGGGGCCTCGGAGGTTGGGGCAGCCTCGGCTGCACCCACCTTCGGGGTGGATGGTCCCTTCTCCTCGGTTGACGGGGCAGCGCTAGCTGCAACCGTCGCGGGTGCAGATGGCGTAACTGCCGACTCACCTCCTGTGGGTCGGACAGTCGCCGGAGGCCGTTGTGACGCTGCCCCCTTACGCGCCACATCAGCAAAGCTGCTCTTAGACAGGTATGACACCCGCCTACGTGCCTCCTTGAAAGATATGTTTTCTTTTACTTTTATTGTCACAATCTCTTTTTCTCTTTTCCAGGACGGGCAGGCGCGCGAGTATGCGGCGTGCTCACCATCACAGTTGACACAATGTGGAGTCTTCTGGCATGTTTCGGAGGAATGTTCAGTGTCACTACACTTGGCACATGTCAGCCGGCCTCGACAGCTCTATGAACTGTGGCCGAACCTTTGGCACTTAAAGCATCTGAGAGGATTGGGCACGTATGGCCTAACACGAAGTTTGATATAACCGGCCTCGATGGACTCAGGGAGGACACTTGAACCGAAAGTGAGTATCAGGTGTTTCGTATTGATCTCTTTACCGTCTCGCCTGATTTTAATTCGCTTAACATTTATGACATTCTGTTCACTGAAGCCCTCCAAGAGTTCAGCTTCAGTGAGCTCTAGCATGTCATCGTCCGAGACAACGCCGCGGGTGGTGTTCATGGTACGGTGCGGAGTTACTGTTATTTGGGTCTCCCCAAATGAGACAAGTTTCGGCAGTTTCTCGTACTGCTTCTTATCGTGGAGCTCCAAGAGAAGATCACCACTCGTCATTCTCGACGCCTTATATCCTGTTCCAAAAACTTCAGTTAAAGACTTCGAAACAAGGAACGGTGAAATGTTACGCACTAGTTTGTCTGGGTTTTCTGAGTGGATCACATGATATCTGGGAAAGTTCTGGACTTGTCGTCCGAAAAACTGAAAGAGATCTTCGGTGCGCCCTTGTTTGTGAGGGCGATCAGGGAGTTTAGGAAAAGCGTTTTCCATGAGTACAGTAGTGTTTTCGGCCGCGATGCCGACCACCCACCATGGAGCCCAACAGGGGGACGTGACAGGAGTTCCTGCTAGAGAAACCCTGCCAACGCCAGCCGTACATCGCTGCTACAACCAAATACAGCATAACCAAGGCTGGCTAGCTACACAAGGTTAACCCTTGCCGCCGGGAGACTAGGAAGTTAGCAGAAGTGAAGAGAATACAGGAAAGATGAAAAAGGCGAGAGAAAGGCGAAGATTGGAGAGGAGGACAGGAAAAGGCGACTGCCGATTTCCTCCGGGTGGGTCAGTCCGGGGGTGCCGTCTATGTGAAGCCGAGGCCGAAGAGGTGTGTTGCCTCCGCCGGGGGGCCTTAAAGGTCCAAACACCCAGCATCGGCTCAACCCCCAGGATCCCCTTTTCCCCAGACACGGCTAAGCCGCGCACGGCTACACGCGGGAGGGTCCAACCCTCGTGTGCTCGGGTACGTGGTGTCGCAACACACCAAACGCCTGCTGACGCAGACGCCCCTGCGGGGGCTGGTATGGTTTATGCTGATACAAAATACGTTATGTTCAATGGCTGCTGAGTCGGGGATTTCACTTTACTACATTTAAAACTGCTGCTTAAGCAGGTACGGTTTTACAAGGTTTTACTGTACCTGGCTTGCTAGCCAGTGTGTAGCCATGGTTTGTCAAAAGCATTGCCTAGCATGGTCGCATGCGTGACTCGTACTAGTCCAAATGGTATAGACAGCCAAGAACAGTTAAAGCTTCTTCATCGTGTTGAGCACCATCGGAGGCAGAAGTGCAACTGAGTGCCGATCGAAAACAGTTCTTATGCCCCTCGGGAAATAGGGTAGGTGACCCACTCTGGAGCACTTGTCGGTCGCATCGGAGATGAGACGGGCCCAATCGTAACAAGACAACACATACGTAGCTCAAACTTCTGTGTTATATGCAGAATGGTGCTTAATTTCAGTAATTTTTTTCTTGCTTTTATACATATTTTGCATTTTTCCTTTTGAATGCGTTAGTGAAATATTTAATAAGTGTAGTTTGCAAATGTCAGCGATCCTGACACAATGTAAAAGACGTTCTTGAATATTTCTTGTTACAGAAGTTTATTTTAATCAGACTTTTGCTATATGCACATTCAGATTAAAATATGTGTTTGTGGAACGTGCTTTACCTCTTCCTCTTTTGCCTCTTATGGAACGTATTTCGTCCTCTTATTTTTTGCTGTCAATCTTTTAAAGAGAACTTGTTGCTCAGCTAGTTGGTTCGTGGCTTAAAGACCAAGGTTGTGGCACTAAGCAGACGAGGACAAAGTGAGACAAATGGGCATATACAGTTACCAACTTCCAACGGCTTATTCACCAGAAACCATGCAACTCTAACGTGAAATTTAAGTGAAAAGTAATCACAGTAATGACAAACTTAAATGTGATAGGAGCTAACATCAGTCATAATAGTGATCTGAACTGAATTATGGCAAGTAGACAGGAACATGCGTGCATTAAAGGTGCAAGTGGATTAGCAAACCAAATGTGGCAGCTGTGCATTTTGATCATTGCGGTGATTACAGGCTGTCCTTTATGTATGAAATTTGTTTGTCACTTAATGCTAGTGACAGCATTCTATAATGTACTTATTTCCTGATCTTTTCATTTAAAATGCCTCGATTATTTCCCCTTCAGTGCAGTTTTTTGTTTTCCTTAGAAATATTTGGTCCAGGAGTTGCGCACAACCACAATGCTTGCTGTGGTTTGTCAAGTGCCCACCCATGTTGCTATTGACCGCCAACTGACGCACTCGATCGTTGAAGCATTGTCCCGTTTGTACAATATACACCCTGCAGGAGCTTAGGGTAATACTGTGAACCACATCGCTAACATGCAGCACCGATTGTGTTAGTGATGCAGTTTGCAATATTCCCATGCTGCGGCGGAGTGTGTATTGGACAAATCGGACGATGCTTAAACGATCGAGAGAGCACCGGTTGGCGGTCAACAGCAACATAGACGGGCACTTGGCAGACCACTACAAGCTAGGTGATTAGGTGCCATTCCTGTACCAAACAACCTTTCTGAGGAAAGGAAAAAACTGCACTGAAAGAGACAGTCGAGGCATTCTTAATAAAAAGAATGAAATAAGTGTGCTATCACGCCGTCACGAGCATTAAGTGACAAAGAAATTTCGTTTACAAAAGATGGCCTGTAATTGCGAAGAAGACACGTGTGTGGCTGCCCTATTTGGGCTGCTACTCCGCTTGCACCTGCAATGCATGTGTGTTTATGTGTACCTGCCGTGACATTTAAGTTCCAATCACTGGCTTATGAGCGCTGTTAGCTTCCACCACACTTGTTCATCACTGGTGTGATTACTTTGCACTCAGGTTTCATCTATAAAATTGCACGGTTTTTGGTTAATAAACAGCTGGCGCCTGCATATGCTGTTTGCGTCTCAGTTCATCTTCGTTTGCTTAGCACCATAACTTTTGCCCTGAAGTCAGTTCTTTAGCCGACTGTTGACTGCATTTTTTGTAATGTGTGTGTGAAATACTGAACATTGTTTTATTTTTCCTATAGTGGTATGTGTTTCTGTGATAGAAAAGATGTTTTTGGTCTTACTGCCCTTTCCAGCAGAAAGCAGCCTCCTGGTTTCGAAGTCCCTTCGTGGAAATAAATATACTACCAGTGGCCAATGCAAATTGTCTTATCAGTGGTTAATAAACAGCTATTACCAGTGGCTCCTCCAGATTATCCATGAAGCACGAAGTGTAATTAAAAACGCTCCCAACACACTACTCACGAATTCCGGCCAGGCGGAGTAAAAAAACGAGAAAATATTCCCAATATACCCCGAAAATATTCCGCCCAGCCGGAGTAAAAAGGCGTAATGATACTCCCAATGCACCACGGAAGAACTCCGCTCAGCCGGAGTAAAAGCGCAAAAAAATACTCCCAATGCACCACGGAAGAACTCCGGCCAGCCGGAGTAAAAAAAAGCGAAAAAAATACTCCCAGTGCTCCACGCTAGAACTCCGTCCAGTCGGAGTAAAAAACACGAGCAAATACTCCGAATTCACTACGGAAGAACTGCGCCCGCTCGGAGTAAAAATTCTACTCCGATCACACGGAGTATAATAAATTCCCAACCGGGGGGTCCCTAGAGGACAAGCTGTTTAATCCCACCTGGGAGTGATTTTCGTTTACAGTGTGCCAAGCGGAACAGAGACCGTCTGGACTTGGTGACTTGCCAGGGTTCATGTCTTCGATGGCCTTCATCACTTCATGTTCTGTTGTTGGTCGTTCTAACGTTTCTTTAACTTCGCTCGACAGCTGAGGCATTCGCTGCAAAAATAGATGCTTGAAATCATGCATGTTGACATGCCTGAATGCAACAAGTTTTTGGTATTGTTCAAAGAACGCACGCCCTATGTAATTGTTATCGGTTAATACCACCCCTTCATATTCAATGGCCTCAATCTCCTTACGTCTGGAAAGTTTTTTTTTCTAGTCCCAGTGCTCTATTCGTTGGCGTTTCCCCGCATTTTAGTCTTTCTGCTCTAGAGCGCACGAGTGCGCCTCGATAGCGCTCTTCGTCGAACACTTCGAGCTTTTTCTTAACAGCGCGCATATCGTCTTGATAAGCGCCCGTTTGCATGCATTCCGGCGTCGCGAATTTTTCCAGCAATGTTTTTAAATCCTGTTCTCTGGCCTTCTCTTTATATCGCAGTACGCTACTTCTTTAAATTGCCTTCATCTTTATTGTTTGCTTCTGCAACTCCCATTCCTCGCCAAACTTCACAAAACTGTCTTTTCCAAAAGAATTCATAGCAGTCGCTACGTTTTAGGTAAAACTTTCATCCGTAGCAGCTCAGCATTCATTTTCCACAGTTCCCAGACGAATTTCTTATGTCCTTTATTTTTTTACGGCCCACCCTGCATTTTACCAGGCTGTGGTCAGAAAAGGATACATAGCACTGGCATTTTTCTACTAAATCGAATGAAAGATAGATACGGTCTAATCGTGCGCGACTTGTGCCCTGAAAGTGAGTATACATCACGTCTCGGTCAGCCCAAAACACTATGCGACATCTTCTAATTCGAATTCTTGTATAATCTGCGCCAGGATATCGCTGCTTTTGTCATAAACTACGCCTCACGTAGACCTATCCTCGGCGTTCAATACGCGGTTGAAATCCTGTACACAGACTATCATGGAAATGATGCTTTAAACTCGAAAAGAAATTTGCCCTCTCTTGCACAGTATTAGGCGCATAAATGCAAATCACGCGCCATTGGACATTGCAATAGCTCAAGTCACAAACGACAAGTCGACAAGAAGTGCACGAGAAGAAACCCTCTATGACAAGAAGAGGAAGCTTCCTCACGCACAGCACAGACACTACCGAAGACCCTGAGGCGTGGCTTACCACCGTATAGTAGTTATTCGTGAAACTTTGCACCATGCTCAAGGTCTCCTCGTCACCGTATACCTTGGTTTCTTGCACGCCTAAAACGTCGAGGTCGTGGTCCACTAGTAGTATGTAAACCTGACTCAGTTTCCTTTTGGCGACCACACCTCGAACGTTTAGCGTGCCGAGGCGAATTGATGAGTTGGTAGCCATTACTGATGTACACCAGAGGGGAGAAGGCCCGGAGCATGGTGCTCACATTAACGACTGGCTGACCGCTAGACACCTCCCTGGCCATCCGGTGGCCGTCGCACGGGTTCCTCGTTGGTCGGCTTCACGGTGGGGCTACAGTCAGCCTCCAGGTTCGGCCTAAGCTTGAGAGTGGAGCGCCTTCAGGAATGGGCCTTACCGTGCGGTGGCTCGGAGTCACTGTCGGCCTTTCCGTCGACTTTCTCCTCCTGTTGCAGGGATCTCTTGACCGGTGCCGAGACGCCTTCGACGCGGGTGCTATTAGGGTTAGCGTTGAAGTCTTCCTCTGCTTGCTTAGCATCTGTAGCTGGCTGGTGGCTCTCATTTTCTTACGGGGCCGTCCTCGCGCTCTCGAGTGTAGCTGCTGGCTCCTTGGGGGGAGCGACGTTGTTCCGTCCTCCTTTGGTCGTCATGGTCGTCCCGCTAGTTTCTGCCTCCAGGTTGCCGTTTCCAGCTCCCTTGGCCGCTTCCTCCGCCTCATTCACGTCCATCACCTGGTCTAATGTCGACGACTCGCTCTGCGCCGAACTCGCGGCTACTTCGTATGACCGCACACAGTCTGCATCATTGTGTCCAAAAAGCCTGCACCGGGAACAACGTGGAACCTTACATTCTCGACGAACATGGCCTGAGCCCCGGCAGCGCAGGCACTGAATTGGACGACCTGCGCCTACCACCAGCGCCGGCTCGCCGGCGAAACGGATCTGGTGGGGCAGGTCATCAACCTTCATCCCAGTTTTCAGCGGCAGCAGCACTGCTCGGGTTGTTGAGCCCTTGTCGGAAACCCCATCCACTCGCCGGCGCTCGCGGATCACTTCGGTCACTTTGCCAAACGAGGCCAGCGCGGTCTTTACGTCTTCGTCATCCGCCCCATGCAGAAGCCAGTGGATACGAAGCTTCACCTGTTGTTCCTTGGTGACGATGACCAGGCAGCGACGCCCCTTCACCTACAGCTCATTTAGTGCCGCCAGCTTTTGTGCAGCATCGGGTGTCTTCATCGTTACCAACCATACACGACTAATCTGGTACGCTCCAAGCGCGACGACGCCAGATACCATACCAACAGCTTGAAGCGCGTCCCGGAAATCTTCTACACGGAATGGGCGAACATGAGCGTCGCCGTGCAAAAAAACTTGTTAAAACGACGTGCCCTATAGGTAGCCGCGGCATTATAATCTGGTAATCCTTATCATCCTCCGTCGAAAGCCTGTTGCCGCGGCTAACTGCCGCATATGCCGCTCCATTGGATCCCATGATCCTACGATCCGTTCAGCTCGGGAGCCGGAAGCAGAATGCCACTAGACCACACCGGATTCGAGGCATGGTCAAGCAGCGCGGCTGGCGCTCACTAATCACTGTGGGTGAACTGGGGGAAGCAAAAGAAAAAAAAGTTCAGAGTGCTAATCCTTACACCATGAGACCGCACACTTGCGACGCCGGGAATCGAACCCGAACCTCCTAGGTGAAAGCCAGGTATCCTAACCACTAGACCACGCCGGATTTTTCTTCTTTGTTCCATGTTTGAAGTACAAACCAAGTACACGTTTAAATGCTCGCATATGTTAACCACACTTTGGCTCACACTGAATATTAAAATCACTTCAGCTTGATCAAATGATTGAGTATAGACATCCCCTTAGGAGGCTCACTCTGGCCAGGATATATTTCCCGTATATACGCCACACTCTCGATGAAGTTCATTGTCGCCAGACGGGTATCGACAGTATCCCGGGGTAAGCACCAGTTCTACTCCAGGTGGGATGTATCCTCATTCCAGGGGCCCTATGGCTTGCGCTGCCTCGTTGGCCCTGGCAACGAGGCATCGTTATTGCTCCAGGCCCTCGGAGACGAAGTTAGCCTCCCACGTTTCGATGAGAAATAATTTTTAATTGGTTCCTTCTCTTTCAAAAATATGATAAGATTGGTCATGTGTGTATATTTAAATAGAAGGAGTTTCAAAACACCAGAAGAAGATCTATATAAAGCGGAATATGTAGACAGAAATTCAAGACCCAGGATGAGGTCACGGTGCTCTGGGACATAAAATAAAACAGAAGTATGATGTCTGGCGACACTCACGCGAGCCGGACTCATGCCGATAACGGCTGGTGTTCCACCGTCGGTGACTTGGACCACAGGCGAAGAGGCAGGAGTGAGGACTTTCTTGAAACGATTCAGAAGCTGAGCATTCATTACACATACGTGCGCGCCAGTGTCAATCACAGCCGCAGGTACACCATCTACGTTCGCTTTAATGAGGTTCCGTTGTGTGGCCAAGGTCAGGATATTTCGTCGGGTCGGTTTGGCAGAAATATTGTGTATGTGCATGGTGTTTACAGTGGAAATATAAAACAATGTTGAAGTGAGAAAATACGTAAGAGGCAGCCACCGTTAGCGCTTCTAATGCGCTTGTCCTCCTATTGGTAGGATTCGCAGAAATGAAGCGAAAGCATAGATTAAAAGCCTGCACCAGCAATGATGCAGTGAGCTACTATCCACAATAAAATTTTAATTGAAAAGGTGGAGGCAACAGAAAAGAAACGTCAAGTGATGTGGGTGGCGAAACTGTGGCAATGATGTTTTAGGTGTGTGGGTGGGGGAGGGGGTATGATTCGGCATCGCCGTTAAGGGGGGGGGGGGAAGGGGCTCGGAACCCCCCTCCCTGTTGTCGGCGCCTATGAACCGTCTCGGTAAATGGTTTCTGACGGCAGTGCCGACTGACCAGGTGGAACACAACACTGTAATAATAGAGAGAGATTGAGACTGAAATCGACAGAATGATGGGAGTGACGTTCATCGCCAAGCAGTTTTGCTTCGTTTTCTTCCTAGCGTCTACTTTTCTTTAACATTGTCCGGAGAATAGCCCCGCTAAACGAAGGTTTTAGGTTTCGAAGAATAAACGTAGATTTGTGCCTATAAACTGATAGATAAATAAAAGAAGAAAAAGGGAAAGAAGGGAAGGACCGCAGTAGCTATCTAGCGTAGTCTGCTGACATCTGAACAGCAGTCAGCAGCGGAGGAGGAGTGGGGGTGATAGAGCAGGGGGAGAGGTTAGTATAGAGCTAAAAAGGAATATTTACAACAGAGGGACTAAGTAAAAAGAAGAAATAATAAGACCGTGAGTGCAGCGACTTTGTCCAGACATTTTGTCATCGTCAATGTTAGATCCCGCGGAACAGCCGGGTGTCGAGGTCCGACTGCTAGATGAAGTCAGAGTGTGTTTGTCAGCTACCCCGGAACACGTGTACATGCATAGAAATTAGAGTTGTTTGCACCGCCGACCCCAGTTTTTTTTCGAGTGTAATACAGTACGAGTGTCGCGCACGTTTTGCGTGACCCAATGCCTATGTCCCTGCGTTGAGAATCCGCCCAACAAGCTCATTTCCATTACTTCCGTGCTCACAATACGCAAAGCCCATTTGAGCACCTTGCTGTGCTCCAAAAAAGGTTTCTTTTTATGTGCATGCGTGACGGAATTGCTTTGCGTATTGCCCAGTAAAACACTATGAGCCCAATGCATTCCAAAACAGATGTCGCTTATCTACGGAACGCCGATTGCCCCCCCCCCCTTCTTTTTTATCGGCCTGCTTGCAAACTGCATAAACCTGAATGAGGATTAAGGTGACATCGGCCATGTTTTAGTGCCACTGTGAGGGCTCCTCAAATCGCCGAAGCCAACCAGCGTTGACTTGAGCTAGTACATGAGAGGGAAACAACCTCCAGGCGCGCCGACGGGTGATAGCTCCGCCTCCCGCGCAGTAGTTCGAATGTCTGCTTTGTGAGATACAGTTACGGTAATGGCGACGAGGGTTGTCCCCTTTCCCCACAATTGCAACAATTCCTCATCGCCAAGAATGCACCAAAAACTCAAGGAAGACGAGGAGAAGCTATCCACACAATGATCGGGGTAAGTGGACGACACCGCCAGATAGCGCCCCTACTCTATGTCGATGGTCTGCTTCGATTCTCGCGTGCGCGGGACGTTGCCTTCTCCCCTTTCGAAGGACCTGCGTTTCCTATCGTCCCACGAGCCGGCCGAATGGTTTGGGTCACTCGTCGGCATGTGGAATCATGCGGACAAAGCCGTTTCAACTTTAGTCATAAATATGTGAAGTGCTCGGGCAGCAAACTTCAAATGTGATAAAAACGGAGAATTTTCTGTCTGTACGACCCACGGGCGAAGCGTATAGGGCAGCACTCCATCGTGAACTCACGTGATGAAATATGGATTGCGAAAACGTTACTAACCGAATTACAGGCTGGTTGTAACAATTCATGACGGTACTCACAGCACTATAGTGTTCCTTTATTCTGTGGCTGTCTGCGGATGCGGTACCCGCATATATGAAACTGCCTGTCACTTCGTGACCCATGCAAGCCGTAACAAATGTTTGAACCCACACGCCATTGTTACGAAATTTCAGGCTCCATGTACGTTCAATCATGTTTCTTCTTCCCCAATAAGATGCATATATTTATTGTTCTTTCCCATTTCATTTGAAAAATTCCATAAAACCTTGCTTTTAGACACTCCCTTTTCCAGGCGTCTGAAATCCTTGGTACCTGCATTCCCTTTTGTCAGTAATTCACCGAAAAAAAAAACGAGACAACATCTTGTACAAGGAGAATAATGAAATCGGAACGTAAGCGTGCCACCTGGGGCGTAGGACACAATGGCTACATGATCCTGTCCCAACTATCACCACCTCAGAAGTGTGATGGTTTGGATTAGTTGGTTTTCCATTTTAGACTCTGTGGTACAGTGCGAAGCGGGACAGGCGCGAAGCGCTTGTCCTTGCTTTTTTTACTGTGCCCACTGGCCCGCTTCGCGCTGTAACACACAGTCTAGAATCTCACCACCTGCCAATCCACCCACTCCCCGCTCCCCACCCCTTTTGCTCTATAATGATGCCTTGCCGTCTCGCCCACAAGGGAGAAGAGAACGAGTCGATTCTGCATTCGCGAGCGACAGCACCCCTGTTCTGTCGGGTGCCATTCTCGCTGTTTTATGGAAACTGCCAGTTGCTCCGCCAGCTGAGAGGACGTGAAGAGCGCCGGCATCCAAGGAGTGCTCTCTCTTCGCACCTTTCGAGATAGCAGTGCTCAGCGCTACAAAAAATCTTAGCTACGGTGCAGACACTTTCTTTTTCATAGCCTATGTGTGTGTGTATGTATGTATATATATATATATATATACATAAAGGGTGCCCCGCGTAACTTTAGCCCCCAAAAAATGTGCAAATGCGACTTAGCGCGACAAAACCAAAGTGATCTTGTTTACCATCCCATGGATGCACTCAGATTATTTTTTCATTCCTCCTAACAACATAATTTGTCCCAATTTAACTCCTGAAATATTACAATTAGATCAAAAGTGACAATGAGAAAACTGTGGTGCAACAAGAAAAAACTCCCGGTACAGCTTTCTGTTGCTCAATACATGCTACATAAAAGTCTTTTTGCCCAGCGTGAAAGGAGACTGTGCTTACACACAAAGTGCCTCGAGCGACCAGTCGCGCCGCAATTTTATGTGTATCTACAGGCTTTCTTCACGCGCTGAAAACACTTTTACGCATCCCGTAGTGAGCAACTGAGAGCTACATCAGAAGTTCTTCATGTTTCTCTAATTATGATATTGGAAAAATTGAATGATTAATGAAGGCTAATTAGGACTTTAGGGGGAATTACACAATTTGAGTATCTGTAAGCGATGGCAAACAAAATTAGATCAAACGTGTTCACGACAGAATGTGCACCTGTACTGTGACCAGTGCCAATGGCCATCTGTAAAAGTAATAAAAGTCACCTGTACTGTGACTAAAGCCATAGCCAATGGAATGTATATACAGGGGTGACAGGTGATGGGTCGCAGTTGCCAGGAGAATTGTTCTTTTGTCCTTCACTGCAACTTTTGTGCGACTTTGAAGATGGCCAATATACCCACACCTGTTTGTTTCGGACAACTGCACTGTTACCTGCATTGACCTCGGAGTTGAGCGAACTGCGTTCCATTGACGTCTTTGCACATGTGGTATACCTTGTGTCTGCAGGCACGCTGTTTTTCTTTCTATATATGAAGTGTATCCGTGTTTGAAGAGGAAAACAAAAGATAAATGTAAAAATTATATGAAGAGGTGAAGTAATAAGGACGAGAGCAGGGGGAGAAGAATTTCTAATAAATGATGCGGAAACATACATATCATTTCACAAACGTTCTATATAACAGGTCATATATAACCGTTTAGGAAATGCATTAGGCAAGGAGGAAAACCCTTCATGGTGCATAAAATCGTTGTTGAAACCGCGCAATTAAATGCAATATGAAAGGAAATAAATAGGGAACCATGGCAGCTTGAAATGTGCGTCCGCACATTTTGACATCATACCAACCAAAAGTCATGGGGATACATGTATATCTAAAATAACAATAAGAGGCCACGAAACTTGCCGTTATTACCCGGGTAAATACGATATACCTTTCAACGAGCAGGCCGCCCACAGGAATCACGTGTTTCAAAACTTCATTGGGCGTCGGAACCCGTGACATTTGGTTTTTCGCGCGCAGCTTGGAATGCTGCCGGTCAAGACGCCATCGCTCTTTTCACTGCGCGAAGTCGGGGAAATAACGTTTGCTCATTGTTTCCTGGTAATGCTATCGTTCAACAGGAGTCTCGTAGAATAGGGCGAGCACTGTACTATGCCAAACCCATCGCACCTCACAACGTGAGTAAAGGAAGTTTGAAGGTATCGCCGTGCGAGCCCCGAAAATAGAAGGACACGAGGGCAAATTTTGTGTGCACTTCAAGAGCGCTTCCACAGCCGCTTGTCAACAAAGCTGGGCACCCAGCAAAATTTCTGAAATTTCACGCTATCTGAAATTCTCCTTGGTACAATTCCACAATAGGCAAAGCTGCTGGCTAGCTGTCATGCACTCATACCGTGCGCTACCCTTTTCTTGTTCATTTTTTTTTACCGGCGGCCACAATTGAGTTAGCTCTCGTTGGACTGCATCGATGGCGAGGTTGCAAACACGTGTGTTTGAAGGAATGTGGGTAGGCGCGGCGACTAGACTAAGTCAAACACTGAAATCTGGAGAAAGAATCCATCCGCGTTTTGCACGATTTCTAAAGCTCAGGGGCACCACATTTGACAATTGTTGGAACTTGCGTGAAAAAGCTCGATATTTTTTTGCACGGATGGTGCCAGGTGCCAAAAACGCCAGCCAGATTTATTACTTATTGGAAATCCTTTGCTTCAAGCACAGCTTTGTATAACTAGTGAGTGCTAGTAAATACAAGACATCGTATGGGGCTCTACTAAGTGCAACACTCGTGTGAATGAGCGTGTACATGAACAGGACTGTCAATTTTCACGAATATGACTGGCAGAAAAGTTGGTTATATTCGCAGCACCCCTGTAGATTACTCAATCAACATAATACTATTTTCTCTTTATAGAATTGCCGAGAAGGGCTTGCTGCTTGATCAAATTGCTTAGTTCCAAGTTGGATAGCTTTACCTCTTCTTCAGTAATGGGTGACCAAGTAGAGGCATAAATGCCAATAATTTATGAACTATGCATCGCAACACAAAACAACCTCGCATATATGGTAAGTGCATCTGTAACGTAAAAAACCACAAAAGTTTGTTGCTCTGCCTTGAAAAGGGAAAATTATATTCATTCATAAACGTTAATTTTTTTGCCAATATATAATAATGGACATACAAATTTCATTTCCTTTACACGCAATATGTTTTAGGTAAACCGTGTATCACCTTTCATTTGAAGGCACAGCAAACTTTTCTTTGTTACGCTGAATAATTTTCCCGCAAATGCAGTACGACGGTGGCTAGTACAGCAGAAACACCGTTTTTTTCTCGCACTATTTCGAGCGCGGTCAGGTAACGTTCCAGCTTAGGTAATAATACTATGTGTCATTGGAAAGCGCAGAAAGCAGCCTTTCTAATGAAATATAATTCGTATATCTCTAATAAGCACGGAAAGCGCAGCGCGACCGCAAACACTGACGAAAATGCGAACCGCCGCAGTGGCACCGCTACCAGAATCCGCACTGCTCGACACCTCGAAGGCGGCGCAGCGTCAAACACTTTTCTACCCGTCGCGCTAGCTGTGTGACTATGGTGTTGCTTCAGGTTGCGGTACCGACCGCATCAGTCACATTCCGACGTATATCGAATGCAAGACCAAAGATGAGTGTTGCAAACAATTCCTACCCTTCGCTACAGCGAAACTGGATATTTTTTACGATCATTGTGATTTTCCTTTAGGTTAACGGCGTACTTCATTATAGAGAAGTACATTGTATCGAAGAGACAGAATGTAATCTAAATAAACTAATATGCGTGTCGCCACAATAGCGTATTGCCTCTGATAGCGTGGCATAACGAGTACCATGCCCAATAGCAAACTCGCGTCATGCACAAGTGCAAGCCGTCGCCAGCGACCTGAACATACGTGCAATCATCACTCAAGCCGAGAAAATTCAAAAGAACACTTTTCTTTATTGTCGGACTGCCGCAGGAACTTTTAAAGTTGCTTCAGAGGCGTTGGTGGTAGCCGAACAAACTTGCAGCTGTAGCAGCCGTTCTCATCCGCCATGAGTCGGATGAACCAGTCGTCCATCCTGCGCAGAGTACAAAGTGCCGAACGGTCTTGGAAACCACGATGTCGTGTCTTCCGCAGCGAGTAGAGCTCGTGGG
This sequence comes from Dermacentor variabilis, assembly GCF_050947875.1. Taxonomy (NCBI): domain Eukaryota; kingdom Metazoa; phylum Arthropoda; class Arachnida; order Ixodida; family Ixodidae; genus Dermacentor; species Dermacentor variabilis. The sequence continues at coordinate 117,806,595 of NC_134578.1, read as the reverse complement.
CTTGAAACGGCATTCGTATAGGCAGTGTGCCTCCAGATCTCGGAGTTCGACCTTACACGGGCAGCCAAGCACTCCGTAGACACAGTACACCAGTTTGGTAGAGATACTCGGTGGGCAGGTCGCATCACCCAGAGCAGGATCGGAGAACGCGACACCATCCTTGGGACAGAGGCCGTACCGCAACATCCTTAGTACACCGTTGTCCTGGTGCGGTTTGTCGGCGCTGTCGTGGGCGGTATACCAGCACACCAAGCACACGGCGTGGGCGCAGGGAAGCTGCCTGGTCCTGGCAGGAAGAGCGCCGCAGATGGCGCAAACGCAAGATGCAGGCAAAGGCTCCAAGAATGAGATGCGTCGCATGTCCAAGAAGGGGCACTCGATAAATCCTTGCAGAACGTATGTAATCGGGGAAGGGTGCCCTTTGCACGGGTAGGGAATCCTGAAAGTCGGCGAAGGTTCGCTTCCGCGATGAGTGTCGTTATGATCCACAGCAGTTTTCTTTTCCGGGCATCGCGCAGAAAAGTTCGCCGATGCTGCTTCAGTCGCCAATTCTTCAGTCGTCTGGAGGTCTTTACCCTCGAAGACGACGACGTCGTTGGTCGTCTGGACGTGGTTATGGGAGGCGTCAGAAGGCTTCGAAAAAGGCCGTCGAAGCTTCCTTCTGCGCTGATTGTCGCCATCTTTGACAGCTGTTTCTTTCTCCGAGGAATGCGAAGAGCGATTCACCCATGCATCACGAGCCGGACCTTCAGAAGTCGGGCGCGCGTACTCACTTGCGACGACGATCTTCTCCTGTTTGCGCCTTGACTTTGATCGCACCATGACTGGGTTTGTGATTCAACGTCGAGGCGGCGGCGATGGGCTTCAGTCGCTCGTCTCGGCACGTCAGAAGCAGCTGGTTCTCAGCGTCGTGGCTTCGAAGAGACGAGGGGCGATTCCGCGCGTTTAGACGTATACCGGTAAGATTTGAGTGCAACCAGTGGAGCTGAATAGGCTTTGAAACCACTACGTGCTGCCTCTCGAGAGGGTTGCGCTGTCTTTTAAAGCCTCCAAGGTGCTCTGCGCCTGCACTTTCTGAGGAGTAGTGGAATGAGGAGGAAAGGGGAGGACGCGGCTATGGGCTGTCGTTGATTGGCTTTCACGACGTGCGAAGGGTGGTCGAAAAGTGGTCACACGGTTGTGCGTTTATGTGCGCGAGTACCAGAATTGGCGAAAGCGAGAGGGGAGAGGGCGAAGAGAAATACTGGGGAAATCCGTGAATGTGCGCAAGAAAAAAAAAGCACGTGTGACACATTCCGTATACCCCTCTATGTTTTTTTTTTCTTAACGCTATTCTCAGAATAAATAATCTCTGTTCTCTGAAAGAATAATCTGTTCTCAGAATAAAAAAATATATAGTTTCTTTTCTTTTTTTGCCCGAACGGAAAAGGCATCACAACTCGCGCAATGTTTGCTGCGGTGGGTCGTGAGCTCCCGGAGGCCTACGCATCACCGTAACCTCGGGTGGCTAAACAGTCGTCTTATGGCGTGCGCTTCAGCCTTGATTTAGCAAAAGTGGAAACACCGGGCTACAACCCTGAAACCACAAAGCTCATGCTGTTTCCGGAAACCTTTTAAAGGAAATAAAATGGCGAGCGTGTGAGCGCGAGTTTCGTGACCCGTTCAGTCTTTAAGTGATGGGCTTTAGGTAATGATGTTTGCGCAGTAAGTTCGCGAGTTGTATTTCGCTTTCTCTCCTTGGGAAAACAATTTCATCAATGTAAGTATATCACAGAAAGGGGGGAATGGTCGTGTGTCACTAACACGTGCCTTTTTTGCCGGTAGACGTTGCAATGAGTTGGTTTGCATTTAAACAAGTTGGTACTAGTGTCCCTGCTGTCCTTTACTCATTCTACATTCATGAAGTATAATTTTAATGCCACAATTAGCACGCAAACTTATGTCTAAGACTTTATTACACGGTATCTTTCTTGTGGAGTTGTTGTTGACCTCCCTAGGTTTCGAACTGCTGCTCAATCACTCTGTCTGATAGCACCATACTCAGTTTCACTAGGACAATACCAAATCAGCAGTGGCAATTAACCAGACGAAAATGTTGCAAGCAGCGGACACATCTGAAAAAAGAAAAAGACTGGAAGTAAACATTAGGCTATCATGGTGGCGCTAAATAAAATCAACAAATGCTTGGTTCACACTGACCACATGTTGCTTGCACTTCGTTTGGGCTGACGAAATGTCTACTTAGAAAAGCATTCCACACGGTCATCCCAATCGATAGACGAGGATTGGAAATTAAAATGTGTTCGCCATGTAATACCTGACCTTATGCCGGCACAATGATGCGTCAAAGGCATAAAGCCTGCAGATTTGGGTGCTTCGCAATTTCAATAGTAACAAAATTGAATTTAAGCGTTTATCGCGAAACTGCGGAGCAATTTAGACTCACAGACTAAGCCTTCTCTTCAATGAAAGTTTTTAAGTACGCATTACATCTTGGATCATCGCAGGGATGATCAAAGACTGAACTTATATCTTACAGCTGCTGCGGTGACTTCTCAATCACTTTCAATTATTCGTTTTTATTACCGGATAATTTTTCCCCCTCTATTGTATTCTTTTTAGCATTGAATCAGGCCGTTTATAAAAGAGATCACAATTACGTGGCCTAGCACTGAATCACACCTAATTCCAGCCAATCTGTTTTTTTCGAACACTTTCATCAAGTATTTCATTGCCCGCCATTAATACCTACGTTTGAAAATGTTGGCGAGATATATTTCGCTTGAGAACTCGAATTAGAAATGTATTTCTCGGCGGTGAGTTTTAGTGCACTGGCTATGTTCTACTTATTACAAATAGGTTAATTATACACGCCTCCTAAATCTGATGACCGTAAGAAGCAGTTGGATCAGTAAGTTACTGCTAAGGCTGCAGTTGACCATGGAACTTTGATCTACGTATGGGAATCTTAGATAACGTTTCTCCTGTTTGTCTCAAATTTTAAACAAGATGCCTTGTTCAGTTTGCGAAATATATTGTGGACGCATTGTAGAAGACCCTGGGTGCATGAACAAACCACGTGGCTAGAGCGTCGTACGTCGTTGGAAACGACCGCACCAAGATGCGACTTATCCTTCCTAGTGATAGACCTGCAGCCACAATTTTTTTCTTTATCAACTTCTCTCAAGGCATTTCTGTAAGCGCAACAAGAGGTCTCAGAGATATATTAACCAAGGTTGTAATTGTGTGGTTATAATTAGAAACACATTCAAGAGCTCCCATCTAACTATTTGTACCAGTTTGTTCGAGTGTATTGTACTTTTGGATGAGATACGGCTGTATATATTTCCTTTATTCAGTTATGTGCCCATATTTTCTACCTCCTGAAGACCTAAAGTTTGAATGTGTAATGTAAATGTTTTTACTTCATCGCTGAATGTAAAATTTACATTCTACAGCTTGAGTTGTGTGGTTGACATAGCGAACGAGTTCGCCGGTTTACTAACAGAAAATTTAGTATCGCTTTGTAGAGTGGTAGCGGCTAATAGCGCCTGTTTTTGGTTCTGTTAATATGTCGTTTTTACTTTTTCCTGATATTTTTCTTCTGAGACTTTGGCAGCAGCGGTAGCTACCCTGGCACATTGGCTTACATTCCCCTGTTCTACGCCGATTCTTCGACGCCCCTTGTGTCTCCGGCGGTAGTCTTTGTGGCGCTACCTACCCTTTTCGTCTTTGGTGCTGCATCGTTCCCGTGTTACCTACACGTGCGGATTCCGCAGCCTGGCTGCTATCTACAGCTGATAGCGTCTACGATTTCTGCCACCGGATGCCACTGCCGTCCTGATTCCTTGCTATAAAAGCCGCCAACGTGGAAGAGAACGACACTTTGGCAGCAGCAGCAGCGACCCTGGCACATTGGCTTACATTCCCCTGTTCTACGCAGGTTAGTCCACGCCTTGTAACATTCGCTCTTTAGTTCATTTCAAGTTGTCTACTCTACCGCTGCTGCCACTCGAGTCTGCTTCCCTGTCTTTCCGTATCCTGTTCCCCTGGCAACTGTAGGCACCTGTTGCTCATGCAGTGAAGGTACTGAAGGTACTGTGATCTCAGTTCTTTCACTGCTGTTTATGCATTATCGGGTCCTAAAGTAAAAAAAAAAACGAGGAATAAATACATGCGTATTTCACGTCACAACCCTCATGAGGTATTTAGTGGTCTGGATTATAAAGGATTCCAGATTTACAATGCAGGACAATTTTATTCCACTGAAAGAATGGCATCATGCCAATGATTCTGCATTTGGTGCTATATTTATTTGTATTTACTTCAGTTGGAATGTGTGTGTATTGTCAGCGATATCGCTTGACATGTTTTAGATTGACTGTTTTCCCAATTTAGGCAAATTCGTATTCGCAAATAACCTTGTATGACACCAAGAACTTGCTTAGCAGGAGTATTTCTAACATTTGCAAGGTATGAGGCTCTTGAATGCATATCTAAGGCTGGGGTGCACGCCGCCCTCTAATCTCATCAGCAAGTTTCTGGAACTCATCTACGAGGTTTCTTATGATGAATGTAAAGTTGCTTGAACGGGAGAAATAGGAAATTTAAACAGGTGAATTATGCAGCATAAGAATGATGTCAGCAAGAAGCAAGCATCAAGAAGCACTGTCGCTCATTGTGCATAGACTATCAAACGCAAGAATTATTTGGGATGATTTAAAATTCTGGCGTTAGAACGAAATGTCTTTTAATCTATATATAACCACTACCTTCACCAGAAACATTCATAATCATTAACCTATCTATGCCACATAATCCTAACTAATATACAAGCCTTCATAAGCTGCTTTTTTTACTGGAAAAGAGGTGTCCGTATGAAGACCATATCATACACTTATTACCAGTTTTTTGATAAATGATAAGGGAAAAACTTCACACCAACAATGCATTGAGCTTGAGCAAGTTCTACGTTTGAAGCTGTTGATTCTTTTTTCCCTTTGCCATCGACCCACCTGATTAGCTAAGTAGACAGAAAAGCTGCACGAGAAAGGTAGGGGTGCCAAATTAGACTTGTGCCCCAGCGGACGTTTTCACGGTCACTGGAGGAACTGCCTGTGGCCTCGGCATCTTCCTTGAGGGCCATGGCCATGTCTAAGAAACCTTGTCTCCACAGGCTGCATAAGCAAGGATAATTCTTTAAACTAAGTCATTTTTTTAAAAGGACCCATTTAAGTTGTATTCGTGGCTTTGCACCACAAAATTGACACATGACTGGCCACTCAAGACACTTTACATGTATTCGCAGGCTTATTCCTTGAAAAAACACTTTTACGTAGTACGCAATGAGTAACAGTAACAGAAAAGTGTATCGGGAGGCTTTCATATTGCTCTACAACTTTTCATTGACACTTTTTATTTAATTATTTGAGAGATTTATTAACTAATTAAGAATTATGTAATTAGGCAGAATGCAAAAAATAATATGTGTATCTCCAAGCGATGGCAAACAACCTTACCTTCATTCTGTCTAGTTACATTGCATTTACATATTTCTAAATCTTGGTGCACGATAGTTAAGACACCCTGTAGATCATAAAACAATATTACAATTTTCATAATCATCTCTTGCGTGTTATTAGTGGCTATGGCTGCTTCAAGCTATTCTTTCAGTACGGTACAAGCAGTTTTGAAGTGAAATTGTTTTGCATCCAGAGCGTGTAATCTAGAAAATCAAGCAAAAGGTCAAGCTGTGTTCACTATTCAGATGTTTAACTAAGAAGCTGGAGGAAAAGGAAACAGGGCACAACACCTAATAAACAATGCGAAATTTGAAAATTTAAACTGAACAAGAAACCAGTTTTTGAAAACGCAGAAAAAAGCCACCAGCTTACGTCGAATACACCCTTGCTATGTACTCCAAGTGAAGTTGTTACCGCAATGCTTGGGCACCATATGAAAGCAACATTAAACAACTTTGCGCAGAATATTAACACCACTAAATGAACTGCCCTTTGAAGATTCTTGATCTGAAATCCTCAACGACTTGTGCTGGCGTTTAATCTGTCGAGCTCAATCTGCATTCTCAAAGCTGGCTCTCGGCCATAATTTTTCTAAACGCAACATCAGCCTAAATCTCAAGATAGGGTTGACCTGTAAATGAAGTGGATAATGCATGGAAAACATCATGAACACTCTTACATGTTAACCAGAGGGCTCACTCATGCAGACACATGTTATATTGAAGCTGGTTTTGTGATGTGTTTCATGCTTCCAAGGCTTCTTCTCCAGTTGTGAAAGCTGTCTCCACTAGCTAAATAAGCGATGAGAATAAAAAAAGAACTTCAACATGCTCACAACATGTTGGTCATTTGCAAGTAAACAGCAGCCTTTTTGGGCTCCCAGGTTGCCTGGTGCAAATCTACTATATCACAGTACTTGCGTTACCCAGTAGAAGCCACTTTAAAATACGATGTGTTCACAGCCCTTTCCCTTTTTCTTCTTTGGAAACAGTTTACCATGTGTTCAGTAGGCGTCGACAAAGGGGACAGAAAACATTGTGCACCACTGATTTCTAATATGTTTTGCTGGATGCAGCACACCGCACCTGATGCAGGTGAAGCCAGTGGAAATGCGGTGTCATGCAGTCGCTTGTCCTGGAAGCAGGACATATGGTGGACTAACTAGTGCGTGCGATCAGATAATATTACTGCCGAATAACTTTTCTTTGTGGTTTTTCACATTTTAGGAGGTCTCTACATGTCTGGTATGCGTTTTTATGACAATCTGAACCCGTATACGATAGTGTTCCATTACATCAAGTTTTTTTCTCATTTACCAGTGTTTCCATTGGACGCCACTTATGTTAGCGACACTGTAGACACTGCAATGAAAAAATTCTGGACACCTTGAAACACTGCTTGGGTAGCTTATGGCACATCAGGCAGGCATGTTAGGGGAAGAAATGCCACACAGCCGTGCAAACAAAGTGCTGCTGCAAAGTTGTGAAGCACCAACTTCCGGGACAAGGTTGGCTTCAGTCGAGGGCGCTCGATGTGCTGTCCATCCCCTGTAGTAGAGATCAGTGGTGTGGACCCTTTTATACTCGCTTTCTTTTCCGGTTGGAACCTTGGCAACAGCTTCCGCCATACTAGTTTGAACCTGCAACATGTGCAGAGAAAGTCACATCCTTCTGCGTTGATTGTATGGCTTTATTGTTCTACACATTCTATCAAATCATTAAAAAATTCAGTTCGCACATTTTTACTATTGTATATAGACAGTCTAGTTGCTATACATGCGAAACATTACCATCCCTCTGACAGAACGCAACAATAGAAGCGTACACTGTAAAGCTACACTAAAATTTAAATTGATGCGACACCGTATGAGCATACAGTATGCTTACTGTATGCTCTAGCCCTGTGTCAAGTAAAAGTTAATTGTCAATCATTCATGGTGTATTTCTACTTATTCTGGGTCATCAAACTGTACAATCGATGTTACAAATTTACACATCGTTGGCTTTTGATTGCCTATGTGATCCGTTTCCTACTTACGCATGCAGTAATCCCACTGTTGTAAGGAAAAAGAGTTAGAAAAAGAAATGCCATGATAATCTTCCATATTTGCTGAGGGCAGGAGCAATGGCCAATACCAGGTGGTTGAAGCAACATAAATACTCAGTTTTCACAGAGCTTAATTGTTCAGCAAGTAATAAAGAGGTACGCTGTGCGCCTCTGCATGACCAATAAAATCTGACTACTTGACACTGCACTAAGGCTGCTGCTTTGTTACTGTTCGGCAGTTCGGCTTTGGTTTTATGATATACAGAACTGTTTAGGTACCAGTAGTTAACTTTGCAATAAAATGGAACTTGGAGCACTGGTCTATTGCACATAAGTAATGCGACAGCAAATATAACACAAGGATAGGAATATGGGTCTCTTAGAAAAAGTACATACACATTATGATTATAATGTGATGTGATGCCACAATGAAACAGAAAGCAACGCATAGAAGTGGACGGAACTTCCATGCCACCAAGGTTATGGGACAGACAGTACTTCAGAAGTTCCCGCAACACAGTCAAAAAAGGCCAAGCCGCATTTCCTTGCGTTCAACGCAATGTGTCGGCGGGCTAGTTGGTGCGAATCCATAAATACTTTGTTAAGCGCAAAACAATGAACACAAGAAAGACGACGCCCCCCCCCCCCCCCAACATAAGGCGCTACTCTCAACTGACATCACTTTATTGCGTCACTCCTTTATAGAAAGCAGAATCTAGAAGAACATGCGCAGTGAGCACCATGTGCAGGAACCGCCAACAGCCGATCAGAAGAGCGCACTCATGCGACGGAATCCAAAAATCCATATTGAGCCCTGCACAGGGTTAAAGAAGGCACACTAGTGCACTGTAACCCCAATGACTGTATGAAGAAGGCTTCCGATAACTCTCGGGCGGTGGTACCACAGCACTTTTTCAAAATCGTAGTATCACGAAACATGGCTTTGCACTTCCATATTTTACAATGTTGAGCCAAATGGGAACCTGTGCCTATTGGTATGGATCGCTTATGTTCGCAATGTTTCGTGATACTACGATTTTGAAAAAGAGCCGTGATACCACCGCCAGAGAGTTATCGGAAGCTTTCTTCATGCAGTCATTGGGGTCACAGTGCATAAGTGTGCTTTCTTTAACCTTGTACAGTGCTCAACATGGTTTTTTTGGATTCTGTCGCATGAGTGTGCTCTTGTGTTCAGATGTTGGTGGTTCCTGCATACGGTGTTCACAGCCCATGTTCTTCTAGATTCTGCTGTCTACAAAGGAGGGACGCAATAAAGCGATGTCAGTTGAGAGTAGCGCCTTGTTCTGGTCATCTTTTTTGTGTCCGTTGTTTTGCGCTAAATAAAGCAATTACGTATTCCTTGTGTGTGTTTGAAGACAGCTCCACACGCAGTAGTGATTCCAGTATTGCTGCCCAGTGGTTTAGCTCGCCGCAGTTTCAAGTGGCACAAAATATAAGGAGAGAAAACTGCATTATAGTCTTGTTGCAAAGAAGAATATAACGTGAAGTGCATTCCGAGGCCAGAAATTGTAAAAAATATTTAATGATGCACCACTGTGGAGGGTTTTATAGCAAAGTCAAATACATTTAGTGTAAATATCACACTATGATGGTACACAATGGTGGTAATCTGTAATAATATAAAAGGTGCCTTAATGTTACAACAAAAGTTGACATTACGTAATAATAGCCCTGTAAAATTTAGCATGCAGGGGCACCACTTGGTTAAACAATAGTGATGTAATGTCTATGTACACAAGTATTACCCATGCATTTTTGCCATTGTCCAAATGGCATAAATGAATGGGTAATACTTGTATACATAGATATTACATCACTATTGTTTAACCAAGTGGGTAAACTATGTCTGCCTCATACAAAATTAGAATTAAACCATAGATTATATATAGTCACCCTAACAGTAACACCTCATTTGAACTTCACAGTAAGTAGACGCCTGTTGATGCCAGCCTCCCCCAATGCTAAACTCTGCTGCATGCTTTACAGAGAAATTGTAGTGGTATCACTTACCTCTGAAGCTATTCAGGACTGCAGCATTGTAGAAGACATCTACAAATGTCCCATTTCATGTATAACAGCCTGAGTTGCTTGCACATCTTACCAAGTGCAAATTGTTTAGCATTTTTGCCTGCTAGACCACAATCCAACGTCATCAATATATTTATTTATTTATTTATTTATGTATTCATTTATATATTTATTTGAGTACCCTAAGGGCCCATTAGGGCATTACATGGGGGGGGGGACGAAAAAGTTCAAGCATGAGTGAAATCTGTACAATGTAAATATGTGAAGGCATTCGTAACCACAAAAAACATCTAGCAGAAGCAAACAAAAAAAGAAAGAAAGACAGAAAGAAAGAAAAGGCTACTGAAGTTTATAACAACGTTTAGTAGCGTGAAACACGCATAAGAACCTAAAATGTGATGCAAACAATCAGTACCCATCAGAACACGAGTTTAAGGATACAATCGAATAATGATTTAGGTAAAAAGCCTACACAGATACATATCAGATGAAACGGAATGAATTTTATACAATGCCAAGCACTTGAACACACTGTTTAAGTAAATATTCAAGGAAATGTGGGTTCGGACAGGTTGACACACTCTAAAAAGTTAGCAGTGCTGCATGAAATGATGATTCAGTAAGCGAGACAATGTTTGCAGGTAGCGAGTTCCATTCGGCAATAGATAAAACTAGAGGCGAATTTTGATAACCGTTAGTCCTGGCAAATATAGGTTTTTCTTTGTGAACATGGTCTGTACCTCAAATATATTACCTCAAGGAGCCTAATTTGGCTTATATATTAACACCTTCACATACTGCCACAGCTACACGCTGTCATATGCGTTGCAATCATAAAGGAGTGCTTGTCCACCAGCACTCCAATGTCACTAACAGTGATCACCTACACATCTAAGTAGATGGTCATGATTCAGGTAGCAAATAGCCAAGAGAAAAAAATATCCACTCACTTTGAGAGCTACAATACTGCGATAACTTGAGAGAGATGGACCCATTGCAGGCAGCAGGCCTCTTCTCAGCTCGAGCAAAACAACAGCAACTTGCCTTTCAGTAAAAGAAAAGGATTAATTAGTTATGATAAGTTACCTTGTTTTTGCTGAGTATCAATACAATCTGACTTTCATGCATATCCACTCTCCGCTTTAATAATACCAACTGAATTATTCGTAAAATAAAAGAGTCTATGATGATACCATTCGCTTCTCTTGTATGTCCAAATTTTTTCGCACTGATACCCCATTTACTGCTTGCCTACTGACACGAATGGCTTGACTGCCCAGACATCATTCGAAGCAACACGTCTTGCTGCACTGCAAAAAGTTGCACCAAGGAAACACAGCAGAGCAGCCAGAGCAAAGAACTTTTTTTCTGGTCCCAATTAAAACGTGCACCCAAGCAAGAAAGTAACGATCACAGTTAGTGAGCCACTGCTATTGCCTCGAACGTTTATTTCCGTATTCTAACAGAAGTTCTTGTATCGGATACAGTATGCTCTCAAGCCAATACAAGTGCGCAACTGAACGCAGTTTTATTCTACGCTTTTAATGCGAGTGAGCAAAAGGTTAGAAGTACCTCACGGAAATTGCGATCGAGCCGATCGCGCTACCACTGGAATCGATCTGAAAAGATAGGGTGATCCCTTTCCCCATTCATGCGTCATTTTTGCCCTAAGACGTTGCATAGTGGTCTTATGAAACAATATTTCTGTTCGCGACATCGGCTTACCACACATCATTTTAACACCTAAGTTATGCAAACCAAGTAAGATTAAAATGGCCTTACCTCATGAGCAAGTTACGAGCGCGCGTAGACTGTTGAACACCCGTTGAGAGCAAGCAGGCTATCCGTGTCCAAGCGCATACGTGCACCCAAATACAGGACAACTTCTTCGATGCCGCAGCGGGCAGAGTTTTGTACACGGAGTGAAAGACATCCTGCGCAAATATCTCCGCGCGATGACGGCAAATGACGAGCGCACAAGCGTACACCACACAGCGACAAATTCGGAACTTTGCTAATTCGAACGTGCCGAGACCCAAGGAGCGTAACCATCCATCGTTTCTGTTCTTCGCTCCCGATGCGTCAATCTCTCTTCGTTCGGGTCTTGCTCCACTCTTCAATACAAATCAAGAGATATTTACGGCGAATTGACAACTTTTACAAGACGACACAAAAAATGCCGGCTGACTACGCATGTGCAGCTCTGTCTGCCACTTCTATCGGACGCGCAGCGCGCGCTGCCCCCTGGTGCCGCACTCTGTGAGCGCGGAGAACAGAAGAGAATCGGTTTCGTTTTCGAATTTGTGGTTTAGTTACTGGAACTGCAAAATAATTGCTTGACAATTAATTCAATTCTAAAAGAGGAAAACGCTTTCTCTCCCGCAAGTTAGTGCGTTTTATACAAACGGAGAGAGAACGCAAGAAGCAGAAAGGCAGGGAGGTTAACCAAACCGTTCGCAACTGGGGATAGCAAACTCCTGTGCGGCAATGAAGTGCAAAGCAGTGCACTGCGATGCGTCCATGAGCTCTAGTATAGTGATAATTTGGGCTGGTTGGTGCATGTAATGAGTTCTGTCATAACATTTACCCATGTATAAAGCACATGGAACTAATGATGTTGCATTCTAGGTCGAAAAGTAATAAAGCTTGAATCGTTACATCTCGGCAATGGGCATTCTTTTCCGTCTTTTTTTATTCTTTTGGACAGTACACACAGTACTAGCACGGTAATAGGTCCTTCATCTTCACTCACCTTCCAGTAGTTTGCACACATGTCGGTGCATGTTCGTGTTTTTATTCTGCCGTACAACAATGAGCGCGCTTACCGGTCTTGTTTCAAGAAGAAGCGCCAAATGTTTGCGATTACATCTTACCGCAAGAATTAACACATGAACAGTGAAGATTGTGCGTAGTCGATTTGTCTCAATGAATGGGCGGTTATTGTCAGAGACGAGATATTTTGTAAATATTATAAGAATGAGTTAAACCAACTACATTGCAGTTCAGCAATGCCCTTTCACACTTGGGTTAATTGCTTGCCGCATTCGAAAATTTCATCCGACCGTTGTACTTGGATCTATAGGTCGCCAGTCCCCCTTCGAGACCATTTGTTGCTAAATGTAAACGCAGTTACGATCATTATACCACTCCCTGCGTTTCGGTACTGATTTATAGTGCGTACAATTTTTAGCGTAGAGAACCAATGTCATTCCCAGTGAACCAGCACCTGAGTGCCGCAAGCTTGTTTACGTATGCACGCACGCCCACGGCTCTTCGTTCACTTAAACATATATGCTGTATTATTAACTGCAAAGCGCTTAATTTGAGAACATTGCGAGAACGCGCATATATTTGCGCATATCATCTGCGTTACAAGGCCCATATGCGCGGCAAACTGCGACCGGAATAGAAGATGCGTATATATATTTATACGATCTGTTATTGCAGCTTTTGGTAGAAGGCTAGCTCTCACATTTTGTACGCATCTTCATAATCCGTACAGTTTGCGTGTTCAATAAATTATTGTTAGCTGAAACTTTGTGAGTACGAGCGCTCAATCAAACAGCTTAAATTTTCTCACAATAATACGGATGTTCGATCAACAAAAATACGGAATTCTGTCTGTTTCGTCCAAAACAGTGTATAGCCGTCATATGATTACAGTGAAAATGTCCGTAAAGCTTAAAACGGAAAGCACTTTCCGTATATTAACGGCAGATTTTGCCGTATTTTTGAAGTATGACATATTTTCCGTATTTTTACCTGCAGTTCTCCGCATAATGACGGAAATTTTTTACAGCGTAAACTCCCAAGTGCCATTTCAGTCGCCGTGAAATTAACATGCTCGGCCATCTTGCAAACACCGCCGGAATCCAACCTGATCCACAGAAAGTTCACGACGTGCGAAATTTTCCTGTACCGTGTTCAACAAACGATGTCCGTAGTTTTCTGGGCTTATGCTCTTATTTCCGGCGATTTGTGAAAAATTCCGACATCGCTCACCCTCTCACTGACCTTCTTAAGAAAGACGCCTCTTTCTCTTGGGGACCACTGCAGCAGAAAGCCTTCTCTACGCTGACTGAGCGGCTTACAACTTCCCCAATTCTGTCACACTTTGACCCTTCTGCACCCACTAAAGTACGAACTGACGCGAGTGGTCATGGCATCGGTGCTGTCCTCGCTCAGCATCAACAGGGCCAAGACGGTGCATCGCTTACGCTAGCCGCCTTGTTTCCACGTCTGAGCGAAATTACTCCATTACTGACAGAGAATGTCTCGCGCTCGTATGGGCGGTCGCGAAATTTCGGCCGTACCTTTTGGGTCGGAGCTTCTGCGTTATAACCGATCATCACGCCCTCTGCTGGCTCTCCACTTTGAAGGACCCAACTAGACGACTTGCACATTGGGCATTGCGACTACAAGAATATGCATTTTCCATTAGGTATAAGTCAGGGCGCCTGCATAATGACGCTGACTGCCTGTCCCTCTCAGTATGCTCCGAGCATCGGAGAGTGTACGACGGGCTTGTCCGTGAGAGTTAATAATAATAATATTTGGGGTTTTAAGTGCCAAAACCACTTTCTGATTATGAGGCACGCCGTAGTGGAGGACTCCGGAAATTTTGACCACCTGGGGTTCTTTAACGTGCACCTAAATCTAAGCACACGGGTGTTTTCGCATTTCGTCCCCATCGAAATGCGGCCGCCGAGGCCGGGATTCGATCCAGCGACCTCGTGCTCAGCAGCCCAACACCATAGCCACTGAGCAACCACGGCGGGTTCCGTGAGAGTTGTTTTTCATTCTTGTGCAAGTGAAAATGCTGCGCTCATTAGAGCAAAGATTTGCGATCAAGTTTTGCGTGAAACTTGGCAAGACCGCTGCGGGAAGTGTTACTATGCTCAAGACTGCTCACAAAGAACATGCCCTGTCAGATCGGCAAGTGTTTCAGAGGCACAAGGCCTTTTTAGAAGGCCGGGATGAGGTTGACGACGAAGAGCGCGCCGGACAGCCATGCACGAACACCACGGATGAAAATCTGACGCTAGTGAGGGAACTGCTGAACTCTGACGGACGATTAACTGTTCATTTAATGGCCGACATGTTAAACATGCCAAAAACTCAAGTTCATGAAATCATTACAAAGGATATGGGCATGCGAAAGGTGTGCGCAAAAAGGTTTTCAAAAGTGCTCACTATCGACCAAAGGTCACACCGCACTGAAACGTGCCAAGAAACGCTCGACATGTGCAAACGTGATCGAAAATTTCTGGACGTCATTACAGGTGACGAGACTTGGGTATTTGAATACAACCCAGAGACCAAAAGGCAATCATCAGAGGGGCACAAACACTCATCCCCTCGCCAGAAGAAAGCCGGTGTAAAGGATGTTGACAAACGGCATGGACGCTGAGAGACAATTTCGCCCCAGAATTGTGGGAGGTCGCCGTTTTCGGGCTTCGCCGAGAGTAAAACCAGCCCGGCGCTTCGGTAATGAGTCGGGAGGCGCTCTTTGGCGGCAGATAGCCCGTGCCGGCACCTCGGGACATCTTAAC
Organism: Dermacentor variabilis; assembly: GCF_050947875.1. NCBI lineage: Eukaryota > Metazoa > Arthropoda > Arachnida > Ixodida > Ixodidae > Dermacentor > Dermacentor variabilis. Next base: position 117,791,426 of record NC_134578.1, on the reverse strand, counting down.
CTGTCGCGCGTGCGGTCTTGAAACCTAGGAAAGGGTGCGACGTTGGGGGCCCTTTGGCCCGGAAGCGCGGACGGAGGCGCCCTGCCTGGGACGGACCACGGGCAAAGCATCGTTAGGGCGTCAATGGGCATGCCGGGGGTACAAAGGGGCAGCTTAAAGCCAGAGGGATCGGTGACCCGATGCGCGGTCTCTTGAAAGGCAGGCTGGCACCCGAGACAAATCCATCTCTGCACTTAGCTTTATGGGCCCGCCGGAGGAGACGAACCATGCACAAGACGGCATGGTGAATCGGTGGGTGCACTTCGGCAGAGGTGCGTTTTGCGGCACGCAGTGCGCGATGGTTTTAATTAAGGTGCGATGATGGGGCGACGCAGATGGTCGTCCCCCGTAAGTGTTCGTCAAAGTGTCGGGAGACTTTTCCATACATGTCGCGGGGACAAAACGGTTGGGATGTTGTTTATTTGTTCTTTGATGGTTCCTTTCTCTCCCTCTATCTCTCTGAATGTTCCGAGGAACGCAGGGAGAGGGTGAGAGAGAGTGTTTCCAATGAGTGACAGCCCAGTTGACCCAATCAGGTCACTGGGGTGTCGTGATTTGCCGTGAGGGGATTCGGGAGGAGCAACTGAAGGGTTAAAACCTGGCTCCCGACCTCTCACGGTGGTTCCGGGCGCAGGAAAGGTGCTCTGCACTTTCGGCTCTGCCGAGTTAAGGCGCCGGTCCCAGTGTAACCCAAGGGTCTTGACGTACGAACGGTGCTATGCACTATCGGCTATGTCGAGTTGATACTTCAGACCCACTGTAAATAGCTGTCGATGTAAATATTGTGTACATAAATCTATTCTCCAAGTGCAACGTCTATGGCGCACCATCTCTGATGGAAGAGGAGAAACGACGACAGCTGAAGAAAAGTTTTCTACCAAGTAAGCTGGTTACGCCAGCTTGGAGCACTCGGTGCACACGTGTGTAGGAAGGAAGGAGTAGAAAATTTACTGCCGGGATGAGCAAATCAAAGATCAAGATCATGCTCATCGGTTTTTTTACATGCACAGACTGGTTCATCACTAGTTTGTAGAACCTGGCTGGAAGCACTGTAAACCCCAAAGCTTATGTGGAAGTCCTCAAAACACTGAAACACAGGGTTCAACGCATCCGGCCGGACATCGCAGACAACTGGAAGTTGCACCACGATAGTGCGCTGGCCCACAGCGCCTTCATCGACACAAACTACCTGGTTAAAGCAGGGGTGTCAACTATCCCCCAGCTCCCTTACAACGCAGACAAGGCTCCCCCCGACTTTTTTTTTCTGTTTCGACGCCTCAAAACACCCCTGAAAGGCAAGCATTTTGGGACAGTGGACAGGATCAAAGCAGCTTGCACCGCAGCATTAAAGCTTATTCCGGAGGAGGACTAACGCAACGCATTCGAGATCTGGAAGGCTCGCTGGAACCGATGTATCGACGCAAAAGGAGAGTATTTGGAAGATTTTTAAACACTTGTAAGGATAAATTCAATAAATTATTTGTAATGGCCTTACTGACATTACATTTAGGACAGACCCTGTACATGAACACAAAAATAATGCACTCTCATAAACCTGTGTGTAGGCACAATTGTATGACTGGAAAACAAATACATGGACCTGTTGCACAGAATTGCAGGCCTATATATGAAAAACCTATATACATAGTGTACAGCCTATATACCAGGTGTCCCAGTTAACTTGGACCAAGATTTTTAAAATGCCCAAGAGCTCTAGAGAAATCGTACCGACTGCACAGTAGCCGTACGTACTTACGGCCAATATTGTTTTGATCACGAAGTATTAAATTATTACTTTTAATTAGTGAACTTTTTACTTATTGCTTGAATCGCAAACATATCAATTACAAAGTTGTAGGGCACCTCAAATAACCTCCGAATCAAGCATTTTGGTGCTCTGCTTTTCCTCATTGGTTTTTCTGAGAAAAAACATAAGCGCGCAAAACACCCAAAATACGAAATAGATACACGCTCTGCTACACAAGTGCTCCCAAGCGAATAGCCATGGATACACGGCTTTACTAGAGGCGGAAGCTCGATACAGGGCTTCACACTATGTGATGGTCGCGGCATCAAACACGCCGCTGACGCATTGATCAGTGTAGCGGAGCCTTGTACGATGCGGCGATAAGAGAATGCAGCCGTACATATATCAATGGTTGCTTGCTGGAGCTTGAGTAACGGCGTGCGAGTGTGCGTCTATTTCGCATTTCGCGGGCTTTTGTATTTTCTTGGAAAAAACAACCAGGACCACTTCAGCATGGAATAAATGTTTGATTCGGAAGTTATTTAAGGCGCCCTAAAACATTGTAATTAATATGTTTGCGATTCAAGCAATAATTAACAAGTTCACTATTTAAAAACAATGAATTATTAATTCGTGATGAAAAAAAATACTGGCTGACGTCACCACAGCCACTGCCGATTCACAAGAGGCATGGCCGGTGAATCTAACAAAACAAACACGTGTCAGCGGCGCATGCTGATTCACAACAGTTCTGATGTATGGTTTGCTGACGGTTCATGCTGAGGCGACAAGTCCTCGTCATCACTGGAGCACAAGGATACATCATCCAGCAGGTCATATCGCAGAGCACCAGCAGGATCTTCTTCTGTAGCAGAATCTGCTTCTGAATCCAAGACCTGTTCTGTATTATTGCTCAAGAAAAATATATGAAAAATACAGGCTTAACAGGGCTTACTGCATCATTGCACATAACTGCAGAGAGTGTAAAGCAAATGCTACAGCTATAAAGAGTAACTTTGTCTTGCATAATGCTTGACAAAGTTCAAAGTGTGGAGCTGAACAGATGCGAGAAGGTTGTAACAATTAAAACAAAAAGTTGTGCCATTTTCTAATTGCTGTCCACTCGAAAGCGACCGATAAACAAATGCTTTCGTACAGTCGAATGATTTATGTACTAATAGGCGCGTTACTTCTATAAAGACTCTTTATAAGTTTTTATCCTTTCAACTGAACCAACATTTATTTTCTGATAAGCTTGCAACGAAAATCGAACTGTATCTACCGTAATCGCACATTTAATTAATTCCATTAAATCTAGATGTGTGTCACGGATACCAAGATTTAGTGACGTTAAGGAATTGAAGGCCTCAATTCAAATGGCGTTAATTTGTGCGAATGTGGCACAGGTATAAGTTCGGTGACAGAGTTATAACTTACGTGCACGCCAGCGGGGCGGCATTCGGTTGGACGACAGACGTCCATGCAGGCTACTACCGCCACCACCCTTTTTTTGTTTGTATCTTTTGCGGGCACAAGCTTGCCAAATGAACTGTTCCAGTTTATTGATCTACTTCGCCTTGTTCTCTGCCTGCCTGTGCGCCGACCGCACTACGTGCCAACACGCGAAATGCAAAATGATGTACGCTTACATTCACGATGCCACAATAGATTTGTGTGGTAAAACAGGTTTTGCAAGAAAATTAAACAGTACTTTAGTCGCACTTCCACTTTGTACGATATTCAGCTGCTCATCGCTTGCTTCAGGAAGCCCATCGCTTATGGAGCCGTGGGATGAGTCTGCTGCTGTGTCGTCGAGGAAGTCGTCACTCGTAGATTCTTCGCCACTTAAAGCGTCAGCCGGCATTCCCACTGCAGCCGCTGCATCTTCCACTTTGTCGGGACCTCCAAGCAGCGAGGGGCCATCACTATGAGCAGCTTTCTTCACGTGCCTAGCTTCTGTTGAGCGAGGTTTCGCAATATTGTCTTTGAACAGCCACTCTCTGTATCTTTTCGGCATATTTTCAGAACAAATCCGGTAAACGGCGGCAGCTAGCAATTTCCTGCAGGAACTGTGTAGCCTTATTGTCGTACAGTGCCGGGGCCTTGCGCTTACTCGGAAAGAGGCCACATGTCCCGGGTTGTGAAAACAATCGTCGCTACCATACGCGACACGAGGTCATGAGAGGCGGTGGCGCGATAGTTTTCCCACCTTTTACTGCGCCGTCGCGATAGCCACTGGAGATACAAGTTACAATAACACGCTTTGTTTCTAAAGTATTTGCACGTTCCAAGTTTATAATAAGCCTCCCAGATGGCGCTACAACAAGCAAGTTCCAAGAAAACTTGTCAACTTGAAGAGCTTGACACCCAACGTTCAAGTACAAATACAAGTGGTCAATAATAACAATTTATATTATAATTATCGATATTTTCGTACCCCTGTTTGTTTTCATTTGTCATTTTTTATACCGTTCAATGAGAAATGTAGCCAAAATGAAGCAAATATCTTTAGCCGCTTTTACGTGCCGCTTTAGCCCCTTCAGCAATGCTCGGCTATGACTTCAGTACGTTGTAGCCTAGTCAAGCCAGTTGTTCGCTTTCCGATCCTTGTTGTTTTGTTTTCTGTCGGTTTGTTTTTGTTTCATTCCGTAATGTCGCATATTTTAGTCAAGTGGGCGTCGACCGAACAGTGGGATGTGTATGCGACTAGACGCATGGTCGATGTGGCCCCTGCCACGTCGATTATGAAAGATCCTACTGTGGTGGAGGCTTTAGCCGGCAAAACCTTCAAGGTGCTTTGGAAGGATGGAGACGAGGCATGCGACGCATACCTGGTGGCTGCTGGTAAGTAATGGTGAAAATCACTGCACTTTAAATTTTCTTATCTGTGTATTTATTTATGTTGCTACTAGTGCTAGTGCTTGAGCTATAAATAGGCGCGTCATTTCGAGACTGCGCTCCTGTCATGGAGATAGGCTAAGGGCACATTCACACCGGCGACTTGAGGAGGTCGCGCGACCATTTGCGACTCGCGACCAAAAAGCGACCGAAGGCGACTGATGTTCACACCGGCAAGCCCGGCTGAGCGCGACCCTCAAGTCGCAATCCCGGAGATTATCGTTCTCAGCGAGAACTCTCGGAATCTACGCAGTTCGCGCGCGCTCCTCAGTTCGCGCGCTCTTCGCTCGTCTGCTGCCATCAGACATGGATTTTGACACGAGCGAAGAGGAAGACGTCGTTAGTGTGCTGATGTGCTCAGCCGTGATGTCCGCCCTGGCAGCGCGGAAGCCTCCGAAAAAAAAGCGACGCTGGTGGGTGCGCCCGTGCCTCCGTTCCCGAGATGTGGCCGGTCACGCAAGCCGCCTCCAGCCCGAACTCCGCGCGCATGACGAGGAGTATTATCGAGAGTAAGTTGTAAAGTTCGCGGTGTCTGGGAATCCGGGCATAACTTGCGTGCTTTCTTTTGCTGCTGTTTAGCTTCCTTCGAATGCCGCCCAGCACATTCGACGCTTTGCTGGAATTGCTGCGCCCCAGCATCACGAAGGAAAACACCAACTACAGGCCTGCAGTCTCGGCTCATGATCGCCTAGCCATGACCGTCAGGTAAAATGCATGTCATCTCAAGAATAGTATAAATCACGTGGCGTATGCTTCGCATGTAAAGAAGCCACAACACGAGCCATCAACATTTATGTGAGGTCAAAGCAAGTCCGACGCTTTTTTTATATACACTAACCGATTTAAGTACACTTTATACGTCCGATTTCTTTTTTCATTTGGCTGGGGGAGATAATTATGGCACTCAAGGTTGTTGCTTGCATGACGGAGCATGCATTGATTTCACGAGAAATAGCAATGTTCTGTATTGGCGATTGGTGAGGTACATAATAACCTCTGAATAGCCCCTTGCACAGCTGGATTTGGGCAGTAATGTGCTATTATTTTTAAGAAACATTACTTTGCACCACTTTGAATATATGTCTCAACAAATAGTGCTAGAAAATACATTCGCAGTACAGTTATTCCAAGTTCCCAAAGCTTTCATAGAATTAGGGCGGAAGAAAAGGTGACTGTACATTCCTATGTCTTAATAAAAAAGTACATTTCATTGGCTTGACAGGTTCTTGGCTACAGGAGAAACACAGCGGGACATGTCATACAACTTCTTGGTGGCCAGGTCGACTATATGCGGCATTGTGTCATCGGTGTCCGAGGTTCGGTGGACTGTGTTGAAGCCACTCTATCTTCAACATCCGCAAGGCGCTGATGAATGGCTCAAGGTACGCGATACTTACTTCACTAGGTGTTTCGTAAGAATTATTTGTAACGTATTGCTTGTTTCTACTACTTGTTTGGCATATTTAATAAAAGTAACCACATCAAACATTATTTGCTTGATATGAAATGGCCATGGAATGGCTCTTATGCTGCAGGTATCCGCAGAGGTTGAGGAGCGGTGGAACATGCCACACGGCGTCGGGGCCATTGACGGGAAACACGTGAACGTCGAGTGCCCCGCGAATTCTGGAACCCTTGACCACAACTACAAGGGTTCCTTCACCAAATCGCTCCTTGCTGTCTGCGATGCACAATACAGGTGAGACTGGGTCCTTGCATCCCAATATTTACTCAACGTTAGTGGTAGTGGCATTTCAAGATGGTAAACATCCAGCTCCTTAACCTTTTGAGGGTCGAATTTTTGAAAAAAGCTTTCCCAGGTGGTCAAATTACTTTATTGCGGATCTTGAATCTACAAAATGTATAAAGTCGGGAATAAATAGTAAAAAATAATTAGGAACAGTATTTTGGTGTCGGTATCACTCAGAACTGCCAAATGTTCAGTAGTATTTCCGAGCGTGGTACTCCTTGAAACACGGGTCTACGCACAGCGGCTTATCGCAGTCTGCACGCCTAAAATGCGTGTCTGTTCTCCTGAAGCGAGGAGTTGTGTTGACGCACACGACATCTCTGCGTGCGGCTGCCTTGGGCAGAGGTCTGAGGCACCCTCTCGCGTAAGCGCGTTGCAGCACAGAGCGAGGATACCTCGTGAGCGGTAGTGATAAACAAGCTAAGAGCAGCGACAATCAAGATAGAAATAAACCTCCGCCGCCTCTGCGAGAGCGTGCCGACAAAGAGAAAAACCACGTTTCGCGCGCCTTCGTTGCGATCACGCGGCGGAACCGAAACCGCGTTGCCGCAAAGAGCGAGAACACCTCGCGAACGGGGCTGATAAACAAGCTAAAAGCAGCGACAATCAAGATAGAAATCAACTTCTACCGCGCTGCAAGAGAGTGCCGACCACGGAGGTGCCGACAAAGAAAAAAAAAAACGTTTCGCGCGCCTCCGTTGCGATCACGCGGCGAAACCGAAACCGCCAAAGGGGCGTTGCCGCAGTCTGAGCGACGCGCTGAAGCTAGCAATCAGTTTTGTTTATCTCCCCAAAAGGAAGCACCAATTTCAAACGCATCTTGTAAGTGCTACGAAGTGGCAGCACCTCCCGGTGAGCACGCATGGTCATTATGGCGCGAAATTTCAAACGGAGGGTCGGAACCGTACCCGTACGGCTAAGACCTTGCGGGACAGAAAACCGCCGCCGCACATGCGGCGAAAACCTTCAAAGGGAAATTGTAATGACAGGTTTGTATGCTTATGAAGTATCACGCAGCAGTAAAAAAATATCCATCATAGATGGTGAAATAAATAAATAAATAAATAAATATGCAGAAATCCATGTGCATGAGCACACACTGAATTGCACATTTTAAGTGGCTATGTGATGCACTTCAGACAGAGTGTTTATAACAATTACCTCTACATGTCACTTCCTATTTCATACTTATCACATGTAACAGTTTTTTGCGATCGCGCTGTTTCTGCGCAGGTTCCTGTACGTGGAAATTGGCCACAGCGGCAGCGAGAGTGACGGCGGCATTTTTTCGAGGTCCACCCTGCAGAAAGAGATTGCCGGAGGGACACTAGGGCTGCCACCGCCAAGACATGTTGGGAGTGAGGGGTTTCTCCCTTACCTCCTTGTTGGCGATGAGGCCTTCCCGCTGAAGGAGTACATGATGCGGCCATACCCAAGACGGAGTAGGTGCACAGCATATTACTGAATATATGTTTGTCTGTTATGGTATTAGCTGTTTGACAAAGAAACTTATTTGTGTGATAGGCTATGGAGATGAAACTAAATTGTGCGAAAAAGCTGGGAAATCCACCACACTTACATTCGCTAATTTCAGATCTTCTTCAAAGGGAAAAAAACAAAGCCACGTTATGAGAGGTTACATATGTTATTTTTGGTGTTACTAGTGCTCATTTTTGCACAAACGGTTTCCAAAAAGAGAGAGAAGCGCATTAATGGCAGGCCTAGCATCGCAAAAGAGAGACGCTGTGCTGTGCAATGCACTCTGAATATTCTGTGTTACATGTCGTTTTTGCCATAAGAGAGAGAGAGAAATTTATTTACAGAAAGGTAGAGAGGTCGGCCTGAGCTATAACTTGCTCTGGCCTGCTACTCTACTCTGGGGAAAAGGGACGGGGAGGGAAAGGGCTGATGAATGATGATGGTATAAGGAAGAGATGCGTATATACAAATTCACAGAGTTGTGGTATCTCTAAAGGCGTGCGTCCAGCCCAGTGGCTTGGAGAAAAGCTACAGCGGCTCTTGTGACCAGGGCTGCGCTGGTTGCATTAGGCCAAGGACCTAAAAGAAACTCGTCCGATAGCGGTCTCTCATGGATGTTTGCTATGGAAGAGACAAGTTGCTGTCGTTCTTGTGCGTACGCGGGACACACGCAAAATATATGTTCAAGTGTTTCTGGCACCTCACAGTATTCACAGTTTGGGCTAGTATCACTGGCACCTATCATATTTCTATAACGGTTGGTGAATGCGACACCAAGGCGAATCCGGTGCACCATGTTCGTGTGGTTTCTATTGAACTTTTGAGGCATACGAAATCGCATTTCTTGGTCCCATTTGTGTAATCGCTTGTGTCGTCGATCAGGTTGGGCCCAGTGTTCCAACGTAGAGTTGTGGTTTACGCGACGAAGTAGGGCGTTTGTGTCTGTTCGTGAGAACGGAATGCGTACTTCACAAGCATTATCTAAAGCAGTTTTTGCTTCAGCGTCTGCCTGTTCGTTCCCTATCACGCCACAGTGTGACGGTATCCACTGAAAGGTGACATTGTGGCCATTTCTAGTTGCGTGGTCGAGATACTCTGTAATTTCTATAGCCATAGAATGATACGGGCCCCGTCTGAGGACACAGTCAATCGTTTGCAGAGCTGGCTTGCAATCGCAGAATATCGTCCACGCGTGAGGACGCTCCTCGGAGAGAAATCGAAGTGCTTCCCGGATAGCAACAAGTTCTGCGGCAGTTGATGTTGAGCTATGGTCTAGTTTAAACCAGCGAGCGATGATCATATGTGGAATGACGAAGGCTGCAGTGGAGGCATATGGTGTGACAGAGCCATCGGTATACACATGTACAGTATCTCCGTACTCTGTAGAAATGTGCAACAAGGTGAGTTGCCTGAGGCCAATAGATGCAACGAAAGACTTTTTAGTAATTCCAGGGATCTGCAATGTAACGACAGGTTTAGGCAGAACCCACGGGGGTGTTCTCGGAATACAGGCGGGAGAGAATCTCGACGGCAAAACACTCTGATGCCGCGATATAGTCATTGAAAAGCTGGAACCTGGGTGTGTGGTAGGGAGCGATGACAGAGGATGGTGCCTGTGTCGGGTCAACACGCGGAGGTACATTCGAAGAGGCTCGCAGAGCAAGTACACCCGAATAGGACAAGCACGAGCTTCCGCTATTGTTCCATTGGTTGACGTGCATCGTGGGAGGCCCAAACATGTGCGCAATGCCTGAGCTTGAATGCTCTCGAGCGCGCGCACACAACTAAGTCCCATGCTTGAGAGCGCCGGCATGCTGTACTGTATATACCCTACGAATAGTGCTCGGTACAATTGGAGTAATGACGACTCCGAGGGGCCCCATCTTGTTGCTGCCACGACGCGAAGGACGTGAACAAAAGTCTTCAGCTTTGACTTCAGTGCGGCGACGTGTCTTGACCAAGATAATCCCCGGTCTATGACTAAGCCAAGGAATCTGTGGTGTGTAACCGTAGGTATCGCTACGCCGTCAACAATGATCGGATACCTGGTCATTCGTTTTCGCGTGAACGTAATCACAGAACATTTTTCAGTTGAGAGTCGGAGGCCTTGACGCCGAAGATACTTAGCTGTGATTGTCACTGCACGTTGAAGCCTAGCACGCATTTGGGGACGGGTGGCTCCAGATGCCCATATGCATATGTCGTCGGCATATGTGCTAATCTTTACCGTGCTAGGAAGTTCGGATGCAAGGCCAATCAATGCAACATTGAAAAGAGTTGGACTGAGAACTCCCCCTTGTGGAACACCTCGATGTATATGGTACTGTCCGGTGTCGCCATCACTTGTCGACATATACACCGTGCGGCCACTGAGGTAGCTAACAATCCATGTATATAGTCGGCCACCGATGTCTAAATCTTCCAGTGCATCAAGGATTGCATAATGTAGTACATTGTCGTATGCACCCTTAATATCCAGAAAGACAGCTCCAACTAACCGACGTCGACTTCTTTCCTGTTCAACAGTGGAGACCAAGTCGATAACTCCGTCAATCGAAGAACGGCCTCTTCTAAATCCGTGCATAAAATCAGGAAAGCAATTTTTTCTCTCTAGAAACCATTCCAGTCTTGACAAAACCATTCTTTCCATTACTTTGCCGACGCAACTGGCTAAGGCGATCGGTCTGTAGGAGGAAAGCTCGTTGGGGCACTTTCCCGGTTTAAGCAGCGCTACAACGCGACTGCATTTCCAACCATCTGGAACATTTCCTTTCTCCCACGTCGTATTATAAAAAGATAGGAGAAGACGTCGTGATTCGGTGCCAAGATGGCAGAGTGCAGCGTACGTGATTCCGTCTGGTCCTGGTGCCGAGGAGCGTCGAGAAACTGAAAGCGCAGCGTCAAGCTCTTGCATCGTAAACGGTACTTCGAGCCGCTCATCAGGTGACGGGGGTGCGATGGTGACAAGGGATGAAGTCACTGCATTAGATGCGTCCACAATCAGTTTACAGTAGTCCTCTGCTACCTCCAATTCGGTCCGGCGTTGATGTAGAGCCACCGCATGGAATGGGTGTCTTTGTTGTGGAGTTGCCTGGAGACTTCGTATGACCCGCCATATCTTAGATAGAGGCTGTCTTGGATCTAGGGATCCACAGAAAGCCCTCCAACGCTGTCTGTCAAGCTTCTCCAGATGTCGAAGAACATGTCGTTGAGCTCGGCGACTGCTCGAAAGATCGGACGGTGACTTTGTTCTTCTGTATCGCCGTTCTGCGCGGCGACGGATCGCACGAAGGGCCTCATATTGTATGTCGACCGATGACCTGTGCCTCGGTATGCTGACTTCTCTAGTTTTGTCCCGCAGGGTAGAGGCAATGATGTCCTCTATTTCGGATGGAGATGTCATACTCTGACAGGCGGTGTCGACAGAGGTCTTAAATGCAATCCAGTCTGTTTGACGAATGCAACGTGAGGCTGAACGGCGAAACCAGCTAAAGTGAACGTAAGTGGGGAGGTGGTCGCTACCATGAGTCTCTAGATCCGTCGACCAGGATGCTGAAGACAGAAGGCTCCTTGATACAAACGTTAGGTCAAGACAACTGCTGTAGGACGTGCCACGAATAAATGTAGGAGACCCGTCATTGAGCACATTTAGTCCCCGACTACACATAAAGTCAGCCAAATATTTGCCACGAGAATTCATCGAAGTGCTACCCCACAGGGGATGGTGCGCGTTAAAGTCACCAATCACAATATGAGGGCCTTGCGATGCTTGCAGCAGAGACATCAGGTGCGAGCAATCGATCCTCGCTCTTGGGTGGATATATCCTCCAATCACTGTAACCGTGCGACATCTGTATTTTATGGTGAGGCATACGTAATCATTAGTAGTATGCGATGGGACGTCATGTCTGCGAAAACTTGTTGCCCGAAATCAGAGCCAACAGGAAAAGGCAGAAAACACAGAAAAAATTGAAAAAACGCGTGGTGTTGCCTTACATCCATGGCTTGTCACATCGGATAAAAAAGACAGCCCAACGCCATGACGTTCAAGTTCTGTTCTCCGCCCCGCAAAAACTAAAAGGCATGTGCAAGAAGGTGAACGCAGGATCCAAAGAGGCCAACCCTAGTGGTACGGTCTGTCAGACTAAGCACGCAAAAAAGTACGTGGAATGCGCTACTTCAGTTGTTTACCAAATCCCACTAGACTGCGGGAAAGTATACATTGGGCAAACTGGACGTTGTCTAAACGATAGGTTACGGGAGCACAAATACACGTGCCAGCTTCTGACAGCACCTAGCAACTTGGCCGCACATTGCAAACAGTGCAAATGCTCTCCGCTAATAGAAAGCACCACAGTCATCGGAACATCAAAAACAAAAACGGAGCGAGAAATATGGGAGGCGCTTGCGATAGCTAAAGAAAAAGAGACGTGCGTAAGCACTCCGTCCATCGCGCTTATCAAAGCTGAGGTCGAGTTCGCCAGGGCGAACGGGTGCATGTGAAGGATGTATGCCTGACCCAAACTATAATCACATGTCGTCACCTTGTCATATCTTTTTATATGTAGCCCCCCCCCCGCACCATATCTCCCTGTATATAAGCGCGTTCTTTAACAGTATCAAACAGTTGGTAGTTTGCGCTTCGTCCGTCCACGTCCTGTCCTTCCTTAGTATCGTGTTTGTAAAACTGAGCGCAATATAACCATGAACGTTCACCAACTAGCCCCCTTCATTGCTTTACTAAATGTTATTTCGAGTACATCGGGCTTCTACATCCCTAACCTTCCTCCGCTCCCACGTACTTTATATTTCGTCGACAACATTGCGAAGGCCAGGCACAGAACTCGCACTCTCACGTACGCCCTGAACAACGGTCTGTCTTCACCTGTCTTGGCTGGTCTACTCGGAAACGTCGCCCCTACCGAAAGAACGGCAAGACGCCTCTGCAAGATACTTCGAGCGGAAACGTGGCGACAGATTCGCCTCTTTCGAGACCACATTGCGGCGATATGCGCGGAAACAATGGACCCGGCGGCTTCAACAGCAATGATCAGGTATTTCTACAACTTGGCAGAGTTGCATGCCGAAAGCTTGTGGAAAGGCTCATTCAAGAGCCTCCCTAGAAGAGAAAAGCGTAAGCCTCAAGGAAGCGGTGCTGTCAACCTATCCGGTAGAAAGATCCCAGATTATGTGCAACAGACCCTAAATAAGGGACCAAAATACGCAATTGAACCTCCAGTAACGGCAGTACAGTTCCTAGCCATGGTACGCTCAGTCGCGGAAAGAACCCCTGAGCCAGAAAAAGTAACTTGCATCCAAGAAGTTTTGACGGGAGTGTCAAACAAGAACCTAGTAGAAAAACCCAAACCTGCAGGAACAAGCAGAGTGACTAGGTACCTCAAGAAAGAAAATCTAAAACTGCTCCTTTCGGACAAAACAGGCGTGTTTGTCGTGATGAACGCTCCTGAATACGAAAAATCCGCTCAAGAAGCGATCCGTAAGAATTTCGCAATAAGCAACATTACGTACAAAGCAATTGCAAAACTGAAAAATGAAGCAGGCAGAACATGTGAAAGCATGGGCTTGACAAGGTTGGCAAAGCGCGTAAAAGAGAGCAAAGAACTCACTCTGAAGCCATTTTTCACGGTAAAAACCCACAAAGAGGGAATTCCTTTTAGGACGATTATTGAAGATCGCGGAACATGGCAAAGATGCATCGCGGACTACCTTCAGGCCTGCTTGAACTCTTTACCTTTCGATGACCCGTTCTTGATCCGCAACTCTGACGAAGTTATTGCAACACTAAAGAGTAGCCCGCCGACATCTTGTTTTTCAATCGACGTGAAGGACCTGTTCTACAGTGTCCCGAGGCAAGCGGTGGTACTAGCAGTAGAAGAAGCCATCGACACGTTGGGCTACACCAAATTTCAGGACGTGTGCAAGTGCAGTATTTCTAGTTTTGTGAACTTGTTAAAACTGTATCTACATGGTGCGTTTATCGAATATGGTGACAGTGTGTATGAGCAGAAGGATGGAATCGCTATTGGTTCTTGTATAGCTCCCGTGCTTTCCGACTTATTTTTGAGTGTGGGAGACAGGAAACTTGCCGCCTTGTTTGGAGACACGAACATAACTACCTGTTTCAGGTATGTTGACGATTATTTGGTGTGCATGAAAGAAAACCAAACCGATCCATGTAGCGTAGAAACTGTCATCAGCATGTTCAAAAAAGCACATGAAGGTTTAGAGTTCACGTACGAGACTCCTACCGAAGGTCGATTGCAGTACCTTGATATAAACATTAGGATCAGAGGCTCCCACATGTGCTGGTGCTACAAAACTAGAGGAGAAAAAGAAATCCTGAGGTACGACTCTTACCATTCTAAAATCATTAAAAGAGGCATCGCCAAGGCTTGCATCAGTCAAGCAATTGAAAAATCATGCCACCATGCGGTGAGGGAGAGCATCGATCTGCAAGTAAGCCGCTTGAGAAACAGTGGGTACCCGAACAGCATGGTGGTGCAAATCTGCGAAAACTTGTTGCCCGAAATCAGAGCCAACAGGAAAAGGCAGAAAACACAGAAAAAATTGAAAAAACGCGTGGTGTTGCCTTACATCCATGGCTTGTCACATCGGATAAAAAAGACAGCCCAACGCCATGACGTTCAAGTTCTGTTCTCCGCCCCGCAAAAACTAAAAGGCATGTGCAAGAAGGTGAACGCAGGATCCAAAGAGGCCAACCCTAGTGGTACGGTCTGTCAGACTAAGCACGCAAAAAAGTACGTGGAATGCGCTACTTCAGTTGTTTACCAAATCCCACTAGACTGCGGGAAAGTATACATTGGGCAAACTGGACGTTGTCTAAACGATAGGTTACGGGAGCACAAATACACGTGCCAGCTTCTGACAGCACCTAGCAACTTGGCCGCACATTGCAAACAGTGCAAATGCTCTCCGCTAATAGAAAGCACCACAGTCATCGGAACATCAAAAACAAAAACGGAGCGAGAAATATGGGAGGCGCTTGCGATAGCTAAAGAAAAAGAGACGTGCGTAAGCACTCCGTCCATCGCGCTTATCAAAGCTGAGGTCGAGTTCGCCAGGGCGAACGGGTGCATGTGAAGGATGTATGCCTGACCCAAACTATAATCACATGTCGTCACCTTGTCATATCTTTTTATATGTAGCCCCCCCCCCCCGCACCATATCTCCCTGTATATAAGCGCGTTCTTTAACAGTATCAAACAGTTGGTAGTTTGCGCTTCGTCCGTCCACGTCCTGTCCTTCCTTAGTATCGTGTTTGTAAAACTGAGCGCAATATAACCATGAACTTTGCTCGAGGTTTGGTCGTTACGAGACCACATCTGGACATATCCAGAAATACGGAAAGAAGAATCCATATTAGGTTCACAGATAACAATAACTGGAAATTGGTATTTAAATATCCGCTGTCGGAAATCCGACAAACGACCACGCAGACCGCGAGCATTCCATTGCATAACAAACGATTGACGCATCCGTTCTTCAAACATTATCGCCATACTTGCTTAGTGAAGAACCACTAGCAGTGGTTCCAAGACTTCAAGTAGCTGCACGGCAGCCTTGGCAGCCGGGGTATTTAGGCCGGAAAGAATCCTGCGCATGGAGCCCATCAAATTTTTCACCATACTCGTGACGTCAATGTCATCCATCTTTTCGTTTTCTTCAGTACGTGTAGGAGCGGTGCATAAGGGCGTTCCCACAGGCCTTGACGGTAACGAGGGCCACTGAGTCTCCGATGTGGCTAGTGCCGATGATGGGTCGCCTTGCACTTTCGCGGCATACAAAGGCTTTGAGGCACGTGCTTCTTCATTCCTGAGACGAAGAGGGGGTGGATGTTGCACTTGAGCTGTCGTCCCTCCAACGCGAGGAGGGCTGCGATCCCGTTGATGTCGGTTTCGTGAACGACGTCTGCGGTGGCGGATAGCCCTTGCCGCTTCCCTGTGCGTGGAACGATCTCTACCCATCTTCTTCAGAATACCCATTTCCTTCCTGATCTTTGGGCACTCTTTTGACGTTTCGTCATGAGCACCAGAACAATTTGGACATTTCGCAGCAACGTTGCAATTGTTGTCTCCGTGAGGTCCACCACATCGTTTGCATGTTATTGCACCCTTGCAAACTGCGCTGACATGCCCAAGTTTCATGCACCTGTGACACTGTAAAAGCCTCGGCACGTAAGGACGTACCGGATGCCTCACATATCCAACCTTGACGTGTGTTGGCAAGGTTTCCGATTGGAACACTAATTTCACACATCGGGAACGTCCAAAACGGTGAAAGCTGAGCACAGGAGCTGACGATGATAGTAGTTTGGCCAGGTCAGTGTCTGTAATGTCAATGTCCACATCGTATATGACGCCTGTCGTCGCTTCCTGGCCGTATGTGGGGAATGCGCGAACAGGGATGCTTCCCAACTGAGTGATGTTTTTCAGTGTCTCCAGTATGGTCGGTGTATTGACTTCCACCGAGAGGATGTTCTTTCGAGCGTTTATACGTATTTCTTCTACGTGACCATGGGCAGTTCGTTCAAAATATTCCGACAGGCTCTGCCTGTTCAGTGAGTTGAGGTTGTCTGTTGTCGTTGTTGGTACATATGCAATAGTGTATGATTGCTTGCCACTTGCCTTTTTCGTCGCCTGGCGACTGGTCGGTGATGTTCTGCGTATCTTTCTCTTCAGGCGTCGGCTTGACACCACGGTAAAATCGCTGTCCGAGCCCATCTCATCAGTAGAGGAGCCATCAGATGACTCAATCGGGACCATGCTGGGGTCGAAGCGGTCACTCACGTCACCGGCATAATGAACTGGCCGTTCAGGACAAAACTGCTGGGCGGGGTTTGGGTCCCCCATTGCAGAGGACGACGTCCCCCAGTTTTCTTGTCACTGATTGCAGAGATCACAGAAAATAAAATAGAAAATGCAGAGAGCTCGAAGCTGAAGCTGCTCGCTATGATCACTTCTTCTTCTTCCCGCCATAAGGTATGCCATACTGCACTGCGGCAGTTTTACTGTGTTATAGTGATGAATTTTTATTAAAACACTAATTGTGCATTTTTCCTCACTTCATTGATAAATTCTTTTTTTTGCAGCACTGAAAGAAGACTCATGCGAGATGCACAAGCGGCGAGTGTTCAACTACCGCTTGAGCGGGGCCCGGCGAGGCATTGAAAACGCCTTTGGGATCCTGGCACAACGGTGGGGAATTCTGCGGCGACCGTTTAAAGCGAACACTGACAACATAAGCAGATATGTGGGAGCCTGCATAGTGCTGCACAATCTTTTGATGAAGGAGTCGGCAGCCTCTTCTGCTGCATACTGGCCGCCAGGTTCTGCCGACAGCGAGGACTGGGAAGGGCAACTTTCTCCTGGCAGCTGGAGGGAGGAGGAATCAGCCGGTGGTATCCTCTTGCCATCAAAGTCTCCTGGGTGCCACGCTGCTCGGTACGATGGTTACTTGTACTTCAAAATATGTTTGCTGTTAGAAATTTTGAAAGGTAGGCAAATTAAACCTGGCATATTATGTTTATAGGTATGCAAAAGAAGTTCGGGACAAGCTGGCACACCACTTCGTCACAGCCGGCGAAGTTCCCTGGCAAGATAAAGTGGTCTCCAGTACATGAACTGCACAAGGTGCGTTGTCAAATAAGTTTATTCATAACAAACACTCGTACTTTACATAGAAATTCCTTGTGCAAGAAATATCACAAATGCACAGGGAAACAAGCAACGGGAGTGTAATACGAAGTTAATCCTTGAAATTAAAATATCACATGTCTTACCTGGACACATAAAAGTATTGCATTTTCGTCTATGTTTGACAAAGGCACACGTGCAGAAACATCACAATGACACCTCGAATACAAGGGAATAATTGGTACAAAAAAAGTCGCAACAGTTGCAGTAGCAGCTTAAAATATTCCTTAATATTTCAGGCTGCAGGGTGATAATATAACTAAAAACCTCACCACAGATCACTAAAAAAGGTTACTGTAAGGCACTGTTTCAAAAAAGAAAGTTTTCACAATACTGTAAAGAAAAGTATGAGAAACGTACAAAAAAATAACCTAAAAATATGCTGATGATGATTATGACTAGAATGTGTAACAGCACCCAAGGTAAATTTTCCTTTAAATTGCTGGTGTTCCTATTTTCCACTTCTGCCTGATATATCATTGACTCCATTAGGTGCATCAAGTCTTGCGCTACATGAATTGGCAGTGCCTGCAGGCGCGCATCAGTTCTCAGTGCAAAATAAGCAATGTCATCCCTTTTGTTTGTGGTTTTATGCTCCTTTAGTTGCGCTAGATGTTCCATACAGGCTTGCGCAACAGCCTCATGGCTTGCACTCTGACCTGCATGGCTGTAGAGGAAGTATGTCATCTTGGATGCACCAGTACTCATGGTCCAGGCACATGCTATTTCTTGCACTTGTTGGCATGCGCAGCTTTGTTGCCTAAAATGGTAACTAAAATTTTTGTAGATTTATGTTCGGTAAACATCACGTCTCTCACCTCGAACCTTCAGTTTCTTTGCGATTCTTTGATGTCCTCGGGCTGCAGGCAGTAAAGCGTAGTGTGTTAGGTTGTAAAAAAATGCATTCTTGCAACCACTTCGAAGGGTTTCTTATTCGTAGAAAATTGAAAACATTGCTCACATACCGTTTTGCTGGTGGCGCCTCTACTGTTTCCACAGGTGTTTGTCCTGTGGCATCTCTGCAAAATCGACCACTATTACAGCACAGCAGGCAGTGAAGCATAGCGTGTTATGTTGTACAAGAAGAATGATGTCATGCAAGAATTATTAAGCGTTGCTGATTGTTGGAACTTTATGATCTTTGCTCACATTAGCACTGATGGTATCTGCGCTGGCTCCTCTCCTATGTCTTCGCTGTAATCTCTGCAAAAGAAACCACTATTACAGCACAGCTGATTCAACATCATTGCATCATTAAGCATAACCTCTGAAAAACCTGGTGCCTTTCTCAGTACTTCTGCGAATTCAGACAGCTAACATGGAAATTACATTTCAGGCAGTAATCCACACAACACGATTGTGTTAACAGTATGTTAAATTTAAAGTTTTCTTTACGCAGAACTGCAGGTCTCCGTGTCTGCTTCCATGGCGACTGGGGAAACCCCTGGTTGGCTGCCATCTGTTACTTCTGCTCGGCTGCAATGACAGTGGAAAAGCAACCTTTTACATATGACCTTGCTACATGTGGTCAACTGCCTGCCAGTCATTCACGCCTACTCACCTCACATTATGCACATGCTGTAGTATAATAAGCGATGTGTATTTCTGTGTATTTCAGTGGACCTCTTAAGAAAACAACATTGTCAATGTTTTCTGCTGTACTGCTCTTTCAGTTGCTCTAAATGGTGTTCTATTTTTACTACTTTTTGACTTGTACTTGGTTATAATTCCTTGTCCTTTTTGCTTTTGTTTCGTTTCTCAATCTTCATATTGTTATTTATATGCCCTTTTTCGGTCAACTTTATATTCCTTTTATGTATTTGCCTTGTGCTGCGTCTATTGCACCGTTGCTCTGATTTATTATTTCTGTACTGTATCTATATCGATATGTCCCTCTCGCCCATGCTCTTCAGAGCCTGTGAGGTATCGTAAAGAAAAAAAAATATTATGAGATGTACCAGCATACAAGCTATGTTTTGAAATGTTGTGAATTAGCACTTTTTGCCCTGATAAGTACAATTTTGTAAAGTTGTGAAGGTTCCACTTACGGTTAGCTTTACGTTACGGTCACCCATTGCAGGGCAGAAACTACATAGTTTAGCCTATCTTAAATGTAGGCTGCAATTTATACGTTAGCTTGATCGAGTGTCCTCCATGCTGCACAGTACCCTGAAAGTTCACCGTCGTAAACCTGATTATTGTGGCATGATCCAGCTTATTAAATTTATAGGTCTTGCACATCTTAATGCCATGACATGCAGTTGTTCAAGGGCCACCGTATTTTTTGGACAATAAAAAGTTTCTTCATGCAAGGTTTCGTCCGAGCGTGTTGAGCAATGACGAGGCTTATATAGCATACAACCGTGCACGATAACGAAACCAGTATAGGTGGGTTTTTATCCTGAGCACTCTACGCCGCAGCAGTAGTGCCAGGGAGGTCAACACCTTGTAAAAGTTATTGAGACATCAACGACGGTGACTCAGCAATGCTGCCAGCTGAAGTAGCTCCGACTAGTATAGCTGTGACAGAGAAAGATGCCTTCGATGGCATCTTTCTCCAATAGCGTTCTCCAAGAAGTCCAATAAGCATTCGTTTTGCACACTGTGAGGAGTGTTGGCTGAACTTTGCTGCTAGAATTAGCAGCTCCTAAAAATTTTTACAGAAATTTAGTGAACTTAAGCTAAGCATTTTGAGATTAGCATACAAGCACGCATACCTAATCATGTTCCATCATGCCAACTAAATTACAGTGCAGTCTCATTCCAGTGTGACTTGTAGATTAATTTTTCCTTTGAAGATTGCTAAGAGTTCAACAAACCCGAAGGTGGGCGCAGCCGAGGCTGCCCCAACCTCCGAGGCCCCTTCCAGCGCTGGCAACGGCCGGCGAAGCCAAATCCCTCAGGGAGCCCCATCGACCTCCGGGCTGGGGGGCGCAGGGGTTTTGCCTTCCGGGGCAGGACTCTCGCAGAAAACATCTCGCTCGCAAGAGCGCTTGTCCGGCGTCTCACAAGAGGCAATGGACACTACACCTGTCCTCAAGGCGCACCAAACGCCTAAGGAGCGCCGAGGTTCGCTCGAACGCTTCAGAAAGAGCAAAACTCCTATTACAGGGCCTCGAAAGGGTTCTGTAATCTAAGACATCCCTTCCCTTTCCGTAAACACAGCACTAATTTAATTTAAAATATGGATACACAAATCATTCAATGGAATGTCAGAGCTCTACTTAGGAATCTTGATGATGTTCAAGAACTCATCCATAAACACAATCCAAAAGTGCTGCGTTTACAGGAAACACACTTGAAATCAAAATACAAAAACTTTCTTCGACAGTATGTTACATTTCGCAAAGATCGCGATGATGCTTTCGCATCATCGGGCGGTGTTGCAATTATAATTCAAAAAAGCATAGCCTCTCAACGTGTACAGCTACAAACGGCCCTTGAGGCAGTGGCGGTTCGGGCTATTCGGCTAAACAAACTTATCACTATTTCCTCGCTTTATATTCCCCCACATTATAAACTAAGCAAACATGAATTTCAGTCCTTTATAGATGAATTGCCAGAACCCTATGTTCTTGGCGATTTCAATGCGCATAACTACCTGTGGGGCGAACCTCGTAAAGATGCGCGAGGACGTCTTGTCGAACAATTCCTTTTTTCTTCTGGTGCGTGTCTGTTGAATAAGAAGCCACACACATATTACTCTCTAGCAAACGGAACCTATTCTTCCATAGATCTTAGCATAGTCTCCCCGTCTGTACTGCCTGAACTTGAATGGGAAGTTACCGACAACCCTTACGGCAGCGACCACTTCCCTATACTGCTAAGATCACCTAAAGAAAACGAATATCCACCACACGCTCCTAGGTGGAAGATTGACACAGTAGACTGGGACAGGTTCCGAAACTTAACTAGTATATCATGGGATGACATGTCTTCTTTAGAAATCGATGCTGCTGTGGAGTACTTCACAGCCTTCGTAATAGATGCCGCATCTAAATGCATACGTGAATTAAGCGGCTCGGCATGCAAACGGCATGTCCCGTGGTGGAACAATGAATGCAGAATCGCACGTAGGAATCAGAACAAAGCGTGGGCGTCGCTACGCGCTTCGCCCACTGCAGAAAATCTTGTCAACTTTAAAAAAGTAAAATCCCAAGGTAGGAGAACCCGCCGACAGGCCAGAAGAGAAAGCTGGCAAAAGTATCTATCGAGTATTAACTCGTTTAGGGATGAGGCCAAAGCCTGGAACAGAGTTAATAGGATTAGAGGGCGGCAAACATACTCAGTCCCCCTGGTAAACACACAGGGCGATACACTGCAAGACCAGGCAGACTCACTTGGGGAATATTTTGAGAGCGTGTCAAGTCCAACAAATTATACACAATCCTTTCTCAAATACAAACAAACAGAAGAACGTAAGCCATTAATAAGAAAAGGTCGAAAGAATGAGCCTTACAACCGTCCTTTTTGTATTGCCGAATTGAGAGCTGCCTTGAGCGCATGCAACAGCTCCGCACCAGGATCTGATAGAATCAGTTATGAAATGCTCAAAAACTTACACAATGACACGCAGGTTACACTACTCACACTTTTCAACACCATTTGGGATGCAGGGTACCTTCCAACCGCATGGAAGGAAGCCATTGTGGTCCCTGCTTTGAAACAAGGCAAGGACCCTTCCTCAGTGGCAAGTTACCGCCCGATAGCCCTCACAAGTTGCATTTGTAAGGTGTTTGAAAAAATGATTAACCGGCGACTCATTCATTTCCTTGAACAGAGCAAAATCCTTGATCCCTATCAGTGCGGCTTCCGAGAAGGGCGCTCCACAACTGACCATCTTATACGTGTAGAAGCAAATATCCGGGACGCATTTGTACACAAACAATTCTTCTTATCCATATTCCTCGATATGGAGAAGGCGTACGATACGACGTGGCGTTACGGAATCCTAAGAGACTTGTTAGAAATGGGTATCCATGGAAATATGCTTAACCTAATAGAAAGCTCTCTGTCCAGTCGTACCTTCCGGGTAAAAGTCGGCAATGTACTTTCACGACCTTTTATGCAAGAAACGGGTGTACCCCAAGGAGGCGTGCTCAGCTGCACACTTTTCATCGTGAAGATGAACACGCTTCGCGCTTCATTACCACCGGCAATCTTTTATTCTGTCTACGTGGACGATATACAAATAGCTTTCAAATCGTGTAACCTCGCAGTCTGCGAGAGGCAGGTACAGCATGGGCTTAACAAAGTCTCAATGTGGGCAGACAATAATGGATTTAAGATCAATCCTAACAAAAGCTCTTGCGTTCTTTTTACAAGAAAGAGAGGAATGATCCCAGATCCTTGCTTAGAACTATGTGGACAACAAATACCCGTAAACAAAGAGCACAAATTTCTAGGTGTTATATTAGACTACAGACTCACTTTCGTCCCCCACATTAAACATATTAAAGAAAAAGGACTGAAAACAATGAACCTAATGAAACTTCTATCCCATACATCGTGGGGTAGTGACAGGAAGTGCTTAATTAATCTCTATAAGAGCCTGATCCGTTCACGATTAGATTATGGTGCCGTAATCTGTCACTCTGCCGCCCCGAGTGCGCTAAAGATGCTAGACCCTGTTCACCATCTAGGTATCCGTTTAGCCACAGGAGCTTTCAGAACGAGTCCCGTACAAAGTTTATATGCAGAATCGAATGAATGGTCACTTCATATCCAGAGAACGTACATCAGCCAAACATATCTTCTGAAAGTCCACTCAAATCCTGAACATCCCTGTTTTAAAACCGTTAATGACATGACATATGCTACACTCTTTCGCAATCGTCCCTCCGTAAGACAGCCTTTCTCGCTGCGTGTGAGGGAGCTTAGTGATGGAATGCATGTCCCACTCCTCGAGTTCCACCTAATGCCTCCAGCTAAGCTGCTACCTCCTTGGGAGTGGCAGATGATACAATGCGACATATCTTTCATGCAGGTTACAAAACACGCTCCAGAGATTGAAATCCAGATGCATTTCCAGGAACTGGAATACAAACACTCCTGCACGGAGTTTTACACAGACGCATCGAAGTCACGCGAGGGGGTGTCATATGCAGCCGTCGGTCCATCCTTCTCGTAATCCGATTTACTGCATGCGGAAACTAGTATCTTCACGGCTGAGGCTACGCAATATTGTCGACCGTGAAGCATATAAGGAAATCAAAACTCAAAAAATCAGTTATATATACGGACTCCCTTAGTGTTGTGAAGTCTTTGATGTCGTTCTGTAAGCACAAAAATCCTATAATAATTGAACTCTATTCCGTCTTATGTAAAGCATACTTATCTAACCAGGATGTGGTTATATGCTGGGTGCCTGGCCATAGAGGCATCCAGGGTAACGTTCTAGCGGACCAGATGGCCACATCAATTGCATCACACACTGTTAATTCTACCGCTGCAGTCCCTGTCACAGACCTGAAACCCTTTTAAGAAGGAAACTGCGAAACTACTGGCAACGATTGTGGGATCTGGAAACAAATAATAAGTTGCATTTAATAAAGCCACAATTAGGTTTCTGGCCTCCTGTAACAAAATCACGCCGGACAGATGTCCTATTCTGTCGCCTCAGAATAGGACACACATTTGGCACACATAACTTTTTACTCGCTGAAAATGATCGTCCAACCTGCGGTAGATGCGGGGAGAGGCTGACCGTCCTCCACGTCCTCCTGGAGTGTCGGGGAGCCGAATCTGAAAGAAGGAAACATTTTTCCCTAGCATACCGGCAGCACATCCCCCTACACCCCGTAATGCTACTCGGTCCAGAACCTTTATTTGACACCAACACAGTACTAAATTTCCTGAAAGATGTTGTCCTGCATGTTTTTAGCCCCACATGTTCGTAGCGGGTCTCTCTCTTCAGAGGATGCCGCTGTGATAGGTCTTTCGTGTAGCACGCGCCTCTAGGCCCTTGTGTTTCAAGGCCTCTGGCGAGGCAGAGTGCTCCAAGTAATTTTACCATCTTATATATTTTATATTTTGCGTCATTCTTCTACGATGGATTTTAATGTTCATAGTATTCGTCATTAGTCATCGCCATATTTTTATAGCACGTAGATTTTACGCACTTTACAGCGACAATTTTTAGGCCAGTTTACAGCCAAGTCACATCTCCATAATACATCGTCAACATCATCACTTGTCATGGCGCTCTTTCGCCAAACCTGGCCCTTGCGCCATTAAACACCACATGTCATCATCATCAAGAGTTCAACTTCCGACTATACAGAGGTGCAACCTATAGTAATGAGTATATGGAAATAATGCTTTGTTTGCGATAACTAAGTTCATTTGAGGCTACAGAAATTTTTTTATTGTCCATTGCTTGCCAGTGCAAACACCATTTGAATGTATGCTGAGCATGCATGTCTCCTGTGAAACTTTCCTTTGCCTGTGCGTTTACAGGCGTGAAATAAACTGTTTCATTGCGACAACAAAATAAACTTACACCACAGGTTCTGATGCCACCTCGGTTAATTCCAGCATGGCCTCGAAGTGGGGCCATTTGATGGTGGGGACATCAACCACTCCTGCACCACTACGCTGCTTGTCGCGCACCTCTTGCTGCTTCCTCTTGAAAATGTCTTTTAAGTTTTTAAATTTTTTCTCTGCAAAGGTTCCTGCAAAATAAATAAGCAATTATACGTTGACAGCAACACGAGACCACACGAAATAAAGTATGCTATAAAGAAGCCCCTTCTCTCCTATTCTTCCTATTTTGCGCAACGCTTACGTAAATCGCAAAAAAAAACGTTCAAATATGTCTAGCCGTGCAGACTCGCAAATTTTTTTATAACGGCGTACGAAAGGCCAGTGCTAACCACACGTTGCCACCACAGTGTCCTTCACTCGTTAACACACCCGCGAGGCTCCATCGTTCAAGCTAAGTTCCTTAAAGACGTGAAAGTAACAGAGGATATAAGCATAAAGCTGGCAGGAAGTGCGTGCGTAAATAAACAGGAAGCGATCATACAGTCAAACATTGGGCCGCGATTTTGTAGCGTTGCTTTTCCCGATTAGTAAGGCTCTGCGCCCGCGGAACAACGTCGATCTGACCTCACACGGCCGTTTCATAAGCGGAAATACATTACCATTGAAAAGTGCCCCGCAACGCGCCTCTTCCATATTTCACATGATGCACACCCTAAACCAAATTGTACTTTCGCTTGAAGTACTTACCGGAAATGGCGAACATGTTTCCGATCTCGGTCCATGCGGCGTCCTTCTTGTTGCGGTCTTTGAATGATGAGTGCAGCTTGTTGTACAGGTACGGGTACTGCTTAACGGCCTCTATCAGCAACTCCGGCGAATACGCAGCAGCTTCCATGGTGGCGTGGACGTTGTATTTGCCGCGACGCGAGATGAGGCCGGATGTAGACACATGAAAGATCACTTCCGGTGCGCCGCTGATTGGTTTATCAGTTTTGCGACCACGGTCGCGCGACTGAAAAATCGCGCAGAGAGCGACTGGCCCAAAATGGTCGCTTTTCAAGAAAGGCGACCGTTTGCGACCACTGTCAGTCGCCGGTGTGAATGTGCCCTAAGTGTGCATCCGCGGCCTTTATTCGTTATATCGGCCGTTAAGTGGGAACCACACGAGCGCGATTGAGCGAGCGACGACGTGACGAGACACCCATCGCGTCGCGTTGGGAATTTCAGGGCGACGAGTGATAAACTTTAGAATCCCAAAACCGAGCGATCGCATGCGCGACGGCAATAAGTAGGCTTGGGTGACAGCCGAACTTGTCGCTCATCAATGCCGCATGGCCGTTCGAGCGTGAAGTCGCGGCTGTGTGGTTCAGTCTCTACTAAGTGTGGTTTTTTCCAGCAGGGCAAATATTGCGCACGGCGCTATATTGCCTGCTTGTGCGTGCATACCCCGTGTACGGTACGGATCTTTTGTCCAGGGACATACGCACCCTGCTTGCGTAATCTTGAGCGATACGCAAGTTAACACTGCATCGGTGAGTGCAGTCCCGCGTTGTTGACAAGAGCTCATATGCCCAGTAACGGCGTCTGCACGACCATGCTGTGCTGTACCTTGCAAAAAAGAATTAGCCGCCCCGCAATGCGTCGGACTGCATCCAGTGAACCAGCGTGTTGGCGAGTCAAAGCTGTGCTTCCATGGGTGAATTTCGTGGGTCTCAAAACCAAACGCGGAGTCGGGAAGCGTGGCACAAGTACAAGTGGCCCAGCGCTTGCAGGTACTGGGCTTCAGATGATGATGTGTGGTGTTTTATGGCGCTAGGGCGAGGTATGGCCAAAGAGCGCCATTACAAAGGTGATATTAACGGTGTATTGTGAATGGTGTAGACAATGAATGAGATAATGAATTTCTCATGGTATATGTGACGCGGCTGTAAAAAGGCCTAAAATCGGTTGCTGTGGATGGCGTAAAATATATAGTTGCTAAAATAATGACACTAAGTAGTGCTGTGGGCTATGGTAATGGGGTTTAGTTAAAAGCATGACACAATAAAACATAACATTGACACTTCAGCTTCGAGAGAGCCTTTGAGTACAGGGGCTGTTATACGGGCGCTAAAAATTCCCTGGCCAAATGATTTCCAGAGTGTCTGTTTCATCAGTTAAAAACTCTAAATCTAGTTTCGGATTAAGAAGCGGTTCATTGATGAGAAAAAAATTCGGGTGAAGAATATTTTCGCGATATGCAGAAATGAAATACCTTTTTCTCTGTTCTTCTATTGCAGGACATTGAATAAGAACGTGCAGGACTGTGAGATTTTGGCCGCACTTACTACAAGTGGGAGGATGCCCCCCAGTCAAGAGGTAAGAGTGAGTGCCGTAAGTGTGTCCTATTCTTAATCGGCAAAGAAGCACTTCGTTATACCGTGATGTTCTCTCCGATACCCAATCTCCTAATTTGGGTTTTATCAAGTGCAATTTATTTGATATCTGAGTACACTGTTGCTGCTAGTGTATTTTCAGCTTGTGACGCAAGTATGCTTTAAGATCTGTGGCTGGGATAGGTATGTTTATGTCCGTGTCACTAAACGCTACTGAAGTAACTTTCTCGTCAGCAGCTTCGGTGCCTTTTATACCACAGTGGCCAGGTACCCAGCATAGGATGATCATTTGTTTAGTACTATAAGATGAGCATAGCAATGTATACAGTTCATTAAAGACAGTGTTTTTATGTATACGTACAGTCATTAGGGCTCGGACTACACTCAATGAGTCTGGGAAGAAAATAGCCCTAGTCAGATTCGTTTGCTTGATGTGCTTTACTGCACTGCGTATTGCATACGCTTCCGCTGTAAAAAATACTTGCATGTGGGTTCACTGTACCGGATATTAAAAATGCTGGTCCTACTGCTGCGTAGGCAACACCAGAAGGGGACTTAGAGGCATCCGTGTAAAATTCAGCACAAGAATATTTCTCCTGAAGCTTAAGAAAATGTGAGCGTATGTGTGCCTCAGGTGCTCGTTTTGATATTTCTGCAAACGACACGTCACATTCGATAGTCTTCCACTCCCACGGCGGTGGAAGGCCCGTAGTTGCCATTATGACATTCTCTACAATCGACGCGCCCGTTTCTTCGGACAATGCTTCCAATCGAAGGGACAGAGGAGGTCTAGTGCCTGGGCGGTTACGGAAAAGCCTAGCCGTAGACAGGTCGTAAATAACTGAATGGCATGGATGATGGAAATCTGATTTCATTTTGAGGGCGTATGAGAGAATTAAATATGTTCTTTGAAGATGTAGGGACCATTCGTTGGATTCAGCATACAGGCTTTCTGCAGGGCTAGTCCTGAACGCACCAGTAGCAAGACGGATACCCAAGTGGTGGACGGAATCGAGCATCTTCAAAGCACTAGGCGTCGCAGATTTATACACAATGGCTCCGTAGTGAAGGCGTGACCGTATAAGGCTTTTGTACAAGGTCAAGAGGCATCTTCTGTCACTTCCCCGAGATGTGCGGGACAAGAGCTTCAGTAGATTCATTGTCCTCAAGCATTTCATTTTCAAATATTTTAAGTGTGGGATAAAAGTTAATTTGGAGTCTAAAATGAGGGCTAGAAATTTATGTTCATGACTAACAGATAACCGTTCCCATTAAGATCAATAACGGGCTCCGGTATTACCCATCTCTTATTGGAGAAAAGAATGCATGTACTTTTTCAGGGTTTAGTTTAAGCCGTTCTCGTCTGCCCACTTAGACAACTTATTCAGGCCAAGCTACACTTGTCGCTCGCAGATACTAAGTTACATGACTTGTAACTTATTGGATATCATCCACGTATACGGAATAAAACATTGTACGTTGTATGATAGTATGGAGCGAATTCATTTTTACAAGGAATAAAGTACAGCTCAGCACAACACCTTGTGGCACACCTGTTTCCTGAGTAAATAGACGAGATAGGGAATTACCAATCCGAACATGAAATGTGCGGTTGCACAGGTAACTTTGAATCACCTTTAGCAAGTTGCCTCGGATGCCCATTCCAGCTGGATCACGAAGAACTCCGAAACGCCAAGTAGTATCGTATGCTTTCTCCATGTCTAAAAATACTGATAAGAAAAACTGTTTGTGCACAAAGGCATCCCGGATATTTGTCTCGATACGGTTGTGTTGTGTTGTGTCTAATGGCGCATAAGCAACTTAGGCTATCATGCGCCAAACGCAAGGTCAAATTTCTTTTTAAAAAGTTGGGTCACCTCGGCGACGATCCTTGTCTGGGCAAGGACTCCGAGGATCCCAACAAACTAAAGACCTCAGTCTTCTTCTCAAATATGAGAAGGTGGGTGAGGTGTACACCAAGATGAAGTTGGGGATAGGCTCATTTATAGTTTTTTAATGATACCTGCTTCTCTTAAGAAGCTAATAACATGTGTGGTATCCACAAGTGCATCTTCGCCTAAGATCAATGCTGGATGAAAGGGGATGTGTTGATAATAAAACGAAGTAAAGTATTTTTTCCTTAGTGTTTCGAGTTTTACGCATGTTAATAAGATGTGGTTTACAGTAAGTTCATTTCCCCATTTTTCACAGCAAGGCTTGTCTTGTTTTGTCAGGAGCAAGTTGTGTGTAAGGTGCGTGTGTCCTATGCGAAGGCGACATAAAATTACTTCGATGAAGCGTTCTTGGTGTGAGCATGTCTTCCATTCTTTTATTACAGGTTTTACTAGGTGTAGTTTATTGGTTACTTCACTATTCAATGTAGTCTGCCATTTATTCCTCAGTTTATGGTTCACTAATTTCATACAGTCTTTGTAAGGAATTCTTGTTTGGATGATTTTTTTATGTCGAGCTTTCACTGCACATTCATCTGCTTTTTCGTTGCCACCGATTCCGACGTCACTGGGCACCCAGCAAAATTTTATGTTGTGTCCTTTGCTAGTGGTTTTTCGTATGTTATGTAGGATGTCGCCGATTAATGGTGTAATTGCATTTCTAGGTTGAAGTGCTGTTAGTACGCTTAGTGAATCTCTGTAAATTATGCTGTTTTCAATATTCTCATCTAAATTTTTTTCTACGGCTAGAGAGATTGCGTAGCACTCTGCAGTAAAAATGGATGCACACTGAGGTAGGCGTACCGTTTTTCCCCAAATGTTTTGTATTGCGGCACTGCCCACGTATCCTGCCGATTTGGAGCCATCAGTATAAAACGCTGTGTATTCCACGTATTTTTCGTTTAGTGCCAAAAATTCTTGTATTATGTGTTCATGTGGTGTTTTTTTTTGAAGATGTGTTAATGTGAAGTCGCACACTGAAGGCTGGCAATAACAAGGTGGGAGTGGATCGGGTTTTCGGCCTATCTGAGGCAATGTGTCCCTTATATTTAGTTCTTGGCATCTCTCGTCGAAGCGGAGAAGAAGTGGTCTTATTGCTTGGGGTTTGTTTGTAAATAGTATTCGTGATGGGCACCTTGTAACTATTGGGTAGCAGATGTGTTTCGGCAGTGAACGATTTTTTAAGATGTATGAGCATGTAAGCATGGTTCTTCTGTCTGAAAGGGGTGGTTCATTTGTTTCTACATATAGACTGTGTATAGGAGACGTCCTGTATGCACCAGTTGAAAGACGTAAACCTAAATTATGTACTGGGTCAAGGCGGTTCAAATATGACTTCCTTGCTGAGCCATACACTATGGACCCATAGTCTAAGCAGGAGCGTATAACAGAACGGTAAATGTGTAGGAGGCATACCCTATCAGAACCCCAGTGTTTGCGTGAAAGGACCTTAAGTATGTTCAGGGATCGAGATGCTTTCTTTTTCAGCGCGTTGATGTGAGGAAGGAAGGTGAGTTTTTTGTCAAAAATTACGCCTAGAAATTTGTGCTCGTTTTGGACAGGTAATGTGGCTTCGTTCAGGTGCAGGGTGGGGTCTGTCTGTACTCCTCGTTTCAGTGAAAAGAGAATGACCACTGTTTTCTGTGGAGAAAAGCGGAAACCATTTCTGTCTGCCCATGTTGCTAGTTTATTTATTGTAAGCTGTACCTGTCTTTCGCATGTTGATATGTTTGATGATGTGCAGGCTATTTGAAGATCGTCGACGTATACTGAATACATAATGGACTTTGGGATTATTTTGCTAATGGAATTCATTTTTATAATAATAAGTGTTGTGCTTAAAATACACCCCTGAGGTATTCCATTTTCCTGAACGAAATTTTTCGACAGGGTTGAGCCTAGGCGCACATGGAACGAACGGTTAGACAAAAAATCTTTTATGCAATTCAACATCCTGCCGTGGATGCCAAGGTCGGCCAGATCTTTATGAATTCCGAACCTCCAGGTTGTGTCATATGCCTTCTCTAAATCGAAAAAAACAGCAAGGCAGTGTTGTTTGTGTATAAATGCTTCTCGTACTGTGTTTTCAAGGCGAACTAGATGGTCATTAGTGGATGATCCTTTTTTAAAACCACATTGATGGATATCGAGCAGCTCACGGATTTCTAGCTCGAAGGTTAATCTAATATTCAGGACATTTTCGAATGACTTCGCAAGGCAGCTGGTAAGGGCTATAGGCCTATAGCTACTGGGGGAGTTTGGTGGTTTACCGGGTTTCAAAAGTGGAACAATTATAGCTTTCTTCCATGCTTCAGGCATCTTCCCCGATATCCAAATTTTGTTAAAAAAATTTAAAAGGGCTTTTACGGCATGTTCAGAGAGATGGCCTAGCATTTGGTAATGTATTCTATCGGGGCCAGGTGCAGCTTTTTACCAGCGGACAGTACCCTATGGATTTCTTGAACTTTAATTAAAGTATTGTATGGTTCATTTCTACTGCTATTTATCGGTAGTCTTTGTTTCTCAGCCGTGTTTATGATTTTTAGAAATGATTTTGTATAATGTGATGAACTGGAAGCTGTCGAGAAATATTCGCCCAATATATCTGCCTGTTCTTCTATGCTTGTCTGTATACCGGGGGCTGTGAGAAGTGGAACTGTAAATGGCGAATAGCTGTTATTTAGCTTTCGTACCTTCTCCCACATTTGTTTTGATGTGGTTGAGCTGCTTATAGAGGACACGTAGCTTTTCCATGAATACTTTTCAGCACTGCGGCGGATATATCGAGCTTTTGCTCCCGCTTTCTTAAAGCTTATAAAGTTTTCTGCCGTTGGGTATGTGCGAAATATTCCCCAAGCTTTGTTTTGTTCTTTTTTCGCTTCACGACATTCTTGTGTATACCAAATTTTGTGATATGGTTTTACTACTCCAGACGACTGGGGTATAGCTAGGTTTGCAGCGTCAATAATACAGTTTGTAAAAGCTTCATTTAGTTCGTCTATGGTGAGATTATCTGACACAATTTTTTCTAGGCTGGCTTTCTCTTGAAAAGGGGCCCAGTCGGCTAAATGGAGCTTCCACCGTTGTGGTTTTGTCGGGATTACTTCCGGTGAGGATATTAAGCTGATTACTACAGGTAGGTGATCGCTTCCATATGGGTTGTCTAGTACGTCCCATTTTAACTCAGTGAAAATAGAGGGTGAGCAAATGGAGAGATCGATGCAGCTCATTTTTCCTGAGGTAGGTGAACAACAGGTTGGTTTTCCAGTGTTTAGTAAGCATATGTTATTACGCAGTATAAGATCCTCAATAATTTGGCCTCTTTTATCGGTTTTGTCACTACCCCAAAAGCTGGAGTGCGAGTTAAAATCTCCGACTATCAAATATGGCTCGGGTAACTGTTCAATAAGGTGCTCCAGTTCATGTATAGTTACTCCTAGATGCGGCTCCAGGTATAGACAGCATAGTGTAATTGTTTTAAATGTGTGCAGGATGGCTGCCACAGCTTCCAATTTAGTATTAGGATGGTGTTCTTTAGCTGCGATCCCCTCTTTAACTATAATAGCAACGCCACCTCAGAGCCTGTTTGCGTGCTCTCGGTCGCGGCGGAACACCTTATACTTTTTGAGTATGTTTTCATGTTTGGAACCTAAGTATGTTTCTTGTAGACACACGGCCACGGGTGAGAGGGTGGTCAGTATGTCTTTTATGTCGTTTATGTTAAGTAAAAGTCCCCTGCAATTCCAGTGTACGAAAGCCATTTTGTTTTATATGTGTGGAGTGAAAGACGATCTAAATTGTGTTTTCAGGCCATTTGATTGGAAGCCTCTCTTTATGGTGGCGATCCAAGGAGCCCCGCCGTTCACCCGACGTCGACGGTACAGGGCTTCCTTGACTTGTGTCCATTGTATCCTCAGATACGCTGGACGCCCGTGCTGGACGCACGGTTTCGTTCAAGTTGGGCCTCGCCGCGTGGGGAGGGACCCTAGAGCCTGCTGACCTGGGGGTCCGCACGGCTTGCTTTTGAAGTAGTGGCGCAACGCTAGCTGCGTCCACTGTGGCCGCTGGAGTCTCCGCCCGAGCCTCACTGTGTGTGACCTGGGCAGGCTGGGAAGGCCGCTGTGTTGCCGCGCCCTGTTGCAGCACAACGGAATAGCTTTTTTTTTTTTTGCACCAATGAAAGTCGCTTTCGCGCTTCCCTGAAAGTGATATTTTCTTTTACTTTGAGTGTGATTATCTCTTTTCCTTGTTTCCATGTTGGGCAGGCACGCGAGTAGGCAGGATGATTGCCCTCGCAGTTTATAGAATGGTGTAATTCAACTTCACAGTTGTCTGAAGGGTGATCATGGGAAGCACACTTAGCGCATGTGGTTTGGCCCCGGCAGCTCTGTGAGCCGTGGCCGTACCTTTGGCATTTGAAACAGCGTCGCGGATTGGGTATGTAAGGTCGGAGTTTCAGATTGGTGTAGCCTACCTCCACAGATTCAGGCAGTGTGCTCAATGCGAACGTTAGGACGAAGTGCTTTGTTTCGATTTCGTTGTATTCCCGTCTGATCTTTATTCTGTACACACCTGTGACATTTTGTTCTTTTAGTCCGTTAAGGTGTTCTTGTTCGGTCATATACTTAAGGTCATCGTCTGAAATGACGCCATGAATGGTATTCAGTGATCGGTGAGGGCTGATTGTTACGGGAATGTCACCGAAGGCTGTTACTCCTGAAAGTTTCTCGTACTGATGTTGGTACAACAATTCCAAAAGAAGGTCCCCATTTGCTAGTTTCTTTATTTTATATCCTTCTCTAATGGTGTCTGTTAGAGTCCTTGTAACATTGAAAGGAGAGACATATCGTGCAGAAATTTCTGAATGTCACTATGAACTACGTGGAATTTGGGAAAGTTGCTTTTGGTTTTCGTAAAGAACTCGGCAGCGACATCGGTGCGCCCTCTCTTGTTAGGAGGGCGATCGCTTGAAGCAAAAGAGTTCGCCGTAAAAATTGTATTTTTCGGTCGCGGTACCAGCCGCCCAACGAGGGGACGGGACAGGAGCTTGCAAGCAAGCCCTGCCCACGCCAGCTGTACACTGCGGCTATAACCTAATATGGCGTAACTCAGGGTAGTTAGCCACCCTAGCCGCCAGGAAAGGAAGGAACAAGAAGTGAAAGAGAAGACAGGACAGATGGGAAAGTGGGAGAGAAAGACGAAGATTGGAGAGGAGGACAGGAAAAGGCGACTGCCGATTTCCTCCACGTTGGTCAGTCTGGAGGTGCCGTCTATGTGAAGCCGAGGCCGAAGAGGTGTGTTGTCTCCGCCGGGGGCCTTAAAGGTCCAACCACCCAGCATCGGCTCAACCCCCAGGATCCCCTTTTCCCCAGACACGGCTAAGCCGCGCACGGCTACACGCGGGAGGGTCCGACCCTCGTGTGCTCGGGTACGTGGTGTCGCTACACACCAAACGCCTGCTTGCGCAGACGCCCCTGCGGGGGTCTCGATACGGACAAGTTGATCTCTTGAGGATCTATGTTCCCTGAAGCCACACTGCAAGGGATCTAGTATCTTGTTACTTTCAAGAAAATGCACAAAGCGACGGTTAATAATTTTCTCAAAAAACTTACATAGGCAGCTTGTTAGGGCTATAGGCCTATAGCTGCTGGCCAAAGACGGGTCCTTGCCCTCTTTCAGAATATAGATTATGACTGCTTGCCTCCAGGCTGACGGGATGTAGCTGGCAGAGAATATGGCGTTAAAATGAGAGAGGAGTGTTTTGTGTGCTTCGGGATGTAGGTGTTGAATCATCTCGTAAATTATTCGATCGGTTCCAGGAGCTGATTTATTACAACTATGTAGTGCAGCCTGAAATTCAGCCATATTGAAAGGACGGTTGTAGGATTCATTGCTCTTTCCTTTTATGTCCAGAGGCAGTTTCTCAGCTTGTTTCTGGTATCTAAGGAATGCATCGGAGTAATGCAATGGGCTAGAAATGTTTTCAAAATGTGCCCCTAGAGAGTCAGCTTGATCCTGAAGAGTATTTCCTTGCGTGTTTACTAATGGCAGAGGATGGAGTTTGCCGACCTTTGATTTTATTCACTCTGTTCCAGGCTTTTCGTTCGTCAGTATAAGAGTTGATGCCGGAAATGTTTCCCTGCCAGCTTTACCCTCTGGCATGGCACCGCGTTCTTCTACCCTCAGACTTTATTTTCTTGAAAATTATCAAGTTCTCTGTAGTTGGAGAGTCTCGAAGGTTGTTCCAAGCTTTATTTTGATTTCTACGCACTTTTTTGCAGTCGTCGTTCCACCGTGGGAACACGTCGCTTACAGGACGATCCATTTGTTGCGGGGATACATATTGACGCCGCGTCAACTATGAACGCCGTGAAATATGCCACTGCATCTTCGATAGAAAGATTACTGATATCATTCCAAGTCAAATGTGTCAGCTCCCTGTATCGTGTCCAGTCGGCACAATCGACTTTCCACCGGGAGACATGTGGAGAGCACTCATCACCTTTTGTTAGTTTTATGACAATGGCGAAATGATCACTCCCGTAGGGATTCTTAATCTCGTTCCTCTCCAGATGCGGCAAGAGTAAACTCGATGCGATGATTAAATCGATAGATGAAAATGTTTTGTTTGCGACACTGTAAAATGTAGGTTCTTTCCCATTAAGCAAGCAAGCATCTGTAGTGAGGAGGAAGTTTTCAACTATGCGCCCTCTGGCATCATAACCACGGCTTCCCCAAAGGGTGTTGTCTGCATTAAAATCTCCAACGACAGTGTACGGTTCGGGCAGTTCATGGATAAAGGTGTGAAATTCGGTTTTTGAAAGTTGGTAGTTCGGGGGGATGTATACAGAGGTAATTGTGACCAGTTTATTAAACAGTACCGCACGGACTGCAACTGCCTCTAGAGTTGTTTTAAGCTGTAGTTGCCGGCAAGCAACACCCTTTCTACAATAATTGCCACACCGCCAGACGTGGCAAGGGCGTCGTTGCGGTCTTTTCGATAAACGGTATACTCCCGGAGAAAGTTCGTGCGTGAAGGATTAAGATGTGTTTCTTGGACACACAGCACCTTTGCATTGTACTTATTTAAGAGTTCCTTAATGTCGTCTAGGTTGTGGAGTATACCCCTGACATTCCCTTGTATTATCTGTGTATCCATAATGTATGTGTTTTGTGCTGTGTGTCTAAGAAATATAGCTTAGCTCACGAGGCCTTTCCAGGCCCCTTGATGCGAGCTCTCTCTTTCTTCCCGGCGCACTCGAGGGAGCTGCGCCGTTCCTTGGGCGTCTGAGACGCCGGATTTGTGCTCGTATCCATCACCTCCTCTGAGGCGGTGGATACTGCCCGCGTGGCGGGCACTTTCGCCGGACTGTTGGGCCGATCTGCTTGGGCAGTGGCCGTGGGTCCAACAGGCCCGAGGGTCTGCTGGTCCTCCTTTGCGGGGGCCGGTGCAGCGCTGGCTGTTCCAGCCGGGGGGGGGGGGGGGGGGAGGCTGATCGCGGGACGGCCGCTCCGTGTGACTTGAGCGGCGGCCGAAGGATGTAGCGCTGCTCCTCGGCGCGCCAAATCGGTGTAGGATGGACTACATTGATTGATGGAGAAGCGTTTGCGCGCCTCTTGGAAGGAAAGGTTCATTTTAACTTTAATTTCGATGATTTGTTTTTCTTTTTTCCATGATGGGCAAGAACGAGAGTATGCGGGGTGATCCCCTTCACAGTTAGCGCAACGTGTGGCGGAAGTGCAAGTGTGGGACGAGTGCTCCTTTGATGCACATTTTGCACAAGTAGCGCGCCCTCGGCAACTTTGCGAACCGTGCACGAACCGCTGACACTTGAAGCATCGGCGTGGGTTAGGAATCTATGGCCTTACCCGCAGTTTGCAGTATCCTGTTTCTATTGAATCTGGTAAGTTGCTAGTTCGAAAAGTGATGATTATATGCCTGGTCGGTATTTCTTTGTCATCTCGCCTTATTTTTATCCTTTGTACCTTGACGACGTTCTGTTCTTGCCATCCTTCTAGTAATTCACTTTCGGTAAGTTCGATAAGGTCATCTTCTGAGATGACACCGCGCACTGTGTTAATCAACCTGTGTGGTCCTACAGAAACGGGAATGTCCCCAAACGCTACAAGTTTTGATAGTTTGTCATATTGTGGCTTGTCGCGAACTTCTAGTAGAAGATCTCCACTTCCCATCTTCGTAACTTTATAACCTGGGCCTATTGTTTCAGTGATAGATTTAGCTACAAAAAATGGTGATATCATTCGGACTGTCGTGGTTTCGTGCTGACTGTGGACGACGTGGTATTTAGGAAAGGACACTTTCGGTTGCATGAAAAAGTTGAACTGTTCAGCGGTGCGCCCCCTCTTCAGGGAGCGATCAGGTAATAGGGGAAAAGCATCTGCCATAAATATGTGGAAAATTCGGCGGCGATGGTGGCCACCCACCACCGAGCCCAACAAGGGGACGCTACAAGATTGGAAGCCTGCAGACGCCAGCCATGCATCGCCACTATAACCTAATATAAAATATCCAAGGTTGGACAATTACACCAGGTTAACCCTTGCCGCCAGGAAATACGGAGGAGAAGTGAGGAGAAGTGATGAGAAGTGATGAGAAGACAGGAAAGATGAAAAAGGCGAGAGAGAAAGACGAAAATTGGAGAGGAGGACAGGAAAAGGCGACTGCCGATTTCCCTCGGGTGGGTCAGTCCGGGGGTGCCGTCTACGCGAAGCAGAGGCCAAAGAAGTGTGTTGCCTCCGCTGGGGGGCCTTAAAGGTCCAAACACCCAACATCGGGTCAACCTCCAGGATCCCCCTTTCCCCAGGCATGGCTAAGCCGCGCACGGCTACACGCGGGAGGGTCCAACCCTCGTGTGCTCGGGTACGTGGTGTCGCAACACACCAAACGCCTGGTGACGCAGACGCCCCTGCGGGGACTGGGCCTCAGAGGCGTGTGTATCTAGTATGCATTATATCCGCAGGTGAGGCAGACAAAATGGAAAGAAAGATGACGAAGTTAGCCACACGTACAGAACGCAACCCTGTGACAAAGGTAAGGGCAGAACATTCAATCGATAGTGGAGTGCAAACATCTTCAGCTTGCATAGTGGCAATGGTAACTGTGCTGAGGTACCCACCCCTCTTTTTGAATGACACACCTGCTTTCATGCCCAATAAACAGAATATTCGGTTCATCATCAATCAGTCACTCAATATGCCGTTTCACATGTCTAACACGTCTTGCCTTCTCTTTCCTGCATTTCTATACAAGCTAACATAATTTCAATGATCCTAATTTTTTACTGCATTGATTACAGTGTGCAGGCAAAAGTTTGTTACTATATGGTGTTTGTAATGCTATGCGCTTCATATTGTTTTTGCTGATGTCATATTAACGTTCTATACTGCTGTTTCGCGTGAATATTCCTTTCATTCTACTAATACTTTTTCTTTGCTTCCTAATTCCTTACGAATATGGTTCTCCCCTTACACAGTGCCTTCTCAGAGGAAGGAACTTGTAAATAAATTTCTTTAAAGTTCTGCGGTTAAGAATTTCGCAAAATTCTTTACGTCAAAGTTGTTATTGATATGAAGTGAGAGCTTGCACATTAACAGAATAGAGATGGAACAATTGTGCCAATTATGCGAAATATAGCAAAAAAAAATAAAAAGAAAGCTATGTTAGCTTTGCCTAGCTTGTGAAGTTGAAACCGAACGTCAAGCACACTAATGTCTTCAAACAGCAATTAATGAATCACTGTGGCCTTGAATATGGCTGATCCTATTAGCCCTCCAGCCGCAGTTCTCAGGCTTTCACTCTATCCTGAGACTGGATATGTTAGAAGCAGGAAAAACTGTGGATGTTGTAATTTTTTAAGTGCTGTTCAGCACAACTTTTCGTTTTTCATGGTCTTGTTGGCATGCTGCAGTTCTGTGATCATCCTTTCTTGGACCATCTCGCTCAGGTTCCTACGCTTATCCCTTTCACCCGTTTATTAAACTTAAGTGCCACTCTCCCCAAATAGAACTTGTTCATTCTCACTGCAGTAAATTCTCACAGGAAGCCAGCCTCTAAAAAGCTTATGGAACTGATTTGGCACTTTTATTCTTAATGCCTTTCACAAATGCGCATAATGTGGCTTACATTCTTTGACTTCCATTTGGAAAGTCTAGACATGCCCAGTGTGTGGTATGCACTGTCTCAGCATTGCCGTTTGTTGCGCGTGTTTGTAAACTGACATTGAGAGCATATTTAGCGCCAGCGAACAAAGACAGAAGGGAGATGACACCATAATGCGCTAACTTCAACTTCAACTTTATATTCAGGAAACAACCACCTATTCAACCCGTCATGATGATGAAGTGTGGTGTTTTATGGCGCAAGGGCCAGATTTGGCCAAAGAGCGCCATGACAAGTGGTAATCTTGACGATGTATTATGGAAGATGTGACTTGGCTGTAAAGTGCCCTAAAAATAGTTGCTGTAAAGTGCGTAAAATCTACGAGCTATAAAATTATGGCGACGACTAATGGCGAATACTATGAACATCAAAATCCATCGTAGAAGAATGATGCAAAATAGAAAATATATAAGATGGTAAAATTACTTGGAGCACTGCTGCCTCGCCAGAGCCCTTGAAGCACAAGGGCCTAGAGGCATGTGCTATACCAAAGAACTATCAGAGCGGCATGCTCTGGAGAGAGGACCCACTACGAACATGTGGGGCTAACTACATGCAGGACAACGTCTTTCAGAAAACTTAGGACTGCGTTGGTGTCAAATAAAGGTTCTGGGCCGAGTAGCATTACGGCATGTAGGGGGATGTGCCGCCGGTATGCTAGAGAAAAAAGTTTCCTTCTCTCAGATTCGGCTGCCCGACACTCCAGGAGGACGTGGAGGACGGTCAGCCTCTCCCCGCATCTACCGCAGGTTGGAGGATCATTTTCAGTGAGTAAGAAGTTATGCGTGCCAAATGTGTGTCCTATTCTGAGGCGACAGAATAGGACATCTGTTCGCCGTGATTTTGTTACGGAGGGCCAAGAACCTAACTGTGGCTTTATTACGTGCAGTTTGTTATTTACTTCTGTGTCCCACATATGTTGCCAGTGGTTTCGCAGTTTCCTTCTTAAGAAAGGGTTCAGGTCTGTGACAGAGACCGAAGCAGTAGGATTAACTGCATGCAATGAAATTGATGTGGCCATCTGGTCCGCTAGAACGTTACCCTCGACGCCCCTATGTCCAAGCACCCAGCACATAATCACATGGTGGTTAGATATATATGCTTTACACAGGACGGAGTAGAGTTCATTAATTACCGGATTTTTGTGGTTACAGAAAGACATCAAGGCCTTCACAACACTAAGGGAGTCCGTATATATAACTGATTTCTGGAGTTTTGATTTATTTATATGCTTTACGATCGAGAGCAGTGCGTAGGCCTCAGCCGTAAAAATACTAGATTCCGGATGCAGTACATCGGCTTCCGAGAAGGATGGACCGACGGCTGCATAGGACACCCCGTCGTGCGACTTCGATGCGTCTTTGTAGAACTCCGTGCAGGAGTATTTGTGCTGGAGTTCCCGGAAATGCATTTGTATTTAAATCTCTGGAGCGTGTTTTGTAACATGCATGAAAGATATATCGCATTGTATCAGTTGCCACTCCCAAGGAGGTAGCAGCTTGCCTGGATGCATTGGGCGAAGCTCGAGGAGTGGAACATGCATATCATGAATAAGCTCCCTCACACGCAGCGAGAAAGGCTGTCTTACGGAGGGACGATTATGAAAGAGTCTAGCATAGGTCATCTAGTTAACGGTATTATAACACGGATGTTCAGAAGATATGTTTGGCTGATGTATGTTCTCTGGAGATGAAGTGACCACTCGTTGATTCTGCCTATAAACTTTCAACGGGACTTGTCCTGAAAGCGCCCGTGGCTAAGCGGGTACCTAGATGGTGAATAGGGTCTAGCATTTTTAGCGCACTCGGGGCGGCAGAATGATATATCACGGCACCATAGCCTAATCGTGATCGAATCAGGCTCTTATAGAGATTCATTAAGCACTTGCTGTCAGTACCCCACGTAGTCTGGGAGGGAAGTTTCATTAGGTTCATTGTTTTCAGACATTTTTCTTTAATATGTTTAATGTGGGGGACGAAAGTGAGTCTGTAGTCAAGTATGACACCTAGAACTTTGTGTTCTTTGTTTACAGGTATCTGTTGTCCACGAAGTTCTATACAAGGATCTGTGATAAGTCATCTCTGCCTTGTAAAAAGAACACAAGAGCTTTTGTTAGGATTGATCTTAAATACATTCCTGTCTGCCCACATTGACACTTTGTTCAGGCCATGCTGTACCTGTCTCTCGCAGACTGCGATGTTACAAGATTTGAAAGCTATTTGAATGTCGTCCACGTAGACAGAGTAAAAGATTGCCGGTGGTAATGAAGCACGAAGCGTGTTCATCTTCACGAAAAAGAGCCTGCAGCTGAGCACGCTTCCTTGGGGTACACCCGTTTCTTGCGTAAAAGGACGTGAGAGTGCACTGCAGACTTTTACCCGGAAGGTACGATTTGACAGATAGCTTTCTATTATGTTAAGCATATTACCCTGGATGCCCATTTCTGACATGTCTCTTAAGATTCCGTAACGCCACGTTGTGTCATACGCCTTTTCCATATCGAGAAATATCGATAGGAAGTACTGTTTATGTATAAATGCGTCCCGGATATTCCCTTCAACACGTACGAGATGATCAGTTGTGCAGCGCCCTTCTCGGAAGCCGCACTGATAAGGATCAAGCATATTGCTCTGTTCAAGGAAATGAATGAGTCGCCGATTTATCATTTTTTCAAACACCTTACAAATGCAACTTGTGAGGGCTATCGGGCGGTAACTTGCCACTGAGGAAGGGTCTTAGCCTTGTTTCAAAACAGGGACCACAATGGCTTCCTTCCATGCGGTTGGAAGCTACCCTGCATCCCAGATGGTGTTGACAAGTGTGAGTAGTGTAACTTGCGTGTCATTGTGTAAGTTTTTGAGCATTGCATAACTGATTCTATCAGATCCTGGTGTGGAGCTCTTGTATGT
The DNA here is from genome assembly GCF_050947875.1 of Dermacentor variabilis. Classification (NCBI taxonomy): domain Eukaryota; kingdom Metazoa; phylum Arthropoda; class Arachnida; order Ixodida; family Ixodidae; genus Dermacentor; species Dermacentor variabilis. The sequence continues at coordinate 117,748,878 of NC_134578.1, read as the reverse complement.
GCTCAAGGCAGCTCTCAATTCGGCAATACTAAAAGGACGGTTGTAAGGCTCATTCGCTCGGCTTTTTCTTGTTAATGGCTTACGTTCTTCTATTTGTTTATATTTCAGGAAGGATTGCGAATAATGATTTGAACTTGATACGCTCTCAAAGTGCTCCCCAAGTGAGTCTGCCTGATCTTGCAGTGTATCGCCCTGTGTATTTACCAGAGGGAGTGAATATGTTTGTCGCCTTCTAATTCTATTTACCCTGTTCCAGACTTTGGCCTCATCTGTAAACGAGTTAATACTCGATAAATACTTCTGCCAGCTTTCTCTTCTGGCCTGTCGGCGGGTTCTCCTACCTTGGGACTTCACTTGTTTAAAGTTGACAAGATTTTCTGCAGTGGGCGAAGCGCGTAGCAAACCCCACGCTTTGTTCTGATTCCTACGTGCGATTCTGCATTCATCGTTCCACCTCGGGACATGCCGTTTGCATGCCGAGCCAGTTACTTCACGTATGCATTTAGATGCGGCATCTATTATGAAGGCTGTAAAGTCCTCCACAGCAGCATCGATTTCTAAAGAAGACATGTCATCCCATGATATACTAGTTAAGCTTCGGAATTTCTCCCAGTCTGCTGTGTCAATCTTCCACCTAGGAGCCTGTGGTGGGTATTCGTTTTCTTTAAGTGTTCTTAATAGTATGGGGAAGTGGTCCCTACCGTAAGGATTGTTCGTAACTTCCCATTCGAGTTCAGGCAGTATGGACGGGGAAACTATGCTCAGATCAATTGAAGAAAAGTTATTGTTTGCAAGACAGTAATATGTGGGTTTCTTCTTATTCAGAAGGCACGCACCAGAAGAAAAAAGGAACTGTTCAACAAGACGACCTCGCGCATCTATACCAGAGTCTCCCCACAGGCAGCTGTGCTCATTGAAATCGCCAAGAACAACATAAAGTTCTGGCAATTCGTCTATAAATGACTTATTTTCATGTTTGTTTATTTTGTAGTTTGGGGGTACGTAAAGCGAGCAAATGGTGACGAGTTTATTTAGAAGAACAGCTCGAACCACCACTGATTCAAGGGGCGTTTGTAGCTGTAAACACTGACAGGAAATACTTTTATGAATAAGAATGGGAACACCGCCTGATGATACGACAGCTTCATAGCGACCTTTGCGGAACTTGACATACGGTCGGAGAAAGTTTGTGTGTTGTGGTTTTAAGTGTGTTTCCTGTAGACACAGCACTTTTGGATTGTGTTTTTGGATAAGCTCTTGCACGTCATCGAGGTTCCTAAGAAGACCTCTAACGTTCCATTGAATAATTTGTGTATCCATATTGAAAGCAAATAAGTGCTGTGTGTATGGAAACGGAGGTGATGCCTTATGTTACAGGGCTCATTCAAGGCCCTGCAACGGGGGTTCTGCCCTTTCTGGAGCGTTCGAGGGAGCCTCGGCGCTCCTTAAGCGTTTGGTGCGCCTTGAGGACAGGTGTAGTGTCCATTGCCTCTTGTGAGGCGCCGGACACGTGCTCTTGGGAGCGAGAAGTTACAAGAGAGAGTCCTGCCTTGGAGGGCAAGACCCCTGCACCCACCAGCTCGGAGGTCGATGGGGCACCTTGCGGGATTTGGCTGCGCCGGCTGTTGCCAACGCTGGAAGGGGCCGGGGAGGTTGAGGCAGCCTCCGCTGCGCCCACCTTCGGAGTCGATGGTCCCTTCTCCTCGGTTGACGGAGCAGCGCTAGCTGCAACCGCCGCGGGGCCAGATGGCATAACTGCCGACTCACTGCTTGTGGGTCGGACAGCCGCCGGAGGCCGTTGTGGCGTTGCCCCCTGACGCGCCACATCGGCAAAGGTTTTCTTGGGCAGGTATGATACCCGCCTGCGTGCCTCCTTGAAAGTTATGTTTTCCTTGACTTTCATTGTAACAATTTCCTTTTCTTTTTTCCAGGAAGGGCACGACCGCGAGTACGCGGCGTGCTCCGCATCACAGTTTACACAGTGGAGAGCGTTCGCACAAGCTTCAGTGGTGTGTTCGTGGGCACTGCGTTTCGCACATGTTTGGCGGTCGCGGCAGCTCTGCGAACTGTGGCCGAAACGCTGGCATTTGAAACATCGTAGTGGATTTGGCACGTACGGCCTAACACGGAGCTTTATGTACCCGGCCTCGACTGACTTGTATAAGACACTTGAATTGAAGGTGAGTATTAGGTGTTTGGTTGCAATCTCTTTAGCATCCCGCCTCATCTTTATTCTTCTCACATTGACAACATTCTGCTCACTAAAGCCCTCCAAGAGCTCTGCGTCTGTCAGGTGAAGCAAATTATCGTCTGAGACAACGCCGCGGGTAGTGTTCATAGTTCGGTGCGGAGTTACTGTCACTTGAACGTCCCCAAATGACACGAGACCGGATAACTTTTCAAATTGTTTCAGATCCTGGAGCTCCAAGAGATCTCCGCTTGCCATCCTTGTTGCCTTGTAACCTTGACCAAGGGCCTCAGTTAAAGACTTTGATACTAGAAATGGGGAGATGGCGCGTACTTGTGTATCTGACTTTTCCGAGTGAATGACGTGAAATCGTGGGAAGTTGGGTTTTTGACGTCCAAAGAACTGAAATACATCTTCGGTGCGCCCTCTTTTCTGAGGGCGATCTGGGAGGGGGAGGGAAAGAACTAGCCATAGAATAATGTAATTTTCGGCAATAACGCCAGTCACCCACCGTGGAGCACTACAAGGGGACGCTACAGGGGCTGTAAAAACAGGTCCTGTAAGCGCAAGCTGTACGTTATCACTATAACCAAACATGAGATAACCTAGGTTGGCTATTCACACAAGGTTAACCCTTGCTGCCTGGAAAAATTGGAAGTAAGCGGAAGCTAGGAGAAAACAGGAAAGATGAAAAGTCAGAGAAAGACGAAGGCTCGAGAGAGACAGAGACAGGAACAGGCAACTACTGATTTCCCCCGGGTTGGTCAGTCCGGGGGTGCCGTCTACGTGAAGCCGAGGCCAAAGAGGTGTGTTGCCGCCGCCGGGGGGCCGTAAAGGTCCGAACACCAGGCATTGGCTCAACCCCCAGGATTCCCTTTTCCCCGGACACGGCTAAGCCGCGCACGGCTACGCCCGGGAGGGTCCAACCCTCGTGTGCTCGGGTACGTGGTGTCGCAACACACCAAACGCCTGCTGGCGTAGAAGCACCTGCGGGGCTATTCAACCCGTGCAAAGTGGCGCCACATCATCCAAATTTTTAACGATTCAAAAGAGCCGTCTCCTTATCTAACAAGTCATGGGTAAATAGGTGGTTGTTTCCTCAAAATAAAGTTGTTGAACTTAGCACATTGTGGTGTCGTCTCGCTTCTGTCCTTGTTCTCTGGTGCTAAATATGCTTTCAATGCACTGTCTCCTGGATCTTTAATATGGCGGAGCACAAACAGTTCAGTCAGCTGACCTTACAGGCTGCGATGCATCAGGCTGAGTACAGGCTGCGATGCATCATTGTGGTGCTTCGCTCTTGGTAACCGTAAATGTGGTTACTCTCCAAGGGTTAAGAAAGAAAACAAACCGCTGTGCTGGGTACTGTTTATTCTTACAGCCTCCACAGGTTATTCAGTGCAGATGCCGCAGTGGGTGTGGCTTAAAGAATCTGACTCCTTTGCAGGATACACATGTATCATACTCAAACCTGCAGAGAGAATTGACGTTGCCTTTATACAGTTCAGCCATTCTTTTGCAGAAAACTCCATGCTGTGACCACGTGTCACAAATCAAAGCCCTCATGGCGGAAAATGCAGTCCTCAAAGAGCGGCTTCAAGAGCAAAAAGATTTAATCGGTATGTGCTTTTTGATTATTCATACACATCACCAGTGGCCAAAATACATTCTTGTGCTGTCTATTGCACATTCTCATTCTGCTATAGGAGTGTTTCACAATGAAATTCTTAAGATAATCCTGCTTCCCATGAAGTGAGCGTCAACATGCGAGTGTCTGCAGCCTAAGCTGAGGCAGACAATCAACTATACGCAGATTGATAAGTGGCAAATAATATAAAGTGCAAGCTTTCATAGCTGCCGCTTAAGCAGAACGGAGTAATGTGTGGTGTCATGGCCTGCACGGAAGTTTCAAAGCTGAACATCATGGCATCACTAAAAGTGTCTAGCCAGCAGTCAGCGCTCCTGTACATATTACTCCATGGTAGAAATGCTCACTCTTAAGCTTCTTAACCCTTCTTCCAGACACTTCCAACATGCTTAAAATGCTGCAGCGGGCTGTGGACAAGTTGACATCAGCTTGTGAAGGGGCAAAGCCTGCCGAGCCTGAAGAGAACACGGTAAGAGTTTTACTGCAATAACTTGCTCGATCTGTGGTGTGCTGCACTTGTTTATCAACTTCTCAGCACCAGTTTAATTAATGCCTAAGTAAAGTGACCCTGAAACTATTTTGACAAATGCACTAAATAGTTAAGGGAAGTTTACACTGAAGACACAGATTAAATGCTCTGGGTTAACTGTGTAATGTTTACACATTTAGATTCACACGCAGAAAAATAACCATTGCTGGCAGGCACGTACCCAGGATTTTTTTCAGGGGGGTCCCAACCCAAGGTAACTTTTCTATGCAAATGAAGAGGGGAGTAGCTTTAGTAGTACTAACATAAATAATGTCCACCATTCGCCATAAAGACGCGTAAACCCGCAAAAGAGAAATGAAATAAGATGTATCTCACAGGTAGGTCTGTGAGATACACCTCTCCTTTACTTGGCAAACAAGGAACCACATCAAATGTACTCGCGCAGGAAAGAAGCGCCAGAAGAACACTCCCAAGAACAAGGAAACAAGCGAAAGTGTAAAATAATGATTTCTATATTGTAGCATGCAACTTAAAAACAGCAGTTAGCAACCAAGGCACACAGACCGCGCGAGGTTGTGTTACTCTGCTAGCCAATCACAGAAGCAAACAAAATCGTCAGCATGTGGCTTTTTCAAAATGGCGTTGTACTTGATAGCTCTGGAGCGTCCGCTGTTCTTGAAGAGTCTTTTCATCGGAAGGAGCAGTGAGGTGTACAACGGACATGGACAAAGTGTACGGAGTCTGAGCATTTCACTCTTCAAATGTCTGCCTACAGTGGTTGCTTAGTGACTATGGTGTTGGCGTGCTAAGTTCAAGGTCGTGAGATCGAATCCCGGCCACGACGGCTGCATTCTCCATGGGGGCGAAATGCGAAAACACACATGTAATTAGATTTAGGTGCACATTAGAGAACCCCAGGTGGTCCAAATTTCCGGAGTCACCCGCTACGGCATGCCTCATAATTGGATCATGGATTTGGCACTTAAAACTCCATAATCTTCATAAGCCTGCGGTACAGTTAGTTTCACTGCTGAGCCGGTTTTGCTCATGAAACTTTACTGCCAACTGAAGTGAAACTTGAAAATAAACAGTTGGATCAAAGCAAGCGAGGGAAAACATATAAAATTACGCACTACTAATTTTATTTTTGCGGCTACCGCCTGATTTGGGCAACAGGAAAAGTTTGAAGTACGAATTATTTGCAGCCTGGCGGAGGAGCAGTGGGTGGCGGTTATGAAGGCGTGGGCGGGGCTTCACTGCAGACAAATTGTATCCGACTATAGTAGCGTTCTTTTAATTATCTCTGGAAGAATTATAGAGAATTATATATTTGTGGAACAATCACAGTTCTTTTTATTCCCTCGTTTACTGCTCTACCACGTTAAGTGCCAAAACCCACTCGTGTTGTTATTTGGGAAGTTGCATAACGATGCCTGACCACCAGTCCCATACAACCGCGTAGAGCGCAGGACGCTGCAGTTCTAGGCGTACTGTGCCCACTGCGCAAGGTTAGGAAAACACCTGCATAAACACACAGCTGAGAAGTGGCTACATCAGGTGGCTCGATTGATAACTGTAGAAGCGTCATTCAAAACGCACGGAATTATTGTGCACTTCCGACGGCATTTTCTGTACGTCCTTTAAATAAAAAGATGTTGATCGATAAATATTTTCACAAACGACGGTTAAATTGGTTCATTTTCGCTTTTCCTGCCTGTTTGGCTGTTGCCTTGGCTCTCTCCCTTAGTATATTGCTTAATTTCTCAACTACTTGCAACTATTGTTTCCAATTGCCAATTTCGCACGAAAAGTGCTGTGCAATTAGGGAAAAACCAGACTATGTAACTGGTGACAGTCATGTTGCTTATGGGTTTAAAGGTTATTGCAGGGTTTGGTTATGGACGCTGTTTCGTATGATCTTGTTTTCCACGTCATCTAATCCATATCACGGGTATATATGGTTCCAAGGATCTGCCAGCGTCGCAGCGATCCGTCACTTGAGGAAATAATGAAGCAAAAAGAAAAGTTAAACGCAAGTGGTGTTTTCTCCGGCTGCAGCTCTTTCTTCGAACATAATCAGGCCAGCTGACCATGAACGAAATCGCTTTCCTGGTCCCTGGAATAATCTAAACAAAGAAGGTTGAACTAACGAAGCAACAGCGATGTGCGTGACTGTTGAACAGATGGTGACTGAACGTATCTTGAGTTATTAGCGCGGGCACTGAATCGATTAGGAGACTGATCGTCACACCCCTGGAGATGCCGATAATTACCGCCATCCAAAAGGAGTGAAGAAGGCAGCAAAATGTTGACTGCCGAATAGCTGTTAAATGTCAACATTGATCAGGCGGTGCTTTAGAAATGTGTGTGAGGAGTGGTGGCGTGGGCGGGAAAGGCCCCCCCCCCCCCCACCCTGGGTATGTGCCTGATTGCTAGCAATCTGTATGTGACACAGCAGTATGCTGATTTTTTCAACCCTGCTTCTTTGACATACTTAACGTGAAATCGCGACAACGCAGGCTTCAACTTAATTCCGAAGTTCCAAATAATAGTGAAATGTTATTTAGCCGCAAAACACTACACATACTAAGGCAAATGACTGTCAGCTACCACAGTAGCGACATACTTTAGGTCATCAGAGGAATCCGACGGGCTAGGCAGTGTTGCACAGGCATTGTCATCGTCAGCAACGTGTTGGTGTGAGATCCAAATTCCATCTCTGCATTTAATCTGAATTGGCACTCCCAGTTTGGGCTCCGTTTCTGCTCGGTGAGAAACCAAACAAACTGAGATGCTTGATGGCTCAACGAGCTCAACCGCGCCACTGGATCTCTTCTCGAACTCGCAAGCGGAAGTAGACGAGAATAATATCACAGGATGATGCATTATGCAAAAAAGAGGTGAGGCGTGCAGACAGGACACAAGAGTAGAAGAGAAGTGGACAACACGAACGCCAGTTCTCTACTCTTGTGTTCTGTCTGCACGCCTCACCTCTTTGTTGCATAATGAATCCTTACCAACTAGCTCAGCTCTCTGTCATTCTAAGGATGACGCATGCCTCCAGAAGCTGGGGCTGAGCCGCCAGCTGTGAGACACACATGTTGAGGAGGAATAACATAGCCTGACACGCCAGAGGAGGAGGGCAATGTTTACTGGCATGGCTTAATAGTCAACGTATTAAGAAAATTGTACTGCAAAAGGGTCACTTTACCACAATACTCCCTGCCTCATCACTGTTCTGAAACAGAAATAAGCCATTCCAGGTTCTTCTTAAGGTAGTTTGCTGTTAGATTTTATGGTGTTCTGTAGTTCAACTACGCAGTTATATTTTGTGAACATACCCACGCCTTGTGTCCTTTCTTATTGCAGCAACGAGATATTGGTGGAGGCATCATGGTGTCTCAGGCCACACTGACGCGGCTGGAACAGACCTGCTATGATGCTCCATGCAAGTTCTCAAGGGCACTGATAAGGGTGCTTTTCACTGATGAGGAGCTTGCCAACAAGACACTTTTTGGCCGGCAGGCAAACAGCCATAAAGAAAACCAGGTGAAAGCAGCCTTGGACCAGAAGAGGGCCTCTGCAGTCCTTGGTATGTCACTTTTGCTGCTAACTAACCTGACGGAACCATTATAAGATATTCTCGTGTAAAAAGACGTAACAAGTGGAGGAAAATTTGTGCATAAGCAATAAAGCAAGGATGAGCAAGGTTACTTAGGCTAAACAATTTATTGCGACAAGCCTTTAGATTTCATTACATTCTCTGTAGTTACAGGCGAGTTCATTTCTGAGATGTGAGCATTCTTTCTAGTATATGATAAGTCAGGTTAAAAACAAGCAATAGGATTTTTAGTTTACCTGCAAGAGTCGTAGTGGAAAGCTGATTTTTTGCCTTTGTGTGAAGCTCTGAAGAAGTTCTATCTCTCACAAAGCACTTCGCGCTTTGCTTTTGTAACCTTGCTTGACTTGTTTGCAGTATACCCTAATATAACGAATGCTTATGAAGGAATGTGTGGTTGCAGAAACCACATTGTTCAGCTTCATGACATTACAGCACTGTGTCGTGTAATCTATCATTCATTTGCTGCGTTCGACATACGTAAGATACTCTGAATTTGAAAGTATGTGTAAACCCGCTATGACCATCATTTGTGTCAGCCTCAATCATTTTTGCTGCAAGAGGAATCAAGGCTTTTTGATTTGTTCTATTGCTCTTCAACGCACCTTATTCCATGCTATACCATTTATTTTTTATCTCCGAACAGAATTTTGAGGAATTGCAAATGCCATCATTGCACCTCCCACTTGTTATCACTTTATAGCAGGCATCACATGCTCATCAAATAATAGCTGAATGCTAAGTTGTGGGGATACTTATCCTTTGTAATTTGATTTTGTGGCACGTGTTTCACTTAAGCAATAGTAGTTCATCAGTATCTGAATGTATTCAGTTTTAGCAATTAAATAAGCACAAACTTTAAGGTTGTGTTGTTAAAGTGTGCTGCAAGATGCACTGGTGTCCCAGTTACCCCTAATTTTTTGCAGCAGGACAGTGATTGGTGCACCAATACTTTCTACCACACATTTTCAGTTTCCTATACCATGAATGTAGTGTTGGTATAGAGAATCAGCTCTAACTAAATATGTCTTGGATATCAATGGCTATAATTGTGCTGTTGCCCAATTGTTAATGTTAATTGTTAAGTTGCCCTTAAGGCAACCTAAAGCAATTCGCATACATTTGTAAACTGCCAATTTTTGTGCTGTGGTTTGTCACACATGTAAGATGCTTTTTTAGTCAACTGCAGAGGCAAAATGTTAATATCTGCAACAGCAGAATTTTAGAAATTTTGTTGAAAATAAAAGCAATGATGCTGGTATAAGTGCAATTTATGCCTACAGGTTTCCTATTTGCAGCCTTCCATATCTATTTTTTTCTTGCAATCCACACCTTGTTAAGAGCTATTACACGCCCAGCTCAACTGTACCACTTTTTGCTGCGATATCGTTTTGGCTAGTTGCGTTTGTTCTGTGTTCCATACAACTCTTTCTCTCCTTAAGTGTCTTCTGACCTACTGGAATAGTGCATTTTAGGTCAAGACTCCCTTTCTCTCTTTCTACAGAGTATTTTTTATGTCTGGATGTTGCTGTATCTTATTGGCTCTCCATGGTTTATTGCTGCCAATACAGTACTGCATTCTTCACCTAATGTTTCACCTTGAAACAGGTGGGTAGGCCTTTTTATGGTCTATGCAGTGTTTTCCTAAGTGGTTGGATGTTTCCGTTGAATGTGCTCATTGCTACAAATGAAAGGGCTAACGAGTTGGGAAAAAAATTTTGCTGCTGTAAATATCTTACATGCCTGCTTCTGGTGGGCATTACATTGCACTTGCCACAGGATACTAAAAGTAACCTAGCTGGATCCAACTAGGTCATTTTTACATGCACAGAAAAACTTCGGTGTGCAGTGCCAGCTGCAATGCCTTGCTGCCCCTTCACATGCATTGTTGCCGCCACAGACTGGAGCTGAACCCGTGATTCTTAGTGCAGAATCCCAGCATGTTGTTGCCTCTGTGTTGATGTCAGAACCACTAACACATCTTACCGCACTGACTGGCATTATATTGACTGCAATATGGCATGCTGGATTCCAGTTCATCTCAATTCCAAGTCATCTTGGTTGGCTGACCAAAATTCAGGAAATAGTTCAAGCTGTATGACCCTTGTGTTTTGCCAATATATGGCAAGACATGTTGTTCCTCATATTATTTCGGGGTTGTACTTCTCAAGATATGTCCCTAAATAATGTCTTGAACATTAATTTTCATTCTTTTACAGAATACACATGCAGCAGATTCAAATGCTCAGATATGAAAGTAAAGATAAGCCTGGGCTCTATGCTGCAAAAAATGGGAGCGAAGGATGACACCTGTTCCAAGGAATGAAGTGCTGAAAAAGAGGTCCTACTACTTCATTGTCCATTGTGCTGTGACAGGCACTGGCAAATAAAGTTAGTAGCAAAAAAACACATTTTTTCCCCACTAACTGCTAGTGCTTGTCACAGCACAAGAAACCATGAAGCTATATGCAAACCAGTCAAATAAAGTCAAATCGATAAAAAAAATCATATTGCATCTGGTGTATTGCATCTACGTGAAGCTGCATGGTTGCACAAATACCCGATTATTACATCACAGGCAGTTAACATGTAAATGGAACTGGAGCAAACATGAATCTACTATAAAAAATTTCACACAATCGCACGTCTGTACTAAGTCAAATGCGAATTGCACAAGCAGAAAACTCCTTAACACATAAGCGTTCGAAAACCTAATTTATTTATGCGGTGCAACAAAGCCCTGCCCCAAAGGACGATGCATTGAAAAAGAACAGACTCCCTCTTTTTCAGGTGAGAAAAACTTTTTTTCCATTAAAAAGAAATACTGTTGTTGAAATCTCGGAACCCTTTGCAAATACACGAAAACACATGACACCCAACGCAAGAAATACAGGCGGTCTGAAGACACTATATAAATAAAAGAACTTGCATACAAGCTAAAATCTGGCCATGCGTCAGACACAGCAATCGGGTGCCATCTCGCGCAGCCGTTAGCTGTGAAGACGACACATCGACGTACCTCTAGAAATGGCTATACGATTTCTCGCTGAAAAATGACGTACAGAAATAGCAACTTTCCCTGCTTGAATTTTTGCGCCTATTCAAATCAAAGAGTCCCCGTCGCAAGGAAACTTCACAGCAGAAAGCAAATAATCGATAGGTTTTGGCAACATCACGTTTTAGGGCAATTTTCATCAAACCGTTCGCTAAATGTGCCCTGCGACAAGAACGAACATTCGAAAAGCACAATCATTTTTGTCACGTTACTAATCATCTTGTTATCCGTACAGAAATGCACACTTCACGGACTACAAGAATGCGCGCACGCGCCGGACTTACCTTTCTAGGCGTGCTCGGTAAACGCGTCTCCGTGACAGCTGCTGCCGCATCGCACAGGTACCGCAGGAAGGACAGTCGGTGTGCGGTGCCTCCGGCGTCAACAGCGTAGAATTGCAGATGAGCTACAGCACGTGACAGCACAACTTTCAAAAAATTCTTCCGCGCACTGTGATGGAATGCGAGCGCAGCGAGAGTACCATCGGCTTTTCATGAGCCGGGCACAAAGAAAGCGCGAACGGGTCATAACTACGATAATTGGCATCGACACACCACACGAAAAACACTGAGAGCTACGTTATGCAGTCACAGGGGTTTTGGATCATTAATACACACAAAAATTGCCACAATTCCTCTCGGCACGGCATGTACACTACCTCATCGGTCGCCGTCAATGCGGCGTGCACGCCGTGATATGTCGGTGACAGGTCAAGACGGCAAAATAATTTCACCCGTAATTTTACCGGTGCTAGCGGCCAGCGCCTCCTGGGGGCCGGCGCCGAAAGCAACCACGCCTTCGGTGGTCGGATGGATGGTATCGGCGTCGCGCGGTAGACATATGCTTAAATTCAGGCAGCGGTTCGAGCCATAGTACAACTGCTGCATTTATTGTACGTTATGTAACGATTACCTTATTTCAATGAGTATTAAATAACTTATTTACATAACTGCCATTATCAGACTGTTCTTGTAGCAATCAGTGACAAAGTTTTCAAAATGTTAAAATGGCAAAACAGAGCGCAATGATAAAATGTGTCACGGTTCAGGATGCGCACACGTGTGTGTTTGTGTGTGCGTGTGTGATTCGTGGGTGGCTGAAAGGTGAAGCCGATTTAACTGTTATAAAATGTGTCATGTAGAATATATATATATATATATATATATATATATATATATATATATATATATATATATATATATATATATATATATATAGGGCATGTATATTACATACAAGTCTACCTACTTGCCGTCCACACGGTGTCTGCAGACAATATGCAGACAATCTGTAGGCTAGGTCTACGTGGAGGTGACTGGTGGGTGACTCATGGGTGACTTAAAGGTCAGACCTATTGAACCATAATTATAAAATGTGTCATGGTTCAGAATATGTATATATATGCGTTTATATATAGATATACATCTACACACACACACACACACTCACTGGGCACGCATATTACAGACGTCTACTTGCAGTCCGCACGGTGTCTGCAGACATTCTGCAGACTAGGTCTACGTGGAGGTGACTGGTGGGTGACTCATGGGTGACTGATAGGTCAAAACTATTCAACCGTAATTATAAAATATGTCATGGTTCAGAATATGTATGTATATATATATATTTACACACACACTCACTGGGCACGCATATTACAGACAATTACACTCTAAGAAGAAAAGGAGGAAATGGGGTATTGAGGTTACTTCTTTAGGGGAGCAGCTGATCTGCCACAGTCATTCCTCCCTTTAGGGGGTAACTGTGACGGGATGAACTGTTACTCCCCATGGAGTTACGCCCTTTAGGAGTAACAGTTCCTCTTGTCCAATGCTCCTCAAGGGCGCAACGGTTGCTCTTGCCCAATGCTCCTCATAGGATCAACGGGTACTCTTTCCCGATACTCTTCAAGGGAGTAACGGATGCTCGCTCCCGATACTCAAGGGAGCAACGGCTGCCCTCTCCCGATACTCGTCAAGGGAGCAACGTTTGCCCTCTACCGATACTCTTCACGGGAGCAACGGTTGCCCTCTACCGATACTCTTCAAGGGAGGAACGGTTGCCCTCTCCCGATACTCTTCAAGGGAGCAACGGATGCTCTGTCCCGATACTCTTCAAGGGAGCAACGGCTGCCATCTCCCGATACTCGTCAAGGGAGCAACGTTTGCCCTCTACCGATACTCTTCAAAGGAGCAACGGCTGCCCTCTACCGATACTCTTCAAGGGAGCAACGGTTGCCCTCTACCGATACTCTTCAAGGGAGGAACGGTTGCCCTCTCCCGATACTCTTCAAGGAAGCAACGGTTACTCTTTCCTAATACTCTTCAAGGGAGCAACGGTTACTCTTTCCCAATACTCCTCACAGGATCAACAATTACCCTTTCCCAACACTCCCCTAGAGCGCAATAGCTGCTTTTCCCCGATGCCTTTCAAAGGAGCAACAGTATATATTTTACAATGCTTGCTAAGGAAGCAATGATTGCTTGCTTCGAGTGCTCCCCAAGGGTCCACCAGATCTCCGAATTGGCAACCGAAAAAATGTTTCAGGGAATGTGATCGTCCCCATTCAAACTGCTTGATTGATTTTTCATCAGGTTGTGTAGAGTGCAGTAATAATATCCAGTTGCGCAAAAACAATCCAAAAAAGTGCCAAAATACTTTATTATGACTAGTATTATGACTAGTATGACTATGACCACTTATAAAAATCTGGCATTGGCATGAGAGGCTCACTGGCTCAAAAGTGTGTGAGCTACACGGACGAGTGGTGTAGCCCGTAAACCACTTGGAACTCCCAGTAGTTCACACAAAAGATGAAAAGTTCTTTGCACTTTCTTATGGAAAGCAATGTTGAGCACCCAGTACAGGGCCATTTGGGTCGCAATGGCTGCCAATAGGGTATTTTCTTGAATGGAAATGCCCTCCAGACGCACGGTGAATTCTTGCGCAGTCAACAGGCTCCCAACAAACGTCACCGTAGGTACATAATGTACCTTGGCAGGGTCCTGCAAGAAAGAACGCATATTTGAATACAATGATTGTAATACAAGGCTTGCTGCTTCGTTATTAGAGCAGCTGCTACCAGCAGCAACAGACCACCTGGAAGGAAGACCCGTGGGGTGTTCAAACCAGCCTCAAACCTGATGCTTTGCAACGCACTGACAATTAAGGGGGGACGCTCCTCGAAACAACTTTCTTTTCTTACTTGTACTAGAGGTTTCAAAGTTCAGCCAATGATAGGAGTTCGCTATGCAGATTTCAAATGAGTCATTACTTCTTGTGTAGCTGTTATTGTTTTTGAGCTATCTGATGCACCATGGCAAAATATACTCACCTTTGTGAGTACTTCTTTATGTACTAGATTTTCACAAAAAACATTGTGCTGTAGCTTCTTTAGCTCTGTAGATTTCAAAGTGCCGATGTCTACCCAAACAGCATGTGCAATTACTAGAACTATGCAAAAAGATTAGAACATTTCAACTAACTTTTTTTTCTCAGTTCCCTAAAACATAACTTAGATTCTGTGGTGCGTAGGGGGACAGGTGACACAGGAAAAACTGAGGACAAGCGCTTACTGCCACCTGAAATTTTATTGCGTGGTGCAAGGTGTAATGTAGAAAAAAGGGGAAAACAACAAAAATATAGTTATGTAAGAACAAACAATAAAGATGAAAACAATCGAGAAGTAAAATGTTATAAAGATGCCATCACTGCTCAATGTACGCGCTGCCCTTGTCCAAGAATACCAACTCGCTTCGTGATAAGGCCAGGGATGGCGTGCTTATGCCCAGGCATTCTTCGCGTGCCATGCTAGCCAATTCAATGATGATGCGCATTCGTTTATCCCTGTGTGTGTGAAGATTGCTTCTGTTTTTTCAAACGGAGAGGTGCAACCGCATGCGCTACAATGCAGGGCTAAGAAACCTTCCTTTCCAATCATAACCTTATTTGCATGTTCACGCAGACGATCTTTGAGGTACCTGCCTTTCTGACCTAGGTAGCATGAGCCGCATTTCAAGGGGATTCTGTACACAACCCTCTGCACACAATCCACGTAACGTTTGGGAACTTCACACTGAGCTTTGTTTCTTGATAGGGGTGTTTTTTCTTGATCACGACTAAAGCTTGTGTGGGGCAGAAACCAACACATCCACCAACCCGTCCACCGATTATTTAAAGACGATGGCCGATTTGATGCTTGCATGTAATCACCGCAACCTTACGGTCCTTTTCTTTGGACTGCTCTTCCGTGGCCATGGCTTCCCTCTTAGGTTTTCTTTTTCTGAGGATTGCCTCAACCACTAAGACGAGTAATCCGTCAGGATAGCTCGAAGCTTTCAGGCGTGGAACTTGTGCTTGAAAACTGCCATTTAGGCTGTGGCGGCAGGACCAGTTTTAGAGAAGCAGGCTTTAACACTAGGCGTCTTTACTAGTTTACCGTGTGCTGATGAGAAGGGCAGGAGTGGTTCGAGCGCACAGGGTTCATATGTCCAGCAAACATGATCATTAGAGCACGCAAGCTTCAGGTCGAGGAAACGGAGGGAATCGTTTTCCTTGACCTCAAGCCCGTGTTCTCTAATGATCATGTTTGCTGGACATATGAACCCTGTGTGCACAAACCACTCCTGCCCTTCTTATCAGCACATGGTAAACTAGTAAAGAGGGCAATTGTTCAGGGCTGTTTTTCTAACGCTTTAGACTGGTCCTGCCCCCACAAACTTAAATGGCAGTTTTCAAGCACAAGTTACACGCCTGAAAGCATCGGGTTATCCTGACGGATTACTCGTCTCAGTAGCTGAGGCAATCCACAGAAAAAGAAAACCTAAGAGTGAAGCCATGGCCACGGAAGAGCAGTCCAAAGAAAAGGACCGTAAGGTTGCGGTGATTACATGCAAGCATCAAATCGGCCATCGTCTTTAAAAAATCGGTGGGCGGGTTGGTGGATGTGTTGTTTTCTGCCCTACACAAGCTTTAGTCATCATCAAGAAAAAGCACCCCTACTATCAAGAAACAAAGCTCAGTGTGAAGTTCGCAACCGTTACGTGGATTGTGTGCAGAGGATTATGTACAGAATCCCCTTGAAATGCGGCTCATGCTACCTAGGTCACAGAGGCAGGTACCTCAAAGATTGTCTGCTTGAACATGCAAATAAGGTTATGATTGGAAAGGAAGGTTTCTTAGCCCTGCATTGTAGCGCATGCGGTTGCACCTCTCCGTTTGAAAAAACAGAAGCAATTTTCACACACGCAGTGATAAACGAATGCGCATCATCATTGAATTGGCTAGCATGGCACGCGAAGAATGCCTGGGCATAAGCACGCCATCCCTGGCCTTATCACGAAGCGAGTTGGTATTCTTGGACAAGGGCAGCGCGTACATTGAGCAGTGATGGCATCTTCATAATGTTTTACTTCTTGATTGTTTTCATCTTTGTTTTCTACATATATATATTTTTGTCGTTTTCCATCTGTTTTTCTATTAACACCTCATACCAGGCAATTTCAATTGGCAGTAAGCACTTGTCCTCGTTTTTCCTGTCCCCTGTCCCACTTCGCACTGTACCACCGAATTTAATATGGAAAACAAACTAGCCCGAACCATAACCCTTCTATGAAACATAACCTTGTACTTTTGCCACTAATACAGGAAGATATTGCAATTTCAATTAGATATCAGCACTGTACATATCTTCAAGAGTATGTATGCCAAATTTCGTTAGTATAAGACAATTAGAAGTGCACAAGGTTATTTTCATGTGATTGTGGAAAAAGTCAGTTTAAATGTCCGAATTTTTTTCATAGTTGCAGCAATTGTAGATGCTGTTTGAACATATATTGGCACTTAGCAGTCTACGAAGAGTTAAATAAGCTACAGCACAAAGCTTCTTGCAAAAATTTATTACACAATAAACTCCTCACAATATTACACTACTTTGCCACTGTGTAGGACATAACTCAACTATAGCGGCTGCACAAAAAACTAATGACATATTCGAAATGTGCTTGCAATGCCCTATAAGTGGATGAATTTTCAAATCTCCAATACAAATATTTAAAAATTGTTTTGAGGAGCGTCTCGCCTTAAATGCACTTGAAACATAATCTGCATATTGTATATCAACAATAGTCAAGAGCTTAATTTTTGTTACATTGGAGGGAACTTGCTCAATTTAACTACTGCTCGCAGGATGGCCACAAACTTATCCACAGGTTTGCAACTGTCTTGTTTATGAAACGCTGTGAAAAGCTAGAGATTTTCTGTTTTCAGGCAATATTTCATGCTTCATGCTAGCATTCTACAAACTAGGTAAGCTGTGCACTGCACATTTTTAAAACTCATCCTGGACATTGATGCACTGTTGAATGCTTTTCGATAACTTACATGCGAAAGAGATTGCAAAAATTTAATACAGTGGGCATCCTCATAATTCCAGTTCACATGGCCAGTAATCTACAAGCTATAAATTATATGGTGATGGACTTACAGAACGGCAGGTCAATGCATCAACTGTCTCTTTGACCATTGTAGGGAGCACACAAAGAGCAGCAGTGAGCGTCAGCTCTGAAAGAGACATGAATTACGCTGTCTCAAAAAGCAGATAGAGTTGAACTAAAAGTGAATGCTGCTTGCTTCAGTTTGAAAGCCTTGTTTTAGCCACTATTCACTGCAGTCAGCATATAAAGACCTTTCAAAGCACACAACTCACGACGTTTTGTGGGGCAGTCATGGTAACTACACCCAGCCAAGCAATATTCACTGCCACAGCCCACCACGGACCTGCTCCTGACACAGCATGTGAAGTGAGAAAGTATACATGGATTTATTACTACAAATGTGAACAAATTTCTGCATGTCACTGCAGTGAAAGCGGCAGGACCAAATCCACACGTGCGATAGCAATATGAGACATAGCTCAAATTTGACTGCATCTTCAAATGACGCAGTCAGGTCCCACTTTAATATTTTCAGATGTGAAAAAATTATGCACGAATGTTCATCCCTGCTATTGCCAAAACTGTAATGCACAGAAATAATGTGGAAACTCAAGAACAAGTTCAGGAAACATTGTGGCACTTATCTTGCCTGCTTCAATGTTTTATTATCAGGTTTGTACCTAAATCTAAGTACACGGGTGTCCTTTCCACTTATGGCGTATGGGAAATTGCAAAGACGGACAGACTTCTAGAATATTTTGCACAGGCGCGCCTATTGTTATCATGGACAATGGGTCCTTTGTCACTGTACTCTGGATGGTACCTATCAACCGTGCATTTAATGGGCTTTAACTGTGCATTCTCATCTTGTAGTAGCAAAGGGGTTGTCTGGCTTCACATGAAATTTTTCTACCTACTTTCCACATAATGCTTTGCATTAAAAGGAAATTGCATCAACCGTCAGAGTATCATCAGACAACACTGAAAGCAAGTAGTTCAGTACCGCCTAACATACTGTTCAAAGTGTCATCAGACATAACTGACAGAGTACTAAACACGGCCAAGGTGACTTACAAGAGAAGTACTGCAACAGAGTACTATTGAAGGGAGAGTACAACTGTCGTTTCATGGTCCTGTGAAATGGCCACTGATAGCTTCCCTTTTGCACCGATGGCTTTGCAGTTCAAGGCAAGCACGTGACTGAAGTGATTGAGACCATTTTTTTCATTCTTTGGTGTGTGTTTGCAGCCATTGCAACCATTTTCACTAAGAGAATGCCAAAGGAAATGCATGTTCTTACACCACCATAAAAGAACTGTGGAAACAAAACTTGCCCAATAAATTCTGTTATACAGCATCCAATTATCCAGATGTAAAATCAGAGGAATGGCAACGCCAGAAACTAAACACAGAGTGAAGCCCTAATGTTGGCTTAGTGATAATGAAAACTACCTCCTGCAGCATCTTCAGTGGTGGAATTCATTAAGGTGTCAAATTCTTCAAAAATATTTTCTGTGTGCCGCTTTTTCCTCGCTGTCTTAATTATTTTTTCGGCAACAGGTTGCAGCGCTTGCTCCAGCTTTGGCAATATGGGAGTGTTTGTTAAGAGCCTGAATTCCAGCTGCACCTATAAAAAATTCATAAAGCACTTTAATGACATTGAGCCTTGTAGTCATGCTTCATCTACCATACTATATCGCACAGGGCAGCACCTCTGCAAGATGTGTAGTCAGGTTGATGATTTCACTAAGATGAATAAGGGAGTTGCAGAAGCACTCCCATACGTATGCACCAACCCTTTCTCAAGTTTACAAAGGGACCAAGAGAGACACATTTAAATACGACTTCTGCTTTGGAAAAGAGTAAATAAAAAATTAAATGGCAGGGTTACTATCTACCACATTCACACACTAAAAATACAGCAGGACATGCTCTTCCAATAGCCCAGCCAGGCAATTCTGTGCACGGCTGCAACAAGCGACGAAATGAGCTGCCGTGCAAAGAGATTACTCATTTTTGCTGCTTGGTTCTGAGAATTCAATTGGAAATTTAGAATTCATAGCTCGTCACCCATAACTGCTATGAGCGACTAGCCAATAGCGTGAAGCCGAACAGGATGTACATCAGTGACATACTATCAGTTCTCACTTGGAACAAGCAAACGACCGAATTTTTGTACATGCAATGATAAAAAGCTTACCACAACACCTCCCCAAATAGTTTAAACTGCTCTGTACAGCAAAACAAATCAGCTTAAATTATTACAACATGCGTCAGGCCAGTCTTTGTGCATATTTGCTGCCCTCATACCAGCAGCACCAGGGAAACATCCCTCAAAGTCAGTGCTCACGTGGGGTTCAAGTAGACATCACAGCCATCTCGATCACGTTGCTTGTCGCCACCGTGCACAAGATCGTGGTTATAAGTGGTTTAAACTGTCAGAGTGAAACATCTAGATGCAAGATCCCTAACCTGGATTTACATGTTTTCATATCTCCAGGTGAAATGTCCTGCGTTCCCCCAAAACCTCTTTTTTACTTGATTTCTATATTCTGTTCTTTCCATCTATCTGTACTGCAGCTATTTCATTCATTGGTGCATCAAGGAGCTTTTTCTCTATTTTTCCTTTTTAAAAGTTTCATTGCTTTCCTTGGGTTCACGAGGAAGAAATTCTTTCAGTACTACAGCTCTCTGCCAGAAGCAGGCACTCATGTGCAAATGAAGGCTAACAGACCAAGCCAGCTTTATACCTGCATCACGCAGGCACCCACAAACTCCTTTAGGATAAGAGAGCACGAAACTTCCTAAGGGAGTTCGGCCTCAAGGAAGTTGTGGTCATGTCATACAGGAAATAACCAGTTTTTAAAAGAAGCCGCCAGAGGCACATTCAGTGGTGTTTGGTTTTTCTACATGTACAAGAATGCAATTTCTAATCATGCTTGTAGCTATTACGGTTAACGCTCATTCTATAAAAAACATTATTCAATATACTGAGGTGAAAAACATACACCTCGTTCAAAATCAAAGTGCACTCGCTAAACATAGCAGTGCTTACAGCGATGCTAACCGCCCTGAGCTTATGTGTTTTCCTTGGAGGCTAGACAAGTAGGCCCTGCATTCTGCTACCCGAACTGCGGCAAAGTACATTAAACCAAACATATTGTACACGGTGACCTTGTGAGCGTTCCTTTTATTTTGTCTACTGTGCCGGTGTCAGTCATTAGTGACCACGCCAACCACTGCACAACTAGCATGACAAAGGCTATGTTTACATGAACTTGACACAAGCAAGTCGAGTCAGAAATCGGGTGGATCGAGCCCAACACGACTACTTTTAGACGAACTCTCTTCTGACAAGCATCGACACAGCGTCGAGCTGAAACATCAATGCGTTTGAACTGGGTTTCTGGTTCCCGATGCCATCAGCCAACAGCTCTATTTCGTGGGCCTTATCGCTGCTATAAGGTTGTACTGCACAGTGCTTGTCTTGGCCTCGTCGTAATGCTATTTCCACTGCCGGCACTTAAATTGCAATGTCAGTGTTCCCGTGCAAGTCTCAGTGCAGGCTGCGTGTACATGCATGCTCCAAACAGGTTGGGCTGGATCAAGCTTCCCCATGCAGTCGGGCTGACTGAGCCCAACTATCACAGATTGTTAATGAACCTACGCGTGTCCAAGGAAATGCCTGTTCAGTACTTGATCTTGCTTTAGTATCGCAGTCGATAACACCACATATACGCGTTGAAGAAGGGATTTCAGATCATAAGATGCTGGTTCTAACATTTTTTACTCTGCGTATGAGCGCTGGGTGTAAGACCAAACCATCTAGAATAGCTTTCAAGGACTATAGCCGAGCAAATTATGAGAGCGTTATTGACTACTTAGAGGAAACCTTGGATGGTTTCTCAGCTGAATCCTGCGGAGGCGTTAATGGCCTTTGGATAAAACTAAAGGAGGCTATAATGCATTGCGAAAATAATTTCGTACCTACAAAATTCAAAAGAACTGAGCGGAAAACACCGTGGATCACGCGGAGCATAATTCACCTAAAACGAAAACTAAAAAGACGTCGAAGAAAAAGGTTAAATTATGCAGAGATAATAGAGCTCGCATGCAAATTAAAATTAGAAATAAAAGTTGCAAAAGACGACTTCTTTTCAAATAAGTTAACAAATTTCATAAGGAATCAACCGCAAAAGTTTTGGCGCCACTTGTCGAAGCCAGAAGGCGTGAGCAGTAGAATAGAACTGGCAGGTTTGGTCATAGCAGACATGCGCGTTGTAGCAAATACATTTAACACCTATTTCCAATCCGTTTTCACACGCTGGCCAATATCGAGTGCGCCCGTGAAAGCCGCTGACACCCGGATGGGCGGAGTTGTGATAACAGAGTCGGGCATTTTAAACTTGCTTTTGGAAATAGACACCAAGAAGGCGCCGGGGCACGATAATATATCAAATGTATTTTTGAAACGATACGCGCAGCAGCTGGCTTCCTTTTGGAAGATCATATTTTCTGAATCGCTGATGATGATTAGTAGTGTTTATTGGCGCAAGGGCCAGATGTGGCCAAAGAGCGCCATGACAAGTAGTAATGGTGACGATGTATTATGGAAGATGTGACGTGGCTGTAAAGTGGCCTAAAAATAGTCGCTGTAAAATGCGTAAAATCTACGTGCTATAAAATTATGGCGATGACTAATGACGAATACTAAGAACATTAAGATCCATCGTAAAAGAATGACGCAGATTAGAAAATATATGAGATGGTAAAAATGCCTGGAGCACTGCTGCCTCGCCAGAGCCCTTGAAGCACAAGGGCCTAGAGGCATGTGCTATACCAAAGAACTATCACAGCGGCATCCTCTGAAGAGAGGACCCGCTACGAACATGTGGGGCTAAAAACATGCAGGACAACATCTTTCAGGAAACTTAGGACTGCGTTGGTGTCAAATAAAGGTTCTGGGCCGAGTAGCATTACGGGACGTAGGGGGATGTGCTGCCGGTATGCTAGGGAAAAATGTTTCCTTCTTTCAGATTCGGCTGCCCGACACTCCAGTAGGACGTGGAGGACGGTCAGCCTCTCCCCGCATCTACCGCAGGTTGGAGGATCATTTTCAGTGAGTAAAAAGTTATGCGTGCCAAATGTCCTATTCTGTCCTATTGCTGTCCGTGCCAAATGTCCTATTCAAATGTCCAAGTGTCCTATTCTGAGGCGGCAGAATAGGACATCGGTTCGCCGTGATTTTGTTACAGAGGGCCAAGAACCTAACTGGGGTTTTATCACGTGCAGTTTGTTATATACTTCTGCGTCCCACATACGTTGCCAGTGGTTTCGCAGTTTTCTTCTTAAGAAAGGCTTCAGGTTTGTGACAGGGACCGAAGCGGTAGGACTAACTGCATGCAATGAAATTGATGTGGCCATCTGGTCCGCTAGGACGTTTCCCTCGATTCCCCTATGTCCAGGCACCCAGCATATAATCACATGTTGGTTAGATATATATGCTTTACACAGTACGGAGTAGAGTTCGTTAATTACCGCATTTTTGTGGTTACAGAAAGACATCAAGGCCTTCACAACACTAAGGGAGTCCGTATATATAACTGATTTCTGGAGTTTTGATTTATTTATATGCTTTACGACCGACAGCAGTGCGTAAGCCTCAGCCGTAAAGATACTAGTTTCCGGATGCAGCACGCCGGTTTCCGAGAAGGATGGACCGACGGCGGCATAGGACACCCCGTCGTGTGACTTCGATGCGTCTGTGTAGAATTCAGTGCAGGAGTGTTTATATTGGAGTTCCCGGAAATGCATTTTGATTTCAATCTCTGGAGCGTGCTTT
Source organism: Dermacentor variabilis (assembly GCF_050947875.1). Lineage (NCBI taxonomy): Eukaryota > Metazoa > Arthropoda > Arachnida > Ixodida > Ixodidae > Dermacentor > Dermacentor variabilis. The sequence goes on along the minus strand of NC_134578.1, from coordinate 117,725,602 downwards.
GTAACCTGAGTCAAAGATGTGTCGCATTGTATCAGCTGCCACTCCCAAGGAGGTAGCAGCTTGGCTGGATGCATTAGGCGAAGCTCGAAGAGTGGAACATGCATTTGTTCACTAAGCTCCCTCACACGCAGCGAGAAAGGCTGTCTTACGGAGGGACGATTGCGAAAGAGTGTAGCAGATGACATGTCGTTAACGGTATTAAAACACGGGTGTTGAGGATTTGCGTGGACTTTCAGAAAATATGTTTGGCTGATGTATGTTCTCTGCAGATGGACTGACTACTCATTTGATTCTACATATAAGCTTTGTATGGGACTTGTTCTGAAAGCGCCAGTGGCCAGTCGGATTCCTAGATGGTGAACTGGGTCTAGCATCTCTAGTGCACTCGGGGCGGCAGAGTGATAAATCACGGCACCATAGTCTAGTCGAGATCGAATGAGGCTTTTATAGAAATTCATTAAACACTTCCTGTCACTACCCCATGTAGTCTGGGATAGAAGTTTCATTAAGTGCATTGTTTTTAGACATTTTTCTTTCAGATATTTAATGTGTGGGATGAAAGTGAGTCTGTAGTCAAGTATAATACCCAGGAATTTGTGCTCTTTGTTGACAGGTATTTGGTGTCCACACAGTTCTAAGGAAGGATCTGGAAACAAGCCTCTCTTTCTTGTAAAAAGAACACAAGAGCTTTTGTGGGGGTTGATTTTAAATCCGTTTTTGTCTGCCCACTTGGAAATCTTGTTCAGGCCCTGCTGCACCTGTGTCTCGCATACTGAGAGGTTACAGGATTTGAAGCCGATTTGAATGTCGTCAACGTAGACAGAATAAAGAATGGCATGTGGTAGCGAAGCGCGAAGCGTGTTCATCTTCACGATGAACAGCGTACAACTCAGCACGCCTCCCTGTGGTACAGCTGTTTCTTGTGTGAAAGGACGCGACAATACGTTGCCGATTTTCACTCGGAAGATGCGATTCAACAGATAGCTTTCAATTATTTTCAGCATATTGCCACAGATGCCCATTTCCGACAAATCTCGCAGGATACCGTAGCGCCATGCTGTGTCATATGCCCTCTCCATGTCAAGGAATATTGACATGAAAAACTGCTTATGTAGAAATGCGTCCGGAATATATCCTTCAATACGCACAAGGTGATCGGTTGTGGACTGCCCTTTTCAAAAGCCACACTGAAAGGGATCGAGGATATTGTTGAGTTCAAGGAAATGTACAAGTCTGCGGTTAACCATTTTTTCAAAAAGCTTACAAAGACAATTTGTAAGAGCTATCGGACGGTAACTTGCCGCCAAGGAAGGGTCTTTACCCTGCTTAAGAACAGGGACCACAATCGCTTCGTTCCATGTGGATGGGAGGTATCCCGTAGCCCAAATAGCGCTGAAAAGCGTGAGTAGTGTAAGTTTGGTGTCAGTGTGTAAGTTTCTGATCATTTCGTACATGACTCCATCATGTCCCGGTGCAGAGCTTTTGCATGTGGTCAAGGCAGCTCTCAACTCAGCAATACTGAACGGCTGGTTATAAGGTTCATTCTGTCTGGATTTTCGTATTATTGGCTTACATTCTTCTATTTCTTTGTATTTCAAAAAGGGTTGCGAATAATGGTTTGAACTCGACACGCTCTCAAAGTGTTCTCCAAGTGAGTCTGCCTGATCTTTCAGTGTTTCACCTTGTGTGTTCACCAAAGGAAGTGAATATGTTTGTCGCCGTTTTATCCTATTAAACCTGTTCCAGACTTTGGCCTCATCTGTATAGGGGTTGATACCAGATAAAAACTTCTGCCAACTCTCTCTTCTGGCCAGTCGGCGGGTTCGCCTGCCTTGGGATTTTACTTGTTTAAAATTGATAAGATTCTCCGCAGTGGGGGAGGCGCGTAGCAACCCCCACGCTTTGTTTTGTTTCTTAGGAGCGATCCTACAATCGTCGTTCCACCACGGGACACGCCGTTTGCTTGCCAATCCATTTACTTGTGATATACATTTAGTTGCGGCATCTATTATGTAGGCTGTAAAATATTCCACAGGAGCATCAATTCCTAACGCGGACATGTCATCCCATGATATGCCAGATAAGGTTCGGAATTTCTCCCAGTCTGCTGTGTCAATCTTCCGCCTAGGAGCCTGTGGTGGATATTCATTTTGTTTAATAAGTGTTCTTAATAGTATGGGGAAGTGGTCGCTTCCGTAAGGATTGTTGGTAACTTCCCATTCGAGTTCAGGCAGTATGGACGGGGAAACTATGCTCAGATCAATTGAAGAAAAGTTATTGTTCGCAGGACTGTAATATGTGGGTTTCTTCTTATTCAGAAGGCACGCACCAGAAGACAAAAGGAACTGTTCAACGAGACGACCTCGTGCATCGTTACGAGAGTCGCCCCACAGTTAACTGTGCGCATTGAAGTCGCCAAGAACAACGTAAGGTTCAGGCAATTCGTCTATAAAGGATTGGAATTCATGTTTCGGTAATTTGTAGTGTGGGGTTATGTAAAGAGAGCTAATGGTGATGAGTTTGTTTAGGAGAACAGCTCGAACCGCCACTGCTTCAAGGGGCGTTTGTAGCTGTAAACGCTGACAGGAAATAGTTTTATGAATAAAAATGGCGACACCGCCTGATGATACAAGAGCATCATCGCGAACTTTGCGGAACTTGACAAACGGTCGGAGAAAGTTTCTGTGTTGTGGTTTTAATTGTGTTTCCTGTAGACACAGCACTTTTGGATTGTGTTTTTGGATAAGCTCTTGCACGTCATCAAGGTTCCTAAGAAGACCTCTGACGTTCCATTGAATAATTTGCGTATCCATTTTGAAAGTAAATAAGTGCTGTGTGTATGGAAACGGAGGTGATGCCTTAGGTTACAGAGCTCTTTCGAGGCCCTGTAACGGGGGTTCTGCCCTTTCTGGAGCGTTCGAGGGAGCCTCGACGCTCCTTAGGCGCTTGGTGCGCCTTGAGGATAGGTGTAGTCTCCATTGCCTCTTGCGAGGCGCCGGACACGTGCTCTTGCGAGTGAGAATTTACCAGCGAGGGTCCTGCCTTGGAGGGCAAGACCCCTGCACCCACCAGCCCGAAGGTCGATGGGACTCCCTGGGGGATCTGGCTGCGCCGGCTGTTGCCAGCGCTGGAAAGGGTAGGGGAGGTTGGGGCAGCCTCGGCTGCGCCCACCTTCGGGGTCGGTGGCCCCGTCTGGTGGGTTGACGGAGCAGCGCTAGCTGCGACCACCGCGGGGGCAGATGGCGTAACTGCCGACTCGCTGGTTGTGGGTCGGACAGCCGCCGGTGGCCGTTGTGTCGCTGCCCCCTGACGCGTCGCATCGGCAAAAGTTTTCTTGGGCAGGTATGAAACCCGCCTGCGTGCCTCTTTGAACGATAGGTTCTCTTTTACTTTGATCGTTACTATTTCTTTTTCCTTCTTCCAGGAGGGGCACGACCGCGAGTACGCGGTGTGCTCCCCATCACAGTTTACACAGTGGAGAGCGTTCTCACAATTTTCAGTGGTGTGTTCTTGGGCACTGCATTTAGCGCAAGTTTGGCGACCTCGGCAGCTCTGCGAGCTGTGGCCGAAGCGCTGGCATTTGAAACAACGGAGTGGGTTTGGCACGTACGGCCTGACACGGAGCGTGATATACCCGGCCTCGATTGACTCGGGCAAGACACTTGAACCAAAGGTGATTATTAAGTGCTTCGTCTGAATCTCTTTACCTTCTCGCCTCATCTTAATTCTTCTGACATTGATCACATTTTGTTCGCTGAAGCCCTCCAGGAGTTCCGCTTCAGTCAGCTCAAGCAAATCATCATCCGACACAACACCGCGGGTGGTGTTCATTGTACGGTGCGATGTTACTATTATGTGGGTCTCCCCAAATGACACTAGCTTCGGTAGTTTGTCATATTGCTACTGGTCACGGAGCTCCAAGAGGAGGTCGCCGCTTGCCATCCTCGACGCCTTGTAACCTGGACCAAAAACATCAGTCAAGGTCTTTGACACAAGGAACGGTGAAATGGTTCAGAGTGAATAACGTCTTTTCAGAGTGAATAACGTGAAAGCGGGGGAAGTTTTGGATTTGGCGTCCGAAAAACTGTAATATTAAAATCTTCGGTGCGCCCTCGTTTTTGAGGGCGATCAGGAAATTTGGGGAAAGAAGTTTCCATGAAAAATGTATACATTCGGCAACAGCGCCGACCGCCCATCACGGAGCCCAACGAGGGGACGCGGCAGAGCTTGCATACAAGTCTGCACGACGCCAGTCGTACGCCGTCACTATAACCGAATATGGTGTACCCAAGGTTGGATAACCACACAGGGTTAACCCTTGCGGCCAGGAGAATGGAAGTAAAAAGAAGAGAGAAGGAGACAGGAAAGGTCAAAAAGTGGGAGATAAAGACGAAGATTTGAGGAGGGAGAGACAGGAAAAGGCGACTGCCGATGTCCTCCAGGTGGGTCAGTCTGGAGGTGCCGTCTATGTGAAGCCGAGGCCGAAGAGGTGTGTTGCCTCCGCCGGGGGGCCTTAAAGGTCCAAACACCCAGCATCGGCTCAACCCCCAGGATCCCCTTTTCCCCAGACACGGCTAAGCCGCGCACGGCTACACGCGGGAGGGTCCAACCCTCGTGTGCTCGGGTACGTGGTGTCGCAACACACCAAACGCCTGCTGACGCAGACGCCCCTGCGGGGCTGAATCGCTGAGTACAGCCTCTCTTCCCAAGGATTGGCTATGTGCCAAAGTAATACCCATTCATAAAGAAGGCAATAAATTACACGTGGAAACATATAGGCCAATATCACTAACCAGTTGCTGCTGTAAATTAATGGAACACATAGTAAGTAAAGCCATCATGACATACTTACAAGAAAATAACATATTATATCCTAAGCAACATGGTTTTAGAAAAGGCTTGTCAACTATAACACAACTATTAGAAATAACACATGACTTCGCATCAATAATTAGCTCCAAATTCCAAGCTGATGCTATATTTATTGATTTTTCGAAGGCTTATGATCGCGTGGTGCACTGTAAACTAATCGAGAAAATAAAGTCAATCGGAATTGAACACAATGTCGTAGAATGGATAGCAGCCTATCTGACAAACCGAACTCAATATGTTAGTATAAATAATTATGACTCGGACCAACTCGAAGTTTATTCAGGGGTACTACAGGGGTCCGTTTTGGGGCCATTATTATTTCTCATATACGTCAACGAAATCGCCGATTGTGCAGAAAATGGAGTAAAATTGCGGCTCTTCGCCGATGACTTGGTAATTTATACAAGCGTACAAGGAATCGAGGACCAGCTTAGACTAAATACTACACTAAGCAATATAGGCCGCTGGTGTGACATGTGGGGAATGGAAATTAATCTTAAGAAAACACAGTATATGACCATAACTCATAGAAAGTCGATCTTTAGGTTCAATTATACATTAATGGGCACCGATTTAATACAAACTGACACAGTAAAACATTTAGGCATAACCTTTACAAGCGCGTTAAAATGGAATACCCATATCGATAATACATGCGCGAAGGCCTTCCGAACACTCGGTTTCTTGCGAAGAAAATTAACTGCAGCACCATCCTATGTGAAACTAACAGCATATAAAACTTTAGTAAGGCCAATTCTTGAGTATGGTAGCATAGTGTGGAACTCGCACCAGAAAGGACTCTCACAGAAATTAGAAAGTATTCAAAATAAAGCGTTGTGATTTATATACCATAAGTATTCTCGACACGAAAGCGTAAGTGTTCTTGGAAGCCAGGCAGCACTGCCTACTCTTGTTTGTCGGCGTCGTGTGGCTGTCATGAAATTTCTTTTTATGCTATGTGATGACAACATTAATATAGACAAGCGAGATTACGTGCAACCACCACACCGACACTCTAATAGAACCTGCCATAATAAACACATCAGGCGGTATCCGACACAGTGCGACACGTTTAGATATTCATATTTCCCATGGGCAATTGAAATCTGGAATTCGTTGCCACAAGAAATTATAGAATCAGATTCTGTGGATGGCTTTGTCGCACAATTGGAGCCATATTTTGGCTGTTCATGAAAGTATTTGAGTGCGTAGTTCAAACGTAATGTATTGGTTGAGTGATTGGACACTAGTGCACATGGGTTTGCATACTGCCTTATGATTTCCAATGTAAATATTGCAATGTGCTGAATAGTGGTGTTTTATAGATCCACGATAACTACAAGAATATTATACGACTAACATTGCAATTGGTTTTTTCCCTGATTCATGTGAAACAAAAAAGTGTCGTCTGTTGTATGGAAGTTTTTTTTTGCTTTATATATATATTTTTTTCCTGTTTTTCCCATACTGGGCCTGTGCAAAGGCCTACAGTATTGTTAAATAATAAAATAATAACAAATAATAACTCGATGCTTGTTAAGCCCAACCGGCTATTGCTTACATGAATTTTACAGGCATATTTCAGCCCGACAAGCCGACTCAAGCCGACGCTGTCGAATTCATGTAAACACCCTGAAAGCGACGCTACGTCGCCTAAGCCGAGAGTATTGTGCAGCAGCAAGCACAACTTTTGCTGAGTTGGGCATTAACTGTTATATAGTTCAATATAAATATTCTAAACACACGCAACATTAATTGTAACATAACTGCAAGTTGGCCTACTTGGAACAGATTCATCTTAAAACTTTTTGCGTGCAAACAAACAGGACGAAAAATAGGGGCAACACAAGGACAAGCGCTCGTCCTTGTGTTGCTCCTATTCTTCGTCCCTGTTTGTTTGCACACAAAAAGTTTTAAGATGAATTGTAATGCAAACAATAATTGAATTCTCAGTGTTACAAGTATTGGCATGTGAGAACTCCTTTGAGCCGCCGAGAGAGATTGTCGATATCCGTAGACTAAAAGCTCCATTAAACTCCCCTATCGGAAAGGCGATGGTGAGACATCCAGTGCATCTCCCTCGAGATAAAGACAACGGAGTTAAAAGTAGTTTGCGGGTGCTCATATGACAAGGGTGTTACCTTGAGAAGGCTGCAGTGGTTAACCCTATAATACCGCTGTACAATTCACACGTGATACATAAAATTCCAGACATGAAAACAATTTAAAAGGCTTTACTTAAACTCAGTGCACTAGAATGCATGAACAAGTACAGGTGGTAAGCTTTAGTACAATCCCTGTAATTTACTTGCTGTATGCATCAAATGCCACATGTTTAGGATTGGTAATTCAACGCACCACACAAACCATGCTTGGCATTGTAGGGTTAAGTTTGCTGTATTGTGATTGAAGCCATTCTGTGCATCATGGGAGCATAAGCATTTCAAACAGTCAGCAACTATTCAATAGTTTGTGTCACCGAAAGTGCAGAACGAGGATTAAAAAAGCATGATGAAATAATAAACTTAGAATGAATGCAGGAGTATTATGCAAAATGAGGATCTCAAACATGGATCGACGTGAGCAAAACAGCGTAGTACTCAGTTCCTCTGGAAATTTTTCTGTCATTTTTTATTCAAAGATGTATTCATTGAAAAACTTACAATGGAGCTGATGGAGAGCACGGAATACCTCTCCAGCATCTCCGCAACGGACGGGCTCTCTTTCGCCACCCATTCTCTTCTGCTGGCCAACGTCCTCTTCATGGAATCTTCAATGTAGGCCATGTCTGGCCTGGCCTTTAAAGATTCTTTCGCCATGGCCGAAATGTGAGAGGCAATTGACTCCACATCTTCACCTTCGGCCATGGCAGTTGCCTGAAAGCAAACATCAATTTTGTTGGCAGGTGGCAAAAGCAGGCTTGCTGCCTGCAGGGTTACACAAAATTTGAAATACGTACCGTACATGGTCTTTCACACCGTACAGGGGCAGCACATTCCTCCACTGCAGCCCTCTTTCTTGGCTGCAAATTTTCGGTATCTTCTTTTGTCAGTGCTCTGACCTTCTTTCTTTCATATTTTGCTTCGTACCGCAAAGCTTTTCGCCATGAATCCTGTAAGGCACCAGAGAGAGTTAATATATGTGTTATTTAAATACGCAACTGCAATTCTGTGACTTTTCATCATATCACGCAAGAAACTATTGGCCAGCAGCAAGTAGTATAAGGCATGAGTGCCACCACTCAAAGCGCAGGCGCTGCTGTCATCTTTGGATTGAAAGTTAGATCACTTAATGAACGTGGCTTAGGAGGCTTGTTCCATTTTTAAAAAACAACCACTGCCCTCGTCACTAAGAAGCAAAAAAGAAAAAAAAAGAAATTTACCCCCTCCCACCTACTCTTTCTTTTCCTTTTATATGATCTCATGCAAATTCACTTAATGAGCTTATCTATGCAATTAGAACTTCAGACACCTTAACTGCCATGAAGTCAGTTTCTAATGAGTGAAATATTGCTTGCAGATATCTTGGCTATGCGAGAATATGAAAATTGAGTGGCGACTGCTTATGTGAACCATGAAGGTTAAGATGGAAGAATGAATGCGATGGTGCGCATAAGCTTATTGCAAACAGGTGGCTTGCCAGGGTGCGCCTGCATATGCACAATAATTTAGGCCATTACATGAAAACTTCTTTTTTATTAAATGGGACAGGAAAGAATGTGCAAATTATCACAACGTACAATCATTTAATGACACATGCTTACTGCATCAACACATGCTTATGCTGTGGTAAATGATGTTACTTATAATTTGTATTGCTCAGGAAATTTCTACATAAGCTCAGGAGACCACAGCTGTGAATTTCTGTACCAGAAGTGAATGACTCAGTAATCACGACATGTTAGGAAAGCCTCCATATAATGCTGAGAACTGTGGTCTCCTCTACACTGCTGCAGCAGGGCAACACGTCAGTCTTCAACCAAATATGCATGCTTTTCATGGCTGAGAACTCCAAATTCCTTGCCAACAAGTGGGTTGTCAACGTAATTATCCACCATAAGTAAGTTTTCATTTTCCTGACTGTTTCTGTGGTGTAGACATGACTACTGAATTGCACTGTTTAATGTGCCAAGTCATTTAGGTGTGGCGTACTGGGAAAGGGGGGAGGGGAGCTTTGGGCTGATTTTGACCACACGGAGTTCTTTAATGTGCAGCCAATGGCCACTAAACCAGTGTTTTTACCTTCCCGTTCCAACGAAGTGAAACTGGTGCAACAGGTAGATATGGCTATAGCTTAGCTTGTTCCCAAAACCACTGTGTTGTAGCCT